>NC_081568.1:21124796-21165635 GCF_022355385.1 Mustela nigripes
TTTTTTTTTTTCTAAGTACATGATTTCTAACATGATATCCAGTCATATTTTCACAGTCAAATTAATAGTTATCTGGAAACTTGACACCAACTACCAAGTTCCTTTGTGGTTAAAATTGTGTTAGTAATTACTGGCCTGAAATACTTATGTTTCATAACTTCATGGCCAGAGTCAAATATAAGCTATAGAATAAGAAAGGAAGCAAAGTTAAATAAAACACCTTTCTTTTCCATAATACAGAAATACTAATGTCTATTTTCTTTTTTTTTTTAAAGATTTTATTTATTTATTTGACAGAGAGAAACCACAAGTAGATGGAGAGGCAGGCAGAGAGAGAGAGGGAAGCAGGCTCCCTGCTGAGCAGAGAGCCCGATGTGGGGCTCGATCCCAGGACCCTGGGATCACGACCCGAGCCGAAGGCAGCGGCTTAACCCACTGAGCCACCCAGGCGCCCCTACTAATGTCTATTTTCAAATAGAAGTCTATTTAGAAATACCTAGAAGTACCTCAAAAGATTTAGAGAGGATTGAAGAAAAAAATCAAATGTTTGTTACTTAAAGGTAAAATATTTTATATTCTAAAAAAGCATTTTATTAAGCATGAGGGAAAATAATTCTGGTTTCACGACTAGCAGAATACATGCTTTTTCATCTAACCTAAAAATGTTCCTTTGTTGTGTAGGGAGCTTTAATAATAAAACTTATTCTGCTTTATATTATATAAATTAGAACAAACACCAAGTCCAGGGCTGGCACAATATTTCTGAATCTGCCCCCCAAAACGTTAGGTAGTCAGAAGGTAATTATTTAAAATAAAAAGGAAAACTTCAACTCATTTTCCTTGTATTGAGTTCTTCTTAATACTGTGTCATGAATGCATGAAAAGCTTCTATTAATATTTGTTTTTTTAACTTTAGTTTGTGCACATAAAACTTATTCAGTTGATACGTGCTCGGGTATTTCAGTGAGAATACATAAAAAGACCTTAAGATGAATTTTCATAGAAAAATAAACAGCTTTCTCTATGAAGGGTTGCAAAAAGTTACCCACAAAGTAGTTGCCTTCAAAGTAAACATACAGAGACGAGATGGATTGTGAGTAGTAGAAAATTCCGTTGCTCAGAAGAAGAGAAAGGGACATCCCTGGCCTATGTTCGAGCTTTTTGTAGTACTCACAGACATTGGTCAAATGACATAATGCTTCCAGGATTCAATTTTTTTTTTTTAATGAAATGGTGATTAGAAGTGTTTTAAGAGGGGTTTTAAGTGTTTAAAGGTTTAAGAAGTGTTTTAAGTGTTTTAAGAATATGTTCATACACTACTTGGCACAATGTGTTGAACATAATACCTATTCAATAATTGTAATTCATTTTTGTCATCATTCTGTAATTATTTTATCAAATATATAGTCATTTCTTAAAAAGTGTTTTTGCTTGAAGAGTCACTATCTAAATATATAGTTCTTTCATTAAATCGTAGGAAAACAGGTTTAAGGAATATTATTAGGCTTACATGGAGCCAAAGTAGACTCTTCATAATTAATTGGCCTGAAAGTTCACTATTCAGACCCTGCCTTGATCCCAGGTCTTCCTTTCCTTTCTTTTTCTGAACTGGCTCGGTTTCCTTAACAGCTTGTTCCCTCTGTGAATGAGTTTGAAAATACCCTGCTGCAAACAAACAGACAAGAAACAAAAGATCCATCTCTACAACCATTATCCGTTACATTTCATTTTAAGGAATCACTTGGGTTGTGCTTTCTGCTCTCTAAACGGTTCTGCTCTGATTTAGTAACAATAATGTCTCCATTCTTCTCTGACATGGTCCCTTCAGATTTATGTCACTCTCTTTTGTATCAATCCCAGTTCAAGATTTGTAGTTTGGAAGTCCAGTGTCTCCTATATCTTTTGGGTGAATTTCAGATAGACACAAAAACAGTACCTGTCCAGTTTCCAGTGAAGGTTGTACAGATACCTCCCATTTGCCCCCAAATAGTTTCTTCTCTTTCCTTTCAACTTTGGTACTGGCTGTTAATTCTGTTCCAGCTGGCCCACGCTCATCTCTGAAAAGACTAAATAGAATGCACAAGGTCAGCTAAAGTAAAGGAGTAATCACTGTATTTCCTAAAGTTAAGAATAATTCACTGTGTAGATATCATCAAAGTGTATTCTTAAAATGTCAGGAAGAGTAAAAAACAAGACAAAACATGGTCACCATCAGTGGCTATAATAGTTGGAATATTTAATTCTTTTTCTCCTGACAATGCCTTAAAAACCAAATCAGTTGCAGAACATTTTCCCAATTCAAACATTGTTTTCCAGGATCTAGCAATTGTCACAAACACAGGGAATCACAAGTAGCTAATCCATTTTCCACAACATCCATCTGGTGAGAGAGTATCCTGCCTGTAATCAAGACCAGGAGATTAGTCCAGGGAAATGGTTCATTGTATTACAAATATTTCCTTCTGGGTTTACTAAAACCCTAATAAATTGAACTTTGCCTAATTATTGTCTACTGATAACAGTATTAGTTACATAAGGTCGTGTACCTAGACTGAGATTAGAACCGATCTTGATGGGTGGTGAAACAATCTTAACAAGTGACAAAGGCACAAAATGTCCCCAGGACTCTTTAAGAAAGTCTGTGTTGTAGACAGTGCAATCTCATTGGCCTGCAAGAGATAAGAAGCTAATAAAAAATAGTGAAGCAAGCACAGTATGAAAATTTAATGGATCTTAAAACTGGAGAAGACACTCTAAATGCAAAATTTATCCCTGCAACCACCAAACCATCTTTATGAGGATAAGGCAGAAATTCTGAAGGCTATGCAAATTTTCCCAAATTTTAATTATTGATACCTTTTTAAACATTGAATAGTCCAAACAAAACCCTTGTTAAACGTGTGGAGGTTCTTTTCTCCCATTTCTACCTGAATTATTTCTTAGGTACTCTAAGCCAGCTAACTAAACCATCTAAAACAATGAGTCAAGTTGATTCAATTAAGAGCAAAATAAAAATAAATTTCCATGGAAATAGAGAGCTGCATTCACACAAATGCCAAAATAATGTCTGATGAATAACATTACAATGAACACAAATGAAATCATAATTTGCCATTTACTTAATTTGTGCTATTAAATGCTTGATAAGAATGTCAGAAGTGTTTTTTAAAATGCTCATTAAAATGATTTATTATAATGATGAGGTAGAATTGCTATTAAGGGATTAATATGAATTAGGCATGTAGTGGGAAAAGATTGCAAGGGGAAAGCGGAAGGAAAGAAGAGAAAATATGATCCCAAGTATGGATCATTAATATGATTTTTCTAAGAATGTCATAGGGTAATTGTACCAATTTTAAGAGAATAAGGTATTTAGATAAATATGAAACATATAGCATAGGTCCTCTTTCTATAAACACATTTTTTTAAGATTTTATTTATTTATTTGACAAAGAGAGAGATCACAAGCAGGCAGAGAGGCAGGCAGAGAGAGAGAGGAGAAGCAGGCTCCCCGCTGAGCAGAGAGCCTGATGGGGGGCTTATCCCAGGACCCTGAGATCATGACTTGAGCCAAAAACAGAGGCTTAACCCACTGAGCCACCCAGATGCCCCAGTCCTCTTTCTTATAAATGTGTACCTAAACATAGGGAATAAATATCAATAAGTATTTTAATATAGTCAGGATTTTAAATTTAGTTTATAGTAAATAAATTCTCTAGTATAACTAGAGAATTACTATATAAGCAATTCATATTATGTATTTTGAAACTATCATTGGCTGTTATGGATGTTTTATGTTTAAATAATTTAAGAACATTTATCTTTGCAATATATAAAAATATTTTCTATTGACGCCATAGTAAACCCTCTCATTTATACATTTTTTTTAAGTTGTGATAACTAATTTCCATTGCCCTTGAATTTTACAAGGAAAAATATTCTGTTCTCTAGAATTAAAAAGTTTTACTTTCAGGAGGAATCTAATGCAAGCAAAATCAAAGGGAGAAATGAAAATTTATCTGCTGAATTTGGCTCATATGCTTTGAAAAGCAGCTTATATAAGCCAACCCCAAATTCTTCTATCATCTGCTGGAATAACAAGCATGTTTTCACACATTGAATGTTTTAATCCTGTTTGTCAGGTTGTTAGCTTGTGTTTCCAAATCTCTGATTTAAACTGGCCCACAGAATCTCCGGTTAACTAAAGTCTAGTCACCAGGCTGTTTAAAGGTCAACAAGAGTGACAGCTCCACCATCTCAATTGCAGATTTTCAGCTAAAAGCCAACTGATGTCAAGATTAAGTCAAAGCTGAGACCTCATCATAATAAACAGATTGTCAAAACAGCAAAGTACTCCATAGCTTAGATAGGAAGCTTAGGAGGAGGCTTTGTGTTGGTTTGAGGGCATGACAGAGGGTAGGGGGCCCTCAAAAACCTAACCTACTGCTGTGTCATTCTAACATTATCTTTTGATCTTGAAAGTTTATTGGTCTTCCATAGATAACTCTAGAGTCAGAGACAGAGGAGAGAGACAGAGAGAGAAAGGAAGGAAAGAGAAACTATGTTTATATGCCTGTGGCTTTCAATTACTTTATTAATTTTAATATCTGTGTTAAGATAGTAGAAACAACCAAATTAAAAAGGAGAAGCAAGTGGTAGACACTTGACAATAGATAATAGCAAAATCAAAAGATAGATAATGACAATAATGACGGTAATGGCATACTAAGGATAAAATCAGTTTATATGCCATTACTCTTGATTAAAATGATAACTTGGAAGTTACATCTTCAGGACAAAAGTAAAACTTTAGAAAGAAAATGGAAAAAAAATAAGTTTTAAGATTAATGAAAGACATTATTGGAAAGGGACTTTGGGATCAATTTGTAGAGTTATATAGGTATCTTAAAATCATATAATTACACATGGAAATGTGTTAACTTAAGGACACTGTACAGTGAGACATCTTGTGTCATCACATATACACACAATGAAATATAAACAATATATACTGGGTTCATATTATGAATCAGGTTGCCTTTTAGAACTCTGAAATAAATTAAGAAAGCAAAAGACAGAAATTGCTACCAAATAAATGCCTTTACGATGTTTATATTCCCATAGTAAGTTGAGAAATGATAAGGTTTTGTAAAAATGAAGATGGTGCAATGGAAATTTGGAGCCCATGTGTGTATGTGTGTATATGTATGTGTGTGTGTGTGTTCACCCATGCCAGCATGCATATGTGCATGTGTGTGGTTGTTTGTGTTGGAAGGATTATAATTTTAAGTAGAATAGAATGTTTAAGGCAAGATAGAAAAAATTTTTGCAATGATCTGCATAACTATCATGAGAATCTTGACTAGTAATTTAAAATCATAACATGATTAACATTAAAAACAAAAAAAGAGGGCCGCTTGGGTGGCTCAATTAGTTAGGCGTCTGCCTTCAGCTCAGGTCATGATCCTGGAGTCCCAGGATTGAGCCCCCTGAAATGGGCTCCCTGCTCAGTGGGGAGTCTGCTAATACCTCTCTCTCTACTCCTGCCCTGCTCATGTGCTCTCTTTTTTTCTTTCACTCACTCTCTCTCTCAAATAAATAAATAAAATTTTGGAAAAAAGAAAAAAAGAAGGATGGTTGGAAGGGAGCAAGATAAATGGATAGATGTATATTAAGTCAAAGATATTAAAATACTAATGTAAAATATTATAGTAAAGTATTAATGGTAAGTGATGAGTATTCACTGTAAATTTCTTTCTCCCTTGCAGAATATTTGAACATCTTAAATAAAATGTTGGGAAAATATAGAATTTTCTCTGTACACATGCATACTATTTTATAAGTTTCTTTACTTTTTTTTTTCCTCTTCCTTAGGCTTTAGACCAATATCTCTAAAAATTACATATGAGAAGTGATTTAATCTTTATTCTGTGTTCTACTATTTTGACAACCATTAAGTTTCAGAAATCATGTTTACTTTTCTCACATGACTTTGTATTCAGAATTTTACATCTAAACATTAACATTTTATGTAAATTTTCTTGCTCAATTTCAGAACATGGAGAAGCCAGAGGGGAAGCCTCATATAAAATCCTCTGGAAGTTACATTAGAATTAAGTCTGTATATCAAAGAGACAAGAACTGCACTGTAGGAATACACAATGTATCTTTTTGAAAGAGGTACGGTAATCTGCCTACTACCAAATCATCAGCTGAGTGCAAGAAATAAAATGATTTCAATAAGTCAAAAACAAAATGTCACTATGTATTCAATCACAGATAGATTTTGTAAAATTCTAAACTCATAATTATTTTTACATGTATTGAATGATTTTCCTAACATCACAGTGCCCATATAATTTAGCAATTATTACATAAGCTTTTTAAAGAAAAAAACAACAAACCAAGCAAACTTTCTGAAAAAAAAAAAAAAGTTATTCTTATACCAGAGCGTTTTTAAAGATAAAGAAATTCTAATTAAATAAAGGAATCCTTAGTTTCAAGAAGTTGGCTCCTTGGGGCGCCTGGGTGGCTCAGTGGGTTAAGCCGCTGCCTTCCGCTCAGGTCATGATCTCAGGGTCCTGGGATCGAGTTCCGCATCGGGCTCTCTGCTCAGCAGGGAGCCTGCTTCCTCCTGTCTTTCTGCCTGCCTCTCTGCCTACTTGTGATCTCTCTCTGTCAAATAAATAAATAAAATCTTAGAAAAAAAAAAAAAAAAAGAAGTTGGCTCCTGTGAGTGCAAGATACTTGGTACACTTGGCTCTTAAACAACATGGGTTGGGACTGCATGATTCCACTTATACACAGACTTGGACATACATGATTATAAATGTGTTTTCTTCATAATTTTCTTAATTATATTTTTTTACTCTAGTTTACTTTATTTTAAGGTAACACATATGACAAACAAAATATGTGCTATTTTGTAACACAACCAGTTTTTGGTAAAGCTTCCAGCTTCAGGGGAGTTGAAAGTAATTCGCTTCAGTTTCAGGGGAGTTGAAAGTAATTCACTGTTTTTCAACTGCTTGGGAAGTCAACACACCCTACCCCTACATTGTTCAAGGGTCAACAGTTATCTGTCCTTAGCACAAAACAGGTGCTAACTTTTGTAGAACTACTTAACTAAGTAATTACAACTCAATGTACGGGGTGATCTTCAAATCAAGGCATATTCATGTGTTCCTCTGACATTACCATATATATGTTACACTATTTTAGTGTACAGAGGCAGTGTCTCCTTTCCTCTTTTTTTTTTTTTTTCCTGTTGTTATTTTTTTACCCCCTCCATCTTTTCTTTCTGCTGGCACAAAGGATTTCACTGATTTTAAATGAAAGTGTCTCAAGAGAATATGGGGGGCATGTTCACATCTTTCATGTCTTAACCTAAATGGCAAACTTATTTATCCACATTGAATGTCAGTTTACTTCTTTGTAAAAAGTGGATAATCACTTAGACCCCATGAAATATTGGCAAGAAGCATATAATATAAAGATAACTTCCAGGAGTTTTGAAGAGTTGATGGATTACTGAATTCTAGAATACTATCGCCTTGCTAAGCACCAATGTGACATTTTGATGCCAGTTTACTGGGTGATTTAGATTATAGCTATTTTTCTTTTTCAAATTTACTTAGCATATTTTTCATAATAAAATATACTCAGACATTTCAAATGCTGTATGTTCTCTAAGGTTTTTTCAAAAATTTTTTTTCATGTTAATATCTGTGTATTGGTTAAACACATGTTCGAACTCCAACAAAACATTTTGTGTACTTTCTAACCAAAAACTTTTGTAATGAATGCTTCTGTGGCAAATGTTAATACTCCACATTAACGACCTACATATTTATGAGCCAACAACATCAGCAGCAGCATAAAAAAATTAATAAATAGCATTTTCATTATTTAAAAAGGATGAATACTTTTCTGGTCCCTTCTCATCTTTAAGGCACTATTACATATTGTTAATTATGAAAACAATGCTAAACTTTAAATAATAGGCTGAAGTTTTGAACCTGCCTAAATTCATGCAAAATAATTTTGGTAGATACACATTTGCCAGGATGGTGAAAGCTGAGACTCCTTGCTGAGAGTTTTTCTTAGGGGAAGAGAGGCATCTTGCCCAAGGCTATGTCTTGTTCCACATCCACTTCCTAATTCTTTTGGGGTTTAGAGTCCTAGCCTTGTTGCCTCAAGGTCCATCCTACCTCCCACGCTGACCTTTGTCCCAGGTGAGTCCTCTGTTGCCACAGTACCAAGTGCTTCTCCCCACTCTGTCTGGTCCTATTTCACTGCTCTCAATAGGCGACCTTTCTGGGAACATGTCTCCATAGATTGCCTTCCCGTTGATTTCAGGTCTTCAGATCCTATCCTTGGGAAACCCAAGATGACAGGTTCTAAGAGAAAACAAAACTATGACATTTCTAAGGATTTAAAAAATTACCATCATGCTTTATATAGTAATTATAACCACAGCAAATTTATATTTTATCTATAATATCCAAGTGCTTTGGCTGTAATTTTAACTCAGCTAGTGCCATGAGTATGGCCTTCTGTGTTACTCTAATTTCTTTAATTTCCTTATGTACATAATGTATTATTCATAGAACAAACCCATGATATAATGAACTAAATAATGTAAGAAAGCACACTTAATGGCTTTTCTAACTTAGATTAAACATTCTCAGTTAAGGCATGTTTTAGTAGATAAATATAGGCTACATGCTCATCTTATAATGACAGCTAGTATTCACAGATGGATTTCTACAAATTGTTTGCATTTGAAAATCAATCCCAATTTCAAAACCAGGACAAGATGCAGAGTGAGAAAAAAGGAAAAAAAAAAAAAAAGAGCTCCATATATACATTTATCAGATCAAATGAACAATCTCTTATCACCTGTAGATAACTTAAGAAAAAACAATGCTGTTTACTTTTGACATTTATGAATTTCATTTTTATTACTTGTAAGAATAACTTCGTAAGAAAATCTCATTGTTATGCTGTCAACACTCAGTTGTGAGCTGTGATGTCAAAGACTCCACAGTTTTTTACAGTGCTGGGAAATGCAACACAAAAGTATAAGTGAGGGGAACATCAAAAACATGTAATAAACACTACAATCTAATTGTTTGCAAAACCCAATTTTTCTCAGAAGAAGAAACAAAAATTACAGGTGAGCTATTACAGTATTAACTCCTTAACAAAAACCTTACTAAATAATAGCTTCTGGAAAACTTTTGATTTTACATTTTTCCTTTCACACTATGTGATTCTGTACTCTATTTCACAGAACAATGCTCTGCTGAATGCTGTCACTCTCGCAAATGGTATGGTAGCTGTCAGTGATTTTCAAAGAAAGCTGAATAATATGTACATATCTTATTTTAATGTGTTCAGAACACATGGAACTTTTTGGTGTTAGGAACGGGTAAAGAATGTGACCATAAGGTGAAGCATAGCTCATGCTGTGGGGCCAAACAGCATGAAACCCCATGCTTCATTAGTGATTCTCTTCATAGCAGCTGGCCAATGGATCATGAAAATGAATCAGAAATATTAGGGCTTTTTTTTTTCTTTTTTCTCACTTTCTGCATTCACAAGCAATTATGAACAGTTGGAGTCTACCTTTCAGTGGGTAGTATTTCAATTCTCTGCTTTTAACTTTATAGGTTTCTATTCTAAAATCATATGCCCTAACTCATGCATTTGTTACAGATAACAAATCCATTTGAAGATCTTTAAGGTGCGTATCTTCCAGTAAAAATCGGTGTTAGGATATGTGCCTTTTTTTTTAAGTGGAAAAAGTCCCTCGGTTGTTTTGAAGTCAAGCCACTCTTATTAAAGACAAAATGAGTATATGCATTATGGGTCTTTCTCAAGACAACAAAGCAAGACTATAAATCAGGATACTTAATCCTATGTTTTTGAAAGCTGTCCTACAGTTCTCTCTGGAGACCCTACAGGAGGAAAGGGAGTAGAAATTCAAATTAATTAATTTGCTAACTCTAAGAATCATTTGCATCATAGATACATGGGATGCTGAAGATTCTGGGGTTGGATGTATGTGGTCCCTGAATAAGCATCCCTTCAATATACCTTATTTTCCTAATAAGCAGAAAATGAGTGCCTATCATGGAGGTGGGAAGGGGAGCCTTATTGCATCCAAAATGTAAATTACTCATAATTAGTTCCTGCAATTAGTTGGAGTTCCATTCCAAGATAAGCTTGAATCATTACAAATAGCCACTTTTTTTGTTGTTATTGTTGTTTGTATTGGTTCAATATCACCTACCCAAGCCAACAATGTTCACTAAATGAGTTAACAGTATATTTAGTTGCAGAATAAAGTTCAGTTCCTATTCTTTGAGGGTGACTTTTAGATTCTCTGAATACAATGGAAGTACTTTGTATTCTCAAAGCACTATGATGGTTCTAACAAATGAAACAAAGTTATCTTTAATCAGGACAGAACTATGGGATCAACTCCATAATTGACTAGGGGAGCTTCTCCTGCAGGGAAAGCAACTTATGTAGGGGATATTTGGAATTGCTAAAAAAGAATAATTATCCTGCAGCCTATCTTATTTCTAGAGTGAATTAAATCTTGGAAATGTGCCTGTCTCAACATCTAGTGATATATTTTAAAAACATAATAAAATAAATTGAAAAACAATACATTTTTAAATGGATTGAAAATTAAAATAGAAATCAAGCAGAGTTGTTACCTATTATTCTTATAGTTCTGAGTAATTTTATATATCATGTAATCAACCATGTGATGTTCTCTTTAACCAGCATACTGACTTTCTACATCATTTTTTGAGCCAATTATTTTATACAGTGAAGCAGGACTATTTATTTCACTTGAATAGTTATGATTTAACTTTCATTTCTGTCAGTGTTAACCTTTTTGCCTAGATGAATTTTTTAGGTTAATTATATAGGGCCAGATTTTCCTCATTGAAAATGTCATTGAAATTTCTCAAATCATGAAGTTAATGCAAACTAAATGAAACCTATTAACAGTCCTTCTCAAATGTCTTTCCTTCAGATTGTTTCAAGTCTTTCCTATTTGTACAAGCATCATAAACAATCTCATATAATATCCTGCCATCCTTTACTATAATACTACTCTTTTCAAGTCAACAACACTTTGCAATAATGCCAAATTATATTCACTGTTTTATTCTGTTTATTATGCTACAATCATTTGGTATTATTATTTTGCATCCTCTGCCCCCCACTTTTTAATTACGTGTCTCCCCTATTACAATCTAAACTATATTCCAACAAGAAACATATCTTTGTACTCAATTCCATCCTCAGTCCTGGGAAATAGCTGATTAATAAGATGTGTCCAATAAATATTTATTTTTTAAATGGATAAATAAAGTGCTTTATTATTTCTTTTAAAAAATACATTCCAAAATATCACCAAAAAGGGTTAGCAATCGTACATTTTAATCCCTTTTCCAATAATGACTGATTTCCCCCCATAAATATGTGTAAATCTCTTCACTTCTCTGTGCCCCAGTTTCCCTGAGGGATTTGGCTAAATCATATCTAAGCTCCTTTCCAATGATTCTATCTCCATGATTGAAGGAATCTATGAATTCTAATATTATATTTATTTTAAATTTTATTTCATTTTTCTCCCTTAGATTTTAGCTACAGCAAAGAATTTCATCACTTAGGAAAATGTGAAGTATATACCTCGTTGAGATAGAAATGCAGGGCTCATGGCTTTCCTTCTGTCTTTAGTTTTAGATCACTCTTGGTTTCTTCAATTTTCTAAACATGCTGATGTTTAAAAACATGGCTGTTGTTATATTTGTGAATCTATTTTCATCTTTTTATTCCTTGAAACTTAATGGCTCTGCCGACTCCCCCAAAGCCCTCTTTCTCAACAATTTCAGATAGCCTTTCAAGGATTTTGCTTAAAATGGAAATAGAAATGTACTTCAGTTGTGTACAGAAGAAGTAGAAACTGACAGGATGAGGTGATGAAAGTGTCGAGTGTGTGAGAGCCTTGCCAGCGAGGTCCCTTTCAGTCCTCAAAGAATGAACCCATGCCTTTGTAAACCTGGATACTTTTCCATCCTTGTATTATTTAGCTTCTAATCCATAACTCTGTTAAAAGGCTTACAAAATGAAGGAGACCTTTTTTGTTTATTCAGGCCTGTGCACTTTTTGCATTAGGTTCACTTTTATTGACTACATTATTAAGTGGGTTCAGCCTCGGGAAAGGCAATGTTACATTGCTGTACTCCAAGTTTTGATTTGCCAGACTGAGCCATCTATTTCTTATTAAAAGTTAGAGAAGCAGGGATACCAGAATGGCTCAGTCGGTTCAGTGTCCGATTCTTGATTTCTGCTCAGGTCATGATCTCAGGGTGGAGGGATTGAGCCCTGAGTCAGGCTCCACACTCCATGTGGAGTCGGCTTGAGATTCTCTCTCTCTGCCTTGTCTTCTGCCCCTCCCCCTGCTCACTTCTGGTCACTTAGTAAATAAATAAATAAATAAATGAAATATAAATAAGTAAATAAGTTAGTAAGTAAATGAAATCTTTAAGAAAAACAAAGGTGCACAAGTGTGTGCACTACAAAAAAAGAGAATCAAGAAGCTTTTTGGTAGCAAAATATTCTCAGGCCAGCTATGATTCACTAACAATAAGCATTTCACATCATGTCTGCAATCATTATCAAAAGGCTTAATTTGGACAAATGAATATAAGCTTCTTTTGGTTTTCCAGTTGTCATTTCAGTCATTTCCATTCCCAGATGTTAATCACCATCATATAGCATGAGTAAAAAACAGGAGGAAACAGAATATATGTAAATTCTACAGAGGAATATATGTATAACCTACAGAGATAAGTCTTAAGAATATATGTATATTCCAAAGAGTTAAACATTGCATACTAAGACAGTAAAAGACAAATTTTACTTTATATCCTTCTGTTTCTAAAGCATATGAATTTCCTTTGAACTACTTGACTTATGATCTCTTCAAAAGTATATCACGATCATGACTCTTCACTTACTTTGTGTGCTGTTTGACTTTCTGTTTCCTTTTTTTTTTTTTTTCTTATTTACTGTAATGTATTATTTGCTTCAGGGATAGAGGTCTGTGAATCATCAGTCTTACACAATTCACAGCACTCACCATAGCACATACCCTCCCCAATGTCCATCACCCAGCCACCCTATCCCTATGCCCCTATCCACCAGCAAGCCACAGTTTGTTTCCTGAGATTAAGAGTTTTTTATGGTTTGTCTCCCTCCCAATCCCATCTTGTTTCATTTTTCCCTCCCTACCCACTATGACCCTCCACCCTGCCTCTCAAATTCCTTGTATCAGAGAGATCATATAATTGTCTTTCTCTGATTGACTTATTTTACTTAGCATAGTACCCTCTAGTTGCATCCACGTCATTGCAAATGGCAAGATTCCTTCCATAGTTTGGCTATTGTGGACATCACTGCTATAAACATTCAGGTGCACGTGCCCCTTCGGATCATTGCATTTGTATCTTTAGGGTAGATACCCAGTAGTGCAATTGCTGGGTCATAGAGTAGCTCTATTTTCAAATTTCTGCAGAAACTCCATACCGTTTTCCAGAATGGCTGCACCAGCTTGCATTCCCACCAACAGTGTAGGAGGGTTCCCCTTTCTCCGCATCCTCACCAACATTTGTTGTTTCCTGACATGTTAATTTTAGCCATTCTGACTGGTGTGAGGTGACATCGCACTGTGGTTTTGATTCGTATTACCCTAATGTTGAGTGATGTTGAGTACTTTTTCATATGTCTTTTGGCCATTTGGATATCTTCTTTGCAGAAATGTCTGTTCATGTCATCTGCCCATTTCTTACTTAGATTATTTGTTCTTTGGGTGTTGAGTTTGATGAGTTCTTTATAGATTTTGGATACTAGCCCTTTCTCTGACATGTCATTTGCAAATATCTTCTCCCATTTCTGTCGGTTGTCTTTTGGTTTTGTTGACTGTTTTCTTTGCTGTGCAAAAGCTTTTGATCTTGATCAAGTCCCAGTAGTTCATTTTTGCCTTTGCTTCCCTTGCCTTTGGTGATGTTTCTCGGAAGTAGTTGCTGCAGCTGAGGTCACAGAGGTTGCTGACTGTGTTCTTCTCAAGGATTTTGATGGATTCCTGTCTCACATTGAGGTCTTTCATCCATTTTGAGTCTATTGTTGTGTATGGTATAGGGAAATGGTCCAGTTTCATTCTTCTGCATGTAGTTGTTTGACTTAAAAAAAAAAAAAAGATTTTATTTATATATTTGATAGAGAGGGAGCACAAACAGGGAAAGTGGCTGGCAGAAGGAGAGGAGAATCCGGCTCCCTGCTGAGCAGGGCGCCCAGTCTAGGGCTCTATCTCTGGACTCTGAGATCATGACCTGAGCCAAAGGCACATGCTTAACCACCAACTGAACCACCCAGGAACCCTCCCTTTTGACTTTTAAAGTATTCCCAAGGAAGTAAATGCTAATGGTAATAAAGGAAATAATAATATATAGAAATACTTACGTATTCATTTCTCCTTGCAGTGCAGACTTCTTAGGTTTCCATTGAACATTGTACCCTTACCCTTACCCTTTTTCCTGTGATCACAAACACACATAAAGACACATGCATGCCCAGTTTATTTTATTTTAAAAAGATAGACTTAAATATTTATTTACCCTCTTAAATATCTTTGACCTGTAACTTGCCAAAAGTTAGCAACTTGATTTTTCAACAGATGTCTTATATTCCTTCTCTATATTTTTTGTGATTTTTAAATGTTCTCTATCCTCTATTGTTCTCCTGTTTGTGAAAATTCAAGTAGTTATACACATTTTACATTTACAAACTTCTTTTCTAGGTAACAATTAATCTGCATCTTTTCATTTAGGAATTTTTTTTTGTTTGTTTTTGATTTCTATGTAGACAGTCCAGAATGTTGAACTTCAATTTTTTAAAAAGTATATATTTTATTTTATTTTATGATCCATTTATTTATTTGAGAGAGAGAGTGCAAGCAGGGAGAGGGACGGAGGGTGAAGGAAACAAGTCGACTCCACACTGAGTGGGGAGAACCCCACGCAGCTCAATCCTAGGATGCTGAGATCACAACCTGGGCTGAAATCAAGAGCTGGATGCCCAACCGACCAAGTCACCCCTAAAAAGTATATTTTAAATATTAATATACTCTCCCACATTTTTTCCAAATGAGTTTTAACAATGATCATTAACAGTAGAATGCATGAGGTTAGCTATTGCCCAGAAGATCACCTTTCCTAGTGAACAGCAAATAACTCGTTAATGTTTTAATATGCATTCAACAATTAATGTCTGGTCATGTTAAGTTTTCCATATATGTATATGAGTTCCATTAAGATTAATACTACTGTTTATAATATTTGTGTTTCTTAAATCTTCATATCTACTTTTTTTTTGTTTGTTTCTCTTTTTATAGGATTTTATTTATTTGAGTAAGAGAGTGCACAAGCTGGGAGAGGGGCAAAGGGAGAAGGGATACATCCTAGGACCCCATGATCATGACTTAAGCCAAAGTCAGATGCTTAACAATCTGAGCCAACCAGGTCCCCCCTTCATATATAGTTTCATCTTTTGGCACCAACCTTTTCTGGTTATCTATTTGCTTGTGTACAAATTCATTCTCTTTAGATTACTGGGCTTTATAGAAAGATTTATCATCTGATAGAAAATGCCTTCCTCGTATCCACATCCTCTTCAGTGTTTGTTATTTAATATGAATAGTCCAAAGTAAATGTTATAATGCTAGGGATACCATAGAAGGCATGCATTTATACCTGAAGCCTTCCAAATACTGTGTTCTTACCATCACACATGACTATAGGATGTGAAACAGGTATACATCATCAAGAACTCATCATAGAAGTGGCTTATAGATAATAATAATAACAATAGTAATAAACACATGTGTAAATGAAATAAGTTTTGATGTTTTACCAATCCCTTGAAAACTAAATTTTGATCTAAGGTATGTATGTAAATAATGTATATTAAGAGATCTGTTCGTTAAAAATACCTTATAAAATATTAAAGAATTCAAGAACTTTGTGAAATTATTTCTAAAAACATCTGTGTACCCACCATCCAGTTTAAATATATATTACCAAGTCAGTTTAAGATACCTTTGCACTCTTTATTTCATAAAATCCTTTTGACAAAGATAACAATTATCTTGAATTTGATGTTTCTTATTACCATACATTTCTGAATATTTTATAATGTATATAATTAAATATATGCATAAATATCATATGGCACTTTTTAAAAATATTTTTAACCTTATGAAAACAATGCTAGAATGATTGTATGCTTTTGGAAAGTTTTTTGATCATTAGTACCATGTTTATGGTGTTCATCAGTGTGGTCTAATTTATATATATCAACACATAGTATTTAATTGTATGATTATACATTTTGTTATTAATGAACATAAGAGTTTGTTTCCAATATATTGCTTTTAGAAAAAAAATTCTTATGCTTTAAACGTTCTTTTGTATTTCATAGTTCCTTCTATGAAAATTTATTTGCATTATATACCAAAATGGAATTGCTGAGTTATACACTATAAAAATCCATTCTATGGCACATAACAAAATATTTCACTGAAATTCAATTACTGTTTTCAAGAGAGTATATTCAGTTCTGAAAATTTAATCCAACATAAAAAATAATTATTTTAACATTTTTATTTTGTTAATGTGTATTTATAAATTGCAATTTGCAAAAACTTATCTTCCAATATTAAAATCTCTAGGAGTATTAATTGCTCTTTCTATTCTGGATTTTATTGAATTTTTTTTAAAGATTTTATTTATTTATTTGACAGACAGAGATCACAAGTAGGCAGAGAGAGAGAGAGAGAGGAAGGGAAGCAGGCTCCCGGCTGAGCAGAGAGCCCAATGCGAGGCTTGATCCCAGGATGCTGGGATCATGACCTGAGCCCAAGGCAGACACTTAACCCACTGAGCCACCCAGGCGCCCCTGGATTTTATTGAATTTTAATGGTATTTTAGTAATGTTATTTATTTATAAGTCATCTATTTTTGAGTTGTATTTTTTAAGTAATTTTATGGATTTTTGTTACTATTGTAAATAGGATTTTTAAACTTATTCCATTCTTGGCTAATGGCCAGTAAGTAGCAATTTTATATCTTGTTTTTCAGTAAGTTCCTCAAACTCTCTATCATAAATATAAATTAAAACTTTAATGAGCACTTAGTAAATGCACTTACTGCCTTAAATACTTTACAAAACATGTTTTTTTTTTTCTCAAGTCAACCATGGCAAAATTTATTTTATAAAATAAGATTTGCTTTTAATTAAAGTGTGGCAGATGTGCATTAAAAAACTCTAAAAAAGTAAGTATTGCAAACAGATTAAAGTGATCTGAGATACTATCCTAGAATGCCCTTAAAGAAAGATTAAGGGCTTTTATGTACAAGATATAGAATGAGATAAAAGAAAGTCTGAACCATTCCAGGAAGAAAGAAAAAAAATAAGCCTTCATACAAATACATGATTTGAATGAAATGCAGTTGAAATACATTAGTTTAGATCTTTTGAAATAGCCTCTATAGCTCAAGAAAGGAAGAGAAACCCAACCATTTACTGAGAGGCTCATAAATACCATTGGATTATGTTTTTACTCTGAGTTATGTTTAATAAAATGTTAATAAATTTATGATAACTGCTTAACATTGTTTTTTAAAATTCTTGAATGCAAAATATTTTTACAGATATTTATTATCTATTTGAGAGAGAGAGAGAGAGAGTACATGAGCAAGGTGCCCGATGCCCCTCAAAATAATTTTAATGAGATGAGAATTATGTTATCATTGGAAGATTCTCTAAACTGTAACTCAGTGAGTAAAAATTTGTTCTGATTGTAAAAGATAGATATTCAGTAAACTTGTGCATTTTGTATTATTTTTTTCCCCATCTAATATTTCACACTTGAATTCTTATCAGTGTCAATCTCACATGTTTTTCTTCTTCATTCTATGTTATGTTGGCCATTGGCCTATTTGCTTACAGATCCACTCAGGAGCCCTGGCTCCCTTTGCTTCTGTCTGTTTTGGTAAGGCTCACTCCTGAAAAACCCATTTTCCAGGCTCCCTTCAATATTTTCTATGTACTTACTGATTATATATTTCAACTTTACAGTTGTTTGTACTTCCAACCACTGGCTGCCATTTCAGACCATGTTCTCCTATTTCAGGATGTATACTGACCTGAAATGATCTTGTGCAATATTTTATTCATTTATTGATGCCTCCCCTGAGTATATTCAATTCTGTGAAAGGAGAAAGCCTGGCTTCTTTTCTCTACTGCTGAATCCCCAGTGCTTAGAATTCTGCTTGACTAATTGAAGATGCCCAATATGGTTTCATTCAATGAGTCAATTAAATATTGCTGTGCTCATTATCTACTTTCTGTCTGTAGGGATGAGTTTTTCAACAAGTAAGAAGCTTTCTTACGTTGTAAATGTGATCATTCTTTTAATTCGGTTCTTTTTTAATCTGACATTTCATAAACCTTAACATTTTTATATTAGTTACGCTGAACATTTACTCTCTCTTTTGCTTTTTACCTGTGGTTTCCATTTTTTTTTTCTTTTTTTTGGAATGTGCTTTTTTAATGAGGTATCTCTCAAAGTAGCAGTTCAAAGTTCAGTAATGATAACTCTTTGAATTCATCTATTAATATTTTTAAAGTCTCCTATAGGAATATGTATCTTTTTTCAGGCCCGAAGCTTATATAATTTAAGGATCCTTCTTCAAGAAGCATAATACAAATTTATAAAAACAAAATTTCTGGGGTCCTGTGATAATCATATATTCGTCCCAGAAACACCCTTTTCATATGTCCTTATGAGGTCTTGGTCTAATTCTATGATGTTCCTCCACAGACTTTTCATTCTGATTTTTCAGTTTATCTGCTTCCCCCTCCCCCTCCATAACTAGAGACCATTCTTTACTTGCTAAAGATGGAGTGGTAGAAAAACAACAACAACAACAACAACAACAACGAAAAAAACCCTTATATTTTCAGCTTCTACCGTAGTCAGGGATTCACTGTAAATGAAGAGCATTTATGCTTGGAGAGAGAGTTTCCTGGTAGAGACCCATACATTTTATGAGGGTGTTCAATTCTATGAATTATGGAACTAAAAGTTTCCCATGGCAGGAACAACAGCTCTTTCAGATGATATGACTTGAAATGCAGTACGCTTTTTTTTTTTTTTTTTTTTTTTTTAACTGGATTGAATCTTCTGGTCAGCTCTACTCAATACTATTCCAGGAGTGAATGAATAATTGTTTAAGTACATTTTTTACTGAAGTATAGTTGACCTACAATGCTATATTGGTTTCAGGTGTACTATATAATGATTGAACAATTCTATGCATTATGCAATACTCATCATGATAAGTATAGTCCCCGTCTGTCATCATACAATGTTGTTAAAACATTGTTGGCTGATTCCCTGTGCAGTACTTTTTTAATAGGATTTACTTATTTTATAAGGATTCACTTATTTTATAACTGGGAGTCTACACCTCTTAATCCCCTCCATCTATTTCACTCCTTCTCCAACCTTCTTCCTCCATCAGTTCTCTTTGTTTATGATCTTTATCTGTTTTTAAATTTGTTTCTGTTTTCTAGATTCTGCATACAAGTGAAGTCATATGCCATTTGTCTTTCTCTGTCTGACTTATTTCACTTAGCATAATACCCTCTAGGTCCATTCACGTTGTCATAAATAACAAGAACTCATTCTTCTTTATGGCTGAGTAAAATTCCATTGTACATATATACCGCATTTTCTTTATCTATTTATCTACCAATGGACACTTAGGTTGCTTCCACATCTTAGCTACCGTAAATAATGTTTCCATAAATATAAGGGTACATATATCACTGTGAATTAGTATTTTGTTTTTTTAAAGATAAATACCCAGCAGTGGAATTTATGAATCATATATTATTTTTATTTTTAATTTTTTGCAGTACTTCAACATGTTTTTCAAGTGGTTGAAGGAATTTACATTTCCATCAACAATGCATGAGGGTTTGTTTTTTTTTCCTCCCCATCCTCACCAATACTTGTTATGTCTTGTGTTTTTGATAGTAGCCATTCTGACAGTTGTAAGGAGATATCTCATTGTAGTTTTGATTTGAAGTTCCCTGATGATGAGCGATATTCAGTATCTTTTCATGTGTCTTTCAGCTATCTGTATGACTTCTGAAAAAAATGTCGATTCAGGTTCTCTGCTCATTTTTCAATAAGATTGTTAGTGTTTTTACTATTGAGTTATATAATTTCTTTATATATTTTGGACACTAACCTCTCATCAGATATCATTTGCAAATATTTTCTCCCATTCATTAGGTTGCCTTTTTGTTTTGTTCATGGCTTTCTTCTCTGTGCAAAAGCTTTTTTTTTTTTTTTGTCATTATAACATAACGTGACTGATTGTTACCGTGCTTATTTTTTATTTTAATTTTTTATTTTTTATAAACATATATTTTTATCCCCAGAGGTGTGCAAAAGCTTTTTATTTCACCATATCCCCAGTAGATTATTTTATTTTTTGCTTTTGTTTCCCTAGTCTGAGGAGACATGTCTATAATTTGTTGCTAAGCCTAATGTCAAAGAATTTACTACCTATGTTTTTTTTTTTTTTTCCCCTAAGAGTTTTATGGTTTCCGATCTCACGTTTAGGTCTTTGATAAATTTTCAGTTTATTTATTGTGTGTGGTATAAGAGAGTGGCCTAAATTCTTTCTTTTGATGGTAGCTGTCCACTTTCCCCAATACCGATTATTAAAATGACTATCTTTTCTCTATTTATATTCTTGCCACTTTTGTCATAGGTTAACTAACCACATAATTGTGGGTAATTTGATGAGCAATCTAACTCATTCTCCTGATCTATGTGTCCTTTTTTGTGCTCATAACACATTGTTTCAGTTATTAGAGCTTTATAGTATGCAGTGAAGCCTGGGATTGTTATGGCTCCTGCTTTGTTCTTTCTTAAAATTCCATTGGCTATTTGACATCTTTTTTGGTTCCATACAAATTGTAGGATTATTTGTTCTAGTTGTGTGGAAAAAAAAACCCAAAATGCTATTGGTATTTTGATAGAGATTGTATTGATCTGTGGATTACATTGGGTAGTAATGACATGTTAAAAATATTAATTCTTCCAATTCATAAACATGGAATATCTTTCTATTCTTTTTTGTTGTCTTCAGTTTCTCTCATCCATGGTTTATTATTCTGAATACAGGTCTTTCAACTACTTGGCTAAATTTATTCCTGGGTATTTTATTCTTTTTGGTGCAATTTTATATGTTTTTTTTTTTCAATTTCTCTTTCTGCTACTTTATTGTTAGTGTGTAGAAATGCAACAGATTTCTGAATATTAATTTTATATCCCACAAATTTATTGAATTAATTTCTTAGTTCTAATAGCTTTTTTGCTAGAGTCTTTAGTCATTTGCAAAGAGTGGCAGTTTTACTTCTTCTTTACCAATTTGGAAGTATTTTATTTATTTTTCCTGTTTGCCATGTCTAGGACTTCTAGTACTATTTTGAATAAAAGTGGTAAGAGTAGACTTTTTTGTCTTATTTCTGATCTTAAAGAAGAAGCTTTCAGCTTTTCCCCATTGAGAATGATGTTAGCTGTGGGTTTGTCGTATATGACCTTTATTATTTTGAAATATGTTCCCTCTAAACTCACTTTATTGAGTTTTTAATCATAAACAGATGATGAATTTTGCCAAATGCTTTTTCTTAAATCTGTTGAGATGATCATGTAGTTCTTAACTTTCATTTTATTAATTGATGTATCAAATTGATTGACTTGTAGATATTAAACCAACCTTGCATCCCTAGAATACATCCCACTTGGATATGGTGACTAATCCTTTCAAGTATTGTTGTGTTTGGTTTGCCAATGTTTGCTTGGATTTGCTTCTATGTATATTGGCCTTGAGTTTTCTTTTTGGGGGTGTCTGTCTATTTTGGGTAACAAGATAATGTGAGCCTCATAGAATGAATTTGGAAGATTTCCTTCCTCTTCTATTTTTTTGAAATATTTTAAGAAAAATAACTCTTCTTTAAATATTTGGTAGAATTCTCTTCTGTCTGTCTAGATTAGATTACTATCTAGATTACTACTAATCAGTCTATCTGTTCAGATGTTCTATTTCTGAAATATTTTAAGAAAAATAACTCTTCTTTAAATATTTGGTAGAATTCTCTTGTGTCTGTCTGGTCCTGGACTTTTGTTTGTTGGGAGTTTTTTGATTATCAATTCAGCTGTTACTACTAATCAATCTATCTGTTCAGATGTTCTATTTCACCCTGATTCAGTTTTGGAAGATTGTATGCTTCCACAAGAGTACCCATGTCTTCCAGGTTGTCAAATTATTAGCATATAATTTTTCAGAGTAGTCTTTTGTAATCCTTTGTATTTATGTTCTGTCCATTGTCACTCCTCTTTCATTTCTAATTTTATTTATTGGAGTCTTCTTTTTTTTTTTTTTTTTTTTTTCCTTGATGAGTCTGGTGAAATAAAGGATTACCATTTGTTTATTTTTTTTAAAGAGCAAGCTCTTAGTTTTATTGATCTTTTCTGGTTTCTTAGTCTGTATTTTATTTCTACTCTTCCTTCCTTCCTTCCTTCTTTTTTCCTTTCTTTCTTCCTTCCTTGAATTATATGTTAATCTCACAAATTTTAATATTCCACTTCTAACTATAGAAAATATCAGTGATTGTTATACTAAAGTGGGCTCAGAAAAATATCATATATTCACATACAGTAACAGAGCCAGTTTGAGAGAAGAAAATATCTTACTGAACTGGGAATGTCTCCTACTATCCAGTTGACCTTTAGTTGTGCATAGTAAGCCTTCCTACAGCATTTCTTTTTTCTTTTTTTAAGATTTTATTTATTTGAGAGAGAGAATGAAAGAGAGAGAACACTTGAGAGAGAGCAGTAGATGTGGTTGCTGAGGGAGAAGCAGACTCCTCACTGAGCATGGAGGTGGAGGCAAGACTCCATCCCAAGACGCATGGACCATAACCTGAGCTGAAGGTATATGCTTTACCGACTGAGCCACCTAGGCACCCCCACATATCCCCCCCAGCACACTGTATTTCTATGTAAACTCTCAAAATATTGCCCAATTTCCAGTTAATCCTAGAAACAATGTCAATAACATCATCCTGATTTTTAATGATATGGTTTAATAATAATATGCTTTGGAGCTGTGTAGACCTCAATTTGAATACTCTTTTTGACACTTAGTCTGTTCATAGCAAGCTAAACTATCAATTTCATTTTATAGCATATTGTAATATAGATAATGCTATGCATTTTATGTATCTTATATAACAGATTTGTAATGAAATCCAAAGCACATTTGAATTATTTTATTATAACCTCCAAGACATTATAATCTTCTATTTTTATATGTCTTGAATGTGATAATGGTATATAGAATCTAGATAAGGATATTTTTGTTCTTAAGAAACACATGTTTGGGGTACCTGGTTGTCTCAGTCAGTTAAATGTATGCCTTCAGCTCAGGTCATGATATGATCTCAGGGTCCTAGGGTCAAGCCCCATGTCAGACTCTCTGATCATCAAGGAGTCTTCTTCCCCCTCCCCAACCCTCCCCACTCACTCATGCGCACGCTCTCTCTCTCTCTCTCAAATAAATAAATAAAATCTTAAAGAAAAAGAAAAAAGAAGTACATGTTCAAAGGGTGCCTGAGTGGCTCAGTCGCTTAGATGTCTGACTCTTGATTTATGCTCAGGTCATGATCTTGGGATTGTGAGATGGATCCTCATATCAGGCTCCATGGTGGACATGGCCTGCTTAAGATTCTCTCTCTACCCTCCCTCCCCTGCTTGTGTTCTCTAAGTAAGTTAAATTAAATTAAATTAATATTAAGTTAAACAAAGGAATACATGTTTGAGTAATTAGGAATAAGGTACATGTCATGCTGTGTATAACTTTCTTTCAAGTGATTCAGAAAAGAAAAAAGAAAAGAATGAGAACGGAAGCTAGATGAAGCAAGTATTGCCAAAAGTTAAAAAATATAATGAAATTTAGTGAGCATTATAGTAGCGTCCACAGTATCCTTCAAAATATATTCAAGGAAAAGATTTTCACAATAAGCAGTTGAAAATAGACAATATTTCTAGCTTGATACTTTTACAATATTAGATATAAAATAAAAACATTAACTTTAGCATAAAACACGACTTTAGTACTTCAATATGTTTTTTATCATTATATAATTTGTCCTGGCCACTGTGCTAGACACATTGAATATAAAAATGAGAAAAATAAGACATGTTTATTTTCTTCATAAACTGTATTAGTACACAAAGTAGGTAAACATTAAAAAAATCACAAAAGTAAATATTCAGTTATAAACAAAATGCTATAAAACAGGATCTTTTCATTGTGTGACAGTGCAAAATGGAGATAATATTAATCTGAACCTCAGTTAATGTTAGCTTAAACAAATCATATTTGAACTTGTGTAAGACAGAAGAATAGATGTAGGCAAGGGCCAAGTAAGTGTTTGGTAGCAAACACCTCTCCGGATAGGACAATGTATGCAAAGGCACTGTGGCAGGAGTTAGTGGGTTTTATTTGAGAAACTTAAAGAAATCTAGAATGGTTGAATCACAGTACGGAGAAAAATGTTGTAGAATCAAAGAGGAGTGGTATGACCGGCCTTAAATCATTTAACTGCAGTGTCAAGAAATGATTGAAAGGAGACAAGATGATCTCTGTGGCGAACTGTTAGGACCCACTACAGTATCTGGGCAGCTGTGAAAGAGAGGAGGAAAGTGTTCTGCAAGAATCAGTGATGTCCGTGTTTATGAACGAATGTGAATGGATGTAAGAAATATCTGTCAGACAAAGATGACAGGACAAAGTGATATATGGATGTTGTGATCAGGGGAGAAGGAGTTGTGAGAAGTGAAAGCTGGATTCTCAGCTTAAGAAACTGGTTTCATGGTGGTGTCATTCAATGACATAAGTAAAAGTTGAAGAAGACAGACTTTTAGCCCTTTAGGGTTAAGACATGCTTGCACTATCCAAAAGAGTATGTTGAGAAGCCGTGTGATGATATGTAAGTGGTTGTGATCCTCAAGACATAGGTCTGGGGTAGAGATAATCCTTTGGGGCCCATGAGCCTTGAAGGTTGGTTACAAATGTGTTGATTCCAAATTGAATTCTGATTTTCAGACTTGTGACTCTGTGAAATTGGAAGAGTATATAATCCCCTCAGATCCAAAGATTATTCATCTCTAAAATGGGTACTTTTATTTATATATGAACGAAACCTGCTCAATTTTACCATTGTTGCATATAAAACAGAGCATAAAATTTATAAAACAAGTGAAATGACCCTTAGATTTTTTATTTTATTTTGTTTTGGTTTGTTATCTGGATACAATGGCTTTTGATGAACAAAGAAGAATAGGTGATTTTAGTTAATCTCTTGGAGGAATTAGTCAAATTTGATCTTTGTGTTTCTGTCTACTCTATCTAAGGGTGAAGTAGTAGTCTATCTTCCCAACACATGCTAATGGATACAATGAGATACTCAAAAGTGAGCCATGAACTCCAACAACACAGTTTATTTTTCTTTCTAGATTAAGCAGAGGAACACATAAAACAATTTTTTAAAATTATTGTTTATAGTTCATGAACTTTATCAGTTGGCTTTTAAAATGTCATTTCCTAATCCACTTTGACTTGGTTAGATGTAATTCGAATACACCTGGTTTTCCTGTCTCTTTACATACTAGAAAAAAGAATAATTGTTATATAACGGGAAGGGATTTGTCGAAGAAAAGGATATGAAGCATTGTTGGAGCAAGTGCTATGTGCTCTTTGACCCTGAAGAAACGGAGAGAAAAACATACTTTAGAATACAGTCTATATATGTAGGTACTGTTTGGGGCCAGCTGGTGAAAGTATAATGGCCATATGCGACTTACTGTGCTCAGAATATCACTGTATAAAACAGGTCTAACACATGGCCAAATCTGTATTATAATCTACTCTTGTATGGTGAGTATTAAAACAAATGAGTATTTCCTATGGTAAGAAAAAAATTGATTTTCCTGTTTTCATTCTTGTCAAGAAGTACATTTCCTTTCACATTTTACACTTAGGCAAACCAGTGTAATTAACATAACATATTTATTCTTACTTCATTAGTGACATTTACACCTGCACTATTAAAAAAAGTGCTAATGTTTTATTTATGATTTCTTACAGCCTTACTTATTGCCATTCATGTCATTCACATTTAACAAAGACAGAAACTAATAAAAGCCAGGTATTGGGTATTATTTATCCCTGTCCCTGGCATGATAGCAGCTTTAATGAAAAAATGAATAAAAACTTAGACAGTCGTAATTACTCCACATTTACCTCACAATGCAGATGGAGTATAATGCACTGAGTTTCTATGCTGTGTCCTTCATGTATTCATATCACATGTGAATACACAGAGCTGTCACTAAGCATAAAAATACACAGAGCTGTCACTAAGCATAAGTCAAGCTGAACAAATGGGCTTTTAATTTGCACTAGAAAATACAGTCAGCCCACTGTATCTGATCTTACATGGAAGGACATTACAAAGACATATAAGAGGTTAAAGTGTTTAGAATAGTGGACTCGAGGAGGTTTGGTGAGGGGGAAAAAGGCATTTAAGGTGAAGCAATGTAACAACACACCAACACATCAATCAACAAGAATACTTTGCTATGAAAATTCAAGCTAGAAAAAGGCCTTACAAAAGAGGTACAAATCAGATGGAGATCAGTATGCCTAAAAAGAGGCTTTAATAAATCCTAAAGAGTTTTGTGATTTAGATAAAGGGACAAACCTTATATAGTAAAATAATTAAGACCATAGAGTTGAAAATCAGGATGGCCGATACAATCGTTAATCTGTTGAATCTGATTGAAGGCAGTCACAAAAAAAAATGGCAATGCTTTTAACATATGGGTCTATCTTGTTTGTGACAAATGTCTACAAATCAATGATGCATGAAAAGAGCTTTATGAAGGACTAAGTAGAAATAAAGTGTTTGAATTTGAGCTATTCAAAAATGTTATCATAATTTTAGGACACATTTAATATATTATGCTCAAAGTCATTCTTCATAGAAATAAAGTCTTGCTTACAAAAGCAAAATGAAAACACTATTTAAATTTCAACATTTCTATCATATTATCCCCTTAATCATAGGAGGTACAAAAATGTATGGTGACATTGATACAATATGCACACTTAGTAAATCTATTATGAATATGGATAAAGCCATATGGCAGGTTTTCTATACGTGTTATCATAGAAAAATTACCTTGAGATGGGGATTATTCTCATATCCTGGCAAATTGGTTTTCAGAGATGCTGAGTTGCTTACTAAATGTCATGAAAACTTTTTAACACAGATTTTCTGACTTCAAGTTTAATGCTCTTTGACTTAACCATTAATTACATTCTGAATGAGCTGAATTATGGACTGAATTTTGTCCCCTCCAAATTCATATGTTGAAGCCCTAAACCCCAGTACCTCAGAATGTGACTGTGTTTTTAAATATGGCCTGTAGAGGGTTAATCAAGTTTAAAAGAGGCTGGTGTCCTTATAAGAAGACTGGTGTCCTTATAAGAAGAATAAATTTGTACTAAAAAAAAAACCCAAAAAACAAAAAACAAAAACAAAAACAAAAACACAACAACAAAACTGTACTCACAAAGACACATCAGATATGTTCACACAGTAAGGAAAGGCCATGTGAGGACGCAGTAAAAAGAGGCCATCTTTAAGTCTAGGAGAAGGGGCCACAGAAGGAGATGAAACCTGCTTATGCCTTGATTTTAGATTTGCAGCTTCTAGAACTATGAGAAAAGATAAATTTCTGTTCAAGGCCTACAGTCTGTGGTATTTTGTTATGGCAGCCCTAGCAACGCATACACCCAATTTGAAAAGCAGATAAGACATTCTTAAATATTATACCTCACCATATTCAGATAATTTTCATTTTCAGCGTCAGGGTAACAGTAGAAAGACAAAAAAGAAAACTAATTCTGAAACCCCACAGATGGGGCTTGACTCTCAGCTCTCCAAATTCTTACTCTCATTTTAACCCTTGGTTAAAAAATTCACCTTTATAAGCTTTTGTTTTTAACATTAAAAAGAAAAGTAGGTAATGCACATGCAGAGCTGTGGTTTGCATATATGTACAGTTTCAAGAACGTAACTGACATAATTCATGTTCACTGTCTTCACCCCCTTGAGTAGGTAACTCCACCAGCAGTTCATCAGGCAACACTATCTGAAGACATGATTTCAGGAAAGGGAATGGGAATGATATTTTGTTCAACTTTCATGATGAGAAGATGGTATAAACCTTATCTTTGTCCTTCTGTATTAAGATATATAGATATATCTATATATCTCTCTATCTATATATATCTATATATCTCTATTAGGATACATATATGTATCCTAATATCCATCCATGGATATATACACACACACACACACACACACACACACACACACACACACCTATATTATGCCTATATATATTATACCAATTATATATTTACCAATATACTAATTACATGTATATAATACATATATATATATAATTGTTATATATATAACCAATATACATATATATAACCAATATACACATACACACACTTTTCATTAAATATATTCCATTAAACAGAGACATATATCTAGGGGTGCCCTGGGTGGCTTGGTCATTAAGCGTCTGCCCTCAGCTCGGGTGATGAGTCCAGGGTTCTGGGATCGAGCCCCGCATCGGCCTCCTTGCTCAGCAGGAAGCCTTCTTCTCCCTCTCCCACTGCTTGTATTCCCTCTCTCGCTGTCTTTGTCTTTGTCAAATAAATAAATAAAATATTTTTTTAAAAAACAGTACAAATAATCCTAATGTAAATTTATAAAAATAAATAAAATAAATAAATAGATGAATGAATGAATTAAAGTCGTCCAACTAGCCAAGCCACCAGACCAAGCCTTATAATCAAGAAGAGTTGTCTTTTGTTACTTACTTGTCTCACTTTATGGATTCTGGCTGTAATGAGCTGGGTCCTGGCTCCTTGTCCATCAACTCATGTCAGTGAGTGGAGCTGGCATATTTCTTTCTCTAGAAATTCTTGTCTCCCCCAGGACCTCACCCTACAGTTGTGGATGCCTTTGTTCTCCTGCACTGTTTTACTCTAAGAATATGATAGTTTTCTCTGTCATGGTACAAAAATAGGAAATGAGATTCCTGAGACATTGTTTATTATCAATTAAACTGTAATGACCATTTTATTTTTCTCTCTTGACATTAGATAAGACATTCAAGATACAAAACAATCTGGAATTCCAAGATTTTTCTCTTTTAAAGAAAACTGTATGGAGGTAGGGGGAGGAGTAAAGCTTTCTTTTTAAAAACAAAACTCCTAGTAGGAAAAGGAGAAGGATAAGACAGAAGGATAAGAAATAAATACAATAATGAAGTCAGAAAAGGAATCACCTGTCTCCATTTATTTAAAAACACAAAACAAACAGCAACAAAACCCCACAGAATTAGCACAGACAGCTTCCTGAAATAAGTCAATTATTTGATCCACCTGAAGTCAGCTCTGAGCTAATGCAGTGTTGTTCCCAAAAGAGAAAGTACACAAAATGACTTATGAACCCTAAAATCAGTTAAAAAGGTGATGAAAACTAGAATACAATTTTAAACACCCACTACTCTGAATAAGGATATTAGTAGTTTTCATCCAGCTTTTGAGATTCTAACCATATTCCTTTTAAAACTTTAAACTCATAAGGTATTTATGTCTTTGAAACTCAGAAAAGGGCTTGAAGAAAGTTCCTGTCAGTTATTTTATTAATCAAAATTAAACAAATATTTCTGAAAATTCAGCTGTCATTTAGTAACTTAATAAGACAATGTACATTTTAGAAAATAATCAAAAATCTAAATTCAAATGAAAAATTATTATAGTCCTGATAGTATGCCTGGAAAAGTCTAGAATTATAAATCCTTGCATATATTCCACACGGGGGGGAGAAAAATACATAAAATATTGCTGAAGATTTCTGGAATAGAACTAAATCTATAGGAGTTAATTTTATGTGCTAAGTATTCTAAAGACAGGAAAGACATATGTATATTTTTGCAAAACATTTGCAAACTATATTAAAAAATAAAATTCTTTCTTAATTATAAGAAAAATAAATACTATGGAAAGTAACACCCATGAAATATCTTGCAAGGCAGTTAAAATTAGGTAACTGGCAAGATGAAGACACTATCAAGTTTATAAAGAACATTTCACAACATTTGATTTTACAACAGATAAAATTAGTTGAACCTATATTTTCTTTGTCAACTTTTAACTCTTTTAAGTGCTGGTAAAATAAAGCTTTCCAATTAAAGTGTCATCATATTAATAGTAAGTTAAGAATATGTACTGGGGCGCCTGGGTGGTTCAGTGGGTTGAAGCCTCTGCCTTCGGCTCAGGTCATGATCCCAGGGTTCTGGGATCGAGCCCCACATCGGGCTCTCTGCTCAGCAGGGAGCCTGCTTCCCTTCTCTCTCTGCCTGCCTCTCTGTCTACTTGTGATCTCTGTCTGTCAAATAAATAAATAAAATCTTTAAAAAATATATGTACTTAATTATGAAACATACACTGTTTTTAGTGAGGAAACCTGGAAAAACATTGTTTTAAGGTTTAATAATTCTTCAAATTAAAACAGAGTATATAAATCTAGGTGATAGCATGGCAATCTAAATCATAAAATCTCAATGTAAGGAGAAAGGAAGCCTAGAAGGAGCTACGTCCTAGGATCTTGTCCTGGTTCCACCATCAGTTAAGTGGCAACAAAATGTCATTTGACCACCACAACCCTGTCATCAGAAACAGTAGCAGATCGGTAAGGACTGTTGCAATCCATGCTTGTTATATCCCATTCCTACTTCAGTTGAATGCATTATTTATAAAGGTATCACCACTTCTAATATACAAACTGCTAGTTCTATGTTGAGGATTTTAGCTTTTTGAATTTGCTCAGAATTCAAAATTATTGTACACATATAAAAAACAAAATATACTTCTTATAACATTTTATAGTTGAACTGAAAACAATACATCACCAATAAAAGCTTATATTTACCCAAGAGGAATATATCTTTAAAGGAATAACTTGACTTTACATGTGTTTGACTATAGTATTTCTTTTTTTTTTTCAAAGATTTTGTTTGTTTATTTGAGATAGGGAGAGTGTGAGAAAGAGATGATGAGCAGAGGGTACAGAGGGGGTACAGAGGATCCCCACTGAACAGGGAGCCTGATGCGTACTTGATCCCAGAACCCTGAGATCATGACCTGAGTTGAAGGCAGAGGCTTTGACTCACTGAGCCACCCAGGCACCCCAGGAAGAGAGAATCTTAAGCAGCCTCCATGCCCAGCATGGAGCCAGCGTGAGGCTCAATCCCACAACCCTGAGATCACGACCTGAGCTGAAATCAAGAATCAGACATTTAACCACCCAAGCCCAGGAGCCCTGTCTATTGTTTTCTTAATAATGAGTTCAAGGGAAATTCCACATGTTGAATTGTGAGTCTCCTGAAGATGTCTATTATGATTAGAAGCTATAAATTTTTCAAGGTTTTATTAATAAGCCAGTTGTTATGGATTTAATTGTGCCACCGATAGGATATGATGAATTACTAATACATGCTACAGCAGGATGTGATCTTAGTTGGAAATAAGGTCATTGCCTCTGTAATTAGTTAAGATGAGGTCAGTCTGAATTAGGTGGGGCCCACAACCCAGTATGACTTGTGTCCTTAGAAGAGAAGATGAATAGGATGCCATGTGATGATGATGATGGAGGACAATGATCCTGATGATGATGGAGGCCGAGATTGGAGTCGCACAGCCACAAGGCAAGGAATCCTGAAGACTCCCACACCAGAAACCAAGAGCAAATCAGATTCTTCCCCACCCAGCAGAAACTTCAGAGAGAATACTGCCTTTTGAACAACTTGATTTTGGATGGTTAGCCTTGAGTACAGTGAGAGAATAAATTTCTGTTGTTTTAGGCCACATACCTTGTTACAGTAGCCCTGGGAAACTGATACACCAGTTAACAATAATAATCTATCCAGTTTGAGTCACATCTTGTTGGGAGTTTTTGGTGCTACTGTCCCCAAAATACTCCATTGGTATTGCAGTTTATCCTATTTTGCTTTTTGCTTTTGTTTGGGGTATATCATAACAATATTTTAGTAATACAACAATTATATTTACCTTCATAAGCATAAATTTTGAAAAATTATTTATGGATAAACAAAATGGGATACACACACACAATGGAATATTATTCAGCCATAAAAAGTGAGCTCTTGCCATCCGCAGCAACATGATTGGACCTAGAGAGTATAATACTAAGTGAAATAAGTCAGGGAAAGACAAATACCACACGATTTCACTCCTATGTGGAATTTAAAAAAATAAAAAGAAAGAAAAAAGAGAGCAACAAAAATGCAGACTCTTAAACACAGAAAATGAATTGGTAGTTGCAAGGGAGGAGGTGAGTGGGGTCGTTGTTGAAATAGGTGATACGGATTAAGAGTACACAAATCTTTTTTTTTTTTTTTTAAAGATTTTATTTATATTTGAGAGAGAGACAGTGAGAGAGAGCATGAGCGAGGAGAAGGTCAGAGGGAAAAGCAGACTCCCCATGGAGCTGGGAGCCTGATGCGGGACTCGATCCCGGGACTCCGGGATCATGACCTGAGCCAAAAGCAGTCGTCCAACCAACTGAGCCACCCAGGCGTCCCGAGTACACAAATCTTGATGAGCACTGAGTAAGGTATAATATTGTTGAATCATTATATTCTGTACACCTGAAACTAATATAACCTTATATGTTAAGTATACATCAATTAAAAAAATAAAAATCAAACTAATGTGTAGAACACTCAGACAATGCATAGCAATATAACTGACTGGGTGGTGCCCACTATGTTTTGTTGAGCAACTATCCGAATTGGCCAATGCTTATTTCACACCTGTCTTCAAATATTTTGACTAGCATTTTTGGAACACATTATTAAAATTGTCATTTTTGGAAGTTAAGAATGTTAGATAGTTAACTGACCATAAAATATTAAAGAAAAAATGGACTTGACAAAAACAAAAATAAAAACACAAAACAAAAGTCACCTAGGTGGTTAAACATCTGCCTTCGGATCAGATCATGGTCCCAGGGTCCTCGGATCTGCCCTGCATTGGGCTCCCTGCTCAGCAGGCAGTGTGCTTCGCCCTCTGCCTCTTCCCCTGCTCATGATCTCTCGTGCTCTCTCTCACTCTCTCTCAAATAAATAAATAAATTTTAAAAACCCACAAAACAACAATTTGAAAATCAGCTTCCTGGAGTAGAGTTTCAAGTAGTATCACACTAATCTGAAGCATGACAATCACTACAATATGACAATGAACATTGGAAATGCCATTTGAGTTTGTATTAATATACTTTTAAGTACCCGTGAAATCTTACAAATGTGCATCAGCAGATGTCCTCCACAAAGCAGGCTGGAATAACCATGACTATGAATTATTGAAGAAATGATTTCAGTACAGGTCTTGATAAGAGGTACAAATAACCACAACAGAATAGTCGATTGGTAGTTAAAATACTTCCTTGATATGAGAGGAATAAGTCATTTTTTATTAAAGATTTTACTTATTTATTTGACACACAGAGAGAGAAATCACAAGTAGGCAGAGAGGCAGGCAGAGAGAGAGGGGAAGCAGGCTCTCCACCGAGAGAGAGCCCGATGCGGGACTCAACCCCAGGAAGGCAGAAGTTTAATCCACTGAGACACCCAAGCACCCAATAAGTCATTTTCACACGGTCTGTTTTATTTTATTGAAACAGTCATCTTTAGGTCTTTTAAATTTATTTAAAATTGTTTGAGATTACTACTGGTTTGGATTTCCTAGAAATGTCTGAAATTATGAGTTTACTCATAACAACACAAAGAAGTTTAGATTCTTAATTTTAAATGTCAGAGAAATTCTTTTTTGAGTCTTCTCACCCCTGTTATTTTCCTCGTGATTATGGCAGTTAGCCATGCGCTAGGATGACTATCCTGCTGTGGTGTTAATCAGATGAGAGAAGATCCTGCTGGGAGTTGTGGTAATTACACTGGGATAGTTCATCTCTTTTTGAACTCTCTCTAGGTCTTCATTTTTCCTAACAGCAACAGTGATACTAATTAAAAATGGATGTTAATTATAAAAGTTTAAAATATCCTTCCTTTACAAGTTAGTATAATCTTTTCCAGCAAAGAGAGATAAGTTTTTACATTCTTATGGCACTTCTGTCTAGCTCTTTAAAATGAATAAAAGAAGTTTTTGTTAATGATAAATGTTACTTTACACAGGGTCATATTTTTCATCCTTGTTTAGGCATATTTTAGTCCCGAAACCCTTTTCATTTATTAATAAGTAAATGTTCTATTAAACTTTATGGCTTATAAAATTGGCATCCTGCTTACAAAGAGTAGAATGTTTATTGAGGCTTTGAAAATCAATCTTTATTTATAGAGGGTTACTAAACAACTAGCTGGTGTTTTTTTTAGAATGACAAATGCAAATAGAATTTGATGTTAATGTATGTATATGTCCATTGAGGTGTTTCATCTAAATCTGTTTTTTTTAATTGATAGTCAATTCTTATAACTTGGTATTGCAAATGAATGTGAATAGTATTTATTAATAAAACTAGGTCTCTGAAAATAATAAAATTAGCCTAAAAAAATCACAGGAGTATTAGTAATGTACATTGGTCCTGGATAATGGGGAAAATTGGTAGTAAAATTGTGTTAAGAGGATATGAAAAGGGATATTATTATAAAAAATATCAGGCATTTATATGCTTAATTTAAACATAAAACAGTAATTCAAAAATTGGAACTATTAATTGGCTTCAATTTAAATTTATTTTTTTACTTTGCAAAGAAAGTATTAAAATCTCCAGAAAACATCCTCTAAAAGAATAAACGCTTCTGACTCATAAGGACCAGATAAAGTTCTAGCAATTATTGTATGAAATCTGGGACAAAGAAGCTAATTGAGTGTATTATTATAAAACTCTAGGGGGAGAAACAACAAGTTCAACAGAACTGTCAAAGGTTTAGAATATCTCTACTCTTTATAGGATTAATCTCTCTGGAAGCAAAAATCTGAAGCAAATTATGAAGGAAGCAATCACATTTTAAGTGCTAATGTGACTGAAGAGATTGTCATTTTATGGATATCCAAAATGTCTTTAAATATTAGATACTCAAAAAGTTAGGGTTTTCAATTTAATATTCCATCAAATTCCTCTAAAACACACTTACACATTAAATAAGTTATATATTAATATATTGTTTCAAAATAAATCTTATTTCACAAGTTTTGTATAAATAATGCCCAGTACAGTATAATTTTTAAGAAATTTTTTATATCTAAATTTATTTAACCTATGATACTTTTTGTTGATTCTCAGATACTTTATTATTTTTTTAAGAGATTTTATTTATTTATTTGACAGAGAGAAATCACAAGTAGACGGAGAGGCAGGCAGAGAGAGAGAGGGAAACAGGCTCCCTGCTGAGCAGAGAGCCCGACGCGGGACTCGATCCCAGGACCCTGAGACCATGACCCGAGCCGAAGGCAGCGGCTTAACCCACTGAGCCACCCAGGTGCCCCGATTCTCAGATACTTTATTTTTAAAATTCCAAATATATAGTTCAGGTTATGAATACATAATGTTTACTCTGTAAACATTTTCCCAACAATGAACCATTTGTGAACGATTTGTGAAGGCCTGATCTTCCAATTCTCTACCACACTTCCAAAAGTGGCTTTGACAGCCATGAACTCTATGTGGTGTCAAAAAATCCCAATTAGTACAAGTTGAAAAACCTAAAAATATGGGCTTTGTACTGCAGGAGTAATACAACATATAGAATGTAGGAGAACAAAGTAAAAAGCTTCATTTTCAATTATTTAAACATATGATTTTTAAGAAGTTAATTAATATACTTGAGTCATAATTTCCTCATCTAATTTGTTATGGGAATTTAATGATGTAATTGTATAAGGGATTCAATGCATTTATGTAGTCTAAAGTAACATGTAGGAATCCTATAGATGGCTTTCATCATTCTGATTTATTAAATACTTCTCTTTTTTTAAGATTTTATTTATTTATTGGAGAGAGAGAGAGAACAGGCAATGGTGAGGAGCGGAGGGAGAGAAAGAGAGAGAGAGAGAGAGAGAGAGAGAGAAGTAGGCTTCCTGTGGAACAAGGAGCCCATTGTGGGGCTTAGTTCCAGGATGTAGAGATCATGAACTGAGCTGAAGGTAGATGATTAACCAACTGACCCACCCAGGTGCCCTGATTTATTAATTATTTCGATATTTGATGTACTCATGGGAAATCTGAAGGATCTTTGGGAATGAAAATCAATAATGTGTTTGCATTGGAAAATATATCAAAAAAATTATTTGGTAACTTGTGGCCACATCTAAATGACATGTAACAGTGGAACTTTCCTAGAGCACGTCTTGGCTAACTAAATTTATAAAATTTCAGTTATAAAAGTCACACCACTTTTGCAAATGAAATTATATTTATGGACTGCACCATTACGAAGTCATTGGTCATATGTAATTGCAAAACTGTTGCAAAATAAGCGAATAAGTGAATAAAAATATATAAACAAATGAATACTCCTCATATTGATGAAGCAACTCAGTCTCTTCATTTTGCTCATAAAACAAGAAATACTGAAGCATTCTCTTCACTGTTGCCATAATGGGTAGGAAAATTTTACTAGAGAAAGGTCCACATTGAAAATGAATGATAAATAATATGTGTTATAAATCCTGGAACTTTACCAACTGGGAAAGTTGATCCTCCTTATTCATGGATTCTGAATTTGTGAATTTACTAACTTGCTAAAATTAGTTTGTTGCCCCAAACCAATTTTCATGGCACTTTTGTGACCATTTGCAGACATGCACATGCAGTGAAAACTTGAGTCACGGAACGCTTAGCAGTCCCAGCTGAGACGGAACAAAGTGGCATTCTGCCTTCTTATCTCAGCTCTCACACTATAAATGAATATCCTTTTTGCAGTCTAGCTAGTACCACATTTTTTTTTAAGATTTTTATTTATTTATTTGACAGAGAGAGATCACAAGTAGGCAGAGAGGCAGGCAGAGAGAGAGGAGGAGGCAGGCTCCCTGCTGAGCAGAGAGCCTGATGCGGGGCTTGAGCCCAGGACCCTGAGATCATGACCTGAGCTGAAGACAGAGGCTTAACCCACTGAGCCGCCCAAGTACCCCACATTATGAAATTTTTGTTGGTGATTTCACTGTTTAAAATGGCCCCCAATCTTAGTGCTGAGGTGCTGTCTAGTGTGTAAGCACTAGTAGACTGTAATTAGCCTTATGGAGAAGATATGTACATCAAGAAAGCTTCATATACACAGGAATTATAGTACTGCTGGATGTGAGTCCAACATTGATGAGTCAACTGTGTGTGTGTGTGTGTGTGTATGTGTGTGTAGTATCTATATACAGAAGCACACATAACAAGAGGTTATGTATTGGGGCACCTGGGTGGCTCAGTGGGTTAAGCCTCTGCTTTCGGCTCAGGTCATGATCTCAGGGTCCTGGGATCGAGCCCTGCATCAGGCTCTCTGCTCGGCGAGGAGCCTGCTCCACCCCCTACCCCTGTCTGCCTCTCTGCTTACTTGTGACTACTCTCTCAAATAAAATTAAATAAATAAATAAAAGGTTATGTATTGATTGGTTGGCAAAAATGTTGTGACCAGAGAACCCAATACTATATTTCCCCTCAGAGTAATGATTCAGTGTTTACTAATTCTGTGTTCTCTGAGACTTTGTAGAATACAACTGCTGTGAATAATTAGAATTGGCCTTATTTCCTTACCCTGACATTGTTATTTATAGAAATATATTAATTTATAACTGATATAAAAATTGATTAGTTCTATCAATCACAGTTCTTGGTATTTAAGTGAGTTGAAAATTTACATCTTCACAAAAACCTGCACATAGCAGCTTTAGTTATAATTGTCAAAGCTTGGAAGCAACCAAGATGTCCCTCAACAGTAAATGGATAAGCAAACTGGTACCTCCAAGCAATGGAATATTATTCAACAAAATAAAGAAATGAGCTATCAAGCCATGAAAAGACACAGACTGACCTTAAATACATACTGCTAAATGAAAAAGTCAGTCTGAAAATGCTACATATTGTATGACTTCAACTACATAACATTCAGGAAAAGCTAAGACTAAGGAGACAGCAAAAAATTTAGTGGCTGATGGGTTCGGAAGAGGGGAGAGAGGAAAGAACAGATGGAGCACAGAGGATCTGGGGGTAGTGAAACTACTCTCTGTGACACTCTAATGTTGGACGCATGTCATACCGCGATCAAAACACACAGAATAGTCAATGCAAAGACCGAACCTCAATGTAACCTATGAACTTGAGTTTGGTACCAGTGTGTCCATATTGGTTACTCAATTATAATCAATGTACCACACCAATTCAACACGTTAATAACCAAGTTGACTGCAGTGGGGATGGTGGTGTTCAGGAGGTTATGAGAACTCTGTACTTTCTGCTTCGATTTTGTATAAACCTCAAATTGCTCAAATAATAGTCTATTCATTTAAAATAGAAAAAAATGCGGGACGCTTGGGCGGCCCAATTGGTTAAGCGGCTGTCTTCAGCTCAGGTCAGGATCCCAGGGTCCTGGGACCAAGCCCAGCATCGGACTCCCTGCTTGGTGAGAAGCCTGCCTCTCCCTCCCCCACTCCCACTGGTTGTGTTCTCTCTCCGCCCCCCCCCTCTCTCTGTCTATGTCTCTCTCTGTCAAATAAATAAATAAAATCTTAAAAAAAAAAAAAAGACATGAAATGAGGATTTAAGAGAAATAAGGGTTCAGGAGAAATAGGCTTTGAGGCACCTTCAAACAAACACGGAAATTATAATACAGAATTACTGCAGCCTCCACATGTACAAATCCTATTCTTTCTGCTGCCAACACAGCTGCCATTGGATACTGAAAGCTACAACAAACATCAGCCCTAGTGCTATTTTTACAAACTTGAATTTGTTGACCCAGATACTACTACCCACAAATAAATTTTTCTGCTGTGACTTTTTTGTGTAACTGTCTTCTGACTGAAAGTTCGTGGCCTTTTAGGCAATGAACTGAGCGTTGGTCTAGTGCTTGCACTCTAGTTTTTAAAGGGAACTTTGTTTTCAACTAAGAGGCTTAAGAGAAGAATTCTCCATGCATAGGAAAATGGTTCACATTCTGAGAAGTCAAAAAGAATATTAACTGTTCACTGCAATAACAGAATGTATCAATAGAAGTGATAATATAAATATATTGTCAACACAGCACTTCTATTCATTAGTTGATGAACTAGCAGTCATCCTTTTGAAAACTCAGATACCAAATCAGGATTTGATATACATTTACTATTCTTTTTTTTTTTTTTTTTTTTTTTTTTTTTTTTTTTTTAGGTGACAACCTAAAGCCTGACTGATGCTTTTGAAGCTACATTTCCATTCTCTTTTTATTTCTCTAATACCAATCTGGCCAATTTCCTGTTTTACTCTCCATTTTTACAAGCAAGTTACTTCTAAGAACATTTCATCCATGCTAGACTCCATCCAATACATTTAGTTTTCTGTTCCTATTACTTCACTACAGTTGCTCTTACTAAGTTACCAATGTCCTCAAACCATAAATTTTTCCATTTTAAATTTCATTACATGGTGCCTGGGTGGCTCAGTCAGTTAAGTGACTGCCCTTGGCTCAGGTCATGATCCCTGCCGGAGTCCCAGGATGGAGTCCCAGGATGGAGACCCCATGGGGCTCCCTGCTACGCAGGGATTCTACTTCACCCTCTGACCCTCCCCCCTCTCCTGCTCTCTCCTGCTCACTCTCTCTCAAATAAACAAATAACACCTTTAAAAAAAATTAAAATAAGTAAATTTCATTGCAATGTCTAATAAAATTGCAACTATATATACTACGGAGGATTCCCACCTTGAAACACTCTAACTCTTCTCTTCAGTAAAATCATGACCTCTGTTTCCACCTATTTCTTTGATTGCCTCTTAGCAATTTATTCAAGAACATCTAAAACCTAGAGGGTCATGAAGCTTCTTTATATACTCTCCCTTGGATGAACTCAATCAAATCTTTTTTTTTTTTTTTTTTTTTCCAAAGGGGCACGTGTACTCGAATGTTTATAGCAGCAATGTCCACAATAGCCAAACTATGGAAAGAACCTAGATGTCCATCAACAGATGAATGGATCAAGAAGATGTGGTATATATACACAATGGAATACTATGCAGCCATCAAAAGAAATGAAATCTTGCCATTTTTTTTAAAGATTTTATTTATTTATTTCACAGACAGAGATCACAAGTAGGCAGAGAGGCAGGCAGAGAGAGGGGGGAAGCAGGCTCCCCACCGAGCAGAGAGCCTGATGTGGGGCTCGATCCCAGGACCCTGGGATCATGACCTGAGCTGAAGGCAGAGGCTTTAACCCACTGAGCCACCCAGGCACCCCT
>NC_081568.1:21165735-21176761 GCF_022355385.1 Mustela nigripes
GAGCCTGATGTGGGGCTCGATCCCAGGACCCTGGGATCATGACCTGAGCTGAAGGCAGAGGCTTTAACCCACTGAGCCACCCAGGCACCCCGAACTCAGTTAAATATTAAGCACTACTCATATAATTAGATAATTCTCCCACTTAATTTCTATATTTCCACTTCTCTTTGATATAGGCCCAAATTTCCCCAGTGTATCTAGAAGTGTCGTCCAATATCCCATGATCCTCTCTAAGCTAGCACACCTTACAAGACTAGAATCCTTCCACCTACAGTCCTTTTCTAAATTAAACATTATTGCCACACAGGTGTTAAAGCCTGTACATTGTCCTAAAATTTGCAATACTCTCTTGGTTGTCACAGCTGACCTGTTTCATAGTTCTATACTTTCGGCCACCTAAACAGCATGCTTCTTTTTCTCTTCATTTCTATTTCCAGTATTTAGTTAAACCCTTACTTTTTCTCCCCAAAGCTATGTCATTTTGTATGCTCCTAACGGCTTAACACCCTCAATCTCTTCCCTCACTAGTCCCTTTCCCACAGTGTGTACAGTGAGATTTAACATAAATAAATCTCCTTCAAATTCTTGAATGGTGTGACACAGCCTATAAAACAACATCTGTGCCTTCACTTGGCGGTCACAGCCTTCACAGCGTGCCTCCAACTACCTGCTCTTAACTCGGCTTTGTTTGTAATGTAAGCAAACACTGATTCAACTTTTCACATTTGCTGGTGTATGTCATCTTCTTTTACAATTCTGTGGCAAACTGAGAGGTGGATGATGTATAGTAAAGACATATGGCTAGGATTAGATAAATCTGAATATAATCCAGGTTCTTCCTCTTACCTATACCTTGAGCAATGTCATTTCACTGGGCTTCAGTTTCCTGATTTATAAAGTGGAAATAATACCTGACAAAGTTGTGATGAGCTATAAACAAGTTACTATATAGCTCAAGAGTTTGGAATCCTGCACAGACCTCGGGTAATCCACCATTTTACGCATTCAATTTCTGAGTACTTGCTATGTGCCAGACAGTACTCTAAGAATGAAAGGTGTGTGCATATTTCTGTGAACAAAACAACCATATTTCCTTTGATTTTCCTCATCTCTTTCTCTTTTTTCTTCTGATACTTCTGATCCATATATTTTTTCCTGATCTCTGATTTTACTAGTCTAATAAACTGTGTTTGCAGACACACTGAGGAATTTTACATGTATTTCTTCCCTCTGCAACTTGTGAGATTTATCACAGTTTCTATGCACATCTAATCTGGTATTCATTACTTGATTTCAATTTACTATATGTTCTTACTATTGGTCAATAACCTTTTGTAGTGCAGAACCCATATGTCATTATTTAAGTAGCTATCCATGAAAAGTAGCATATAATTAATTAAAAAATCCTATTCTCAGATGTTTTAAAATAGGTGTTTACATTTCTCCAAATATAGCTTTAAAGCTATATGTCAAACACTGTGTTAAAAAAGCCTGGAGATAAAAAGAAAAGTATAGAAATTATTGTTAAAAATTAATTTGAGCAGAAAATTACACATCCACAAAGGGGAAAAAAAAGGTTGACTTGCATGATAGTGCTCATGGTTTTTGACTAATTAGTAGCTCAGGTAATAAATTCCCTAAGAGTTCAGGGTAGAGAAGCATCACTGTGGATTACTCCAGTTAAGTGAAATTTCCATGGAGAGTTCAACTTTAATGAGAGAAGAGAAAAGGCAAGGACGTTCCAGGTGGTAGGAATGAAGTAAGCAATGGAACAGAGCCAGGGATTTGTGGCACATTTTATGGGAAAAATATTAAATCAATTTTGCAAAGTAAAGAATTCACTTAGGGAGGTAGTGAGTGATGAATTTGGAGACACGCAGACTGGCTATGAGAGATCTGAAGGCTAGAGCTTTAGTAGGGCTATGTGATTTAGGTAGAAAAGAGTTATGACAGTTGATTCCGAGATGGAAGCAGAAAGCACTGTTTCAGAACATTTGGTCTGGCTGTGAGATACTACATGGCTTGCCTTCAGGGTGTCTTTAGATTTGGAAATAGTTAAAAGCCAATGCTGATGATTTTTATGTGAATTAATTACAACCTCGGCTAGTGTTTGTGTACACTCTTCAATCTTCTAGTGAATTTAATTCATTCTTGATATCAAAGGGATTGCAACATTTCCAAATGAAATATGACTATTCTTCTGAAATACACAGTTTCCATAACTGATTTCAATTTTATTTATTTCCAAAAGGTACCTAAAATAGATTGTATTAAAATCATGGATTCATTTAATAATAGATGAGATGAATAATATGTATATTTTCTTTTTACTCATTGAACATTTGAATTATTACCCTATAGAAGAGAGAAAATAAATAGAATAATTTCTGCTTTCGCAATGTTTACAATCTGTTATGGAGACAGTTGAATTCACCAATATGAAATAAAAATAATGAATTATAGATATAGCAAGGGTTTATAAAAAAGAAAAAAGTCTCATGGAAGCACAATCCTGGCAGAAATCACTAGAGCAAATGTCATTGAGAGGGTTGCACATAGCTCTGTTTTGAAATACATGTGGAATTTTGAGCCACAGAGAAGGATGAGTAAGGGCACAAGGGTAAGAGTGTCAAATAAAGAGAGACAAAAAGACATGTGTATGACATATGTGGAAATTGGCAGGAAGTCCACTGTGGTGTGAACAAGAATAAAAATTGTATCCTGAGAAACAAAGAAGGTATGATTGACTATGTTCATGGCACTGGGGTGTATGTGTATGCATGCATGTTCATGAATATGTGAGGGCTTGAGAATCAGGGCTTTAAATACCATTATATTCATTTTTGATGTTATTTTTGATAAAGTAGAGAGCGATGGGAGGGGTAGATGGAGGACAAGACAAGAGACTAAAACTGATGTGCTGGGACCATATGACAGACATAGGAGAGAGTCTGCGCTCCGATGTAGGCATCGACGAATCACTGGAGATTTGTGAGCAGAATAATGACACGGTTCATTAGATATCTGGTTTAGGGAAGTAGCTCTGTCAGTAAAATATAAGAGTTTAGAAATGTGAGGTTGTGAAAAACACAGTGACCATTTAAAAGATTTTTGCAAAAGTTCAAGTAAGATGTAAAGGTGCCCTGAAGCTCTTGCTTCCTATCTAACACAAAGCAAATGTGTATAGGGAAAAATAAACTATATTCTAATAAGTAAAATCTATTCATACAATCCATAATCAAATACTGTGATATCTATTGGGGTATAACTAGATTTTATAATAACAATAATTTTTCAGGCACAGAGAAAGCTAATTATATACACAACCAACATATTTAAAAAAAAAAAAGGGACTTTTTAAAATTTTGCCCAAAGCATAAAAACCTCTAGAAACAGTTAAAACATTTCTATTTAAAAGATATATTCATTAATAAATCAGTGCAAAATTTTTATTTTTAGTATTTATAAAACATAACCTTAGATATATTGGACTATTTCAAAACTCTTAGAAGATGAAAAATTACTATGGTCAGGGCGCCTGGGTAGCTCAGTCGGTTAAGCATCTATCTTTGGCTTTGGAAGCAGGGAGCCTCTTCCTCTCTCTCTGCCTGCCTCTCTGCCTACTTGTGATCTCTGTCTATCAAATAAATAAATAAAATCTTAAAAAAAAAATAAGATTCTCTCCACCTGTCCTTCTGCCCCTCTCCCTCTCTTTAAAAAAAAAAAAAATGCAATGGACTTAGAAAATACTAGTAAGGTCATGAAATTGCATGCTGGCTTGTGTAGGACATGGATTATTCTTTGGAATATTGTCTTCTTTACCACCCTTTAAAGTACTCTATCCAGGTCCTCATTTTGAATTGTTGGTCAACATACAAGTTGTATGGTAGGCTTGTATACTTCTTGTTTATAAATGAATTGAAAGGAAATCTCCCTAAATAAGGAACCAGATCTTACATGGGATGAGATAAATGATGAAAAATATTACTATTCGGAGCTGCTACATGGAAGATTATATTTAAATGACGGTATTATCAATGAGAAGAATTCTCATGACAGAGAAGATGGACAATTAAGATAGATTTTTAGATCACAATCCACTGAAGTTATTTTTCCAAGGGAATTGATAAAATATAATATTTTCAAAAGATGCAGAAGTTACTGAAGATGCTGAGTCAAAACAAATAAAAATAGAAAAACATAGAAAGAAGAATCATTAAGGGGATTTAAAAAAAGCTAAAATGTGACATGAAAATGAAATTGAAGACAGGTGGAAAAGAGCTTTTATTTTAAAGAAAAGGCGATTTTAGTTTTAAAGATGTTAAATTTTACCTAATTACTTTCTAAGAAAGACTAGATGCCATACTTGTTCCAAGCAATGTGACTAAGCTTTGTGATTATACAGTACACTTCAACTGCAATCAGCCACGAAAACTTTAATGAGAACCCTAGTTCAGAAACAAGTAGTTTTTCAGAGGATGATGCAAATTCAAATAGCAGAAGTGCAAACTACACAAAGCAATCATCTTAGAAACGGAGAATTTTGCAAAACATCAACAGGTGCAAATCATACATGATGATATGGAATCACATTGAAATAATTATCTTCTAGAGAGGAAAAATAACGATTTCTGTAATGATAAATTTTCCATGTATTTTGTTTTGAAACAGATTTTCACTGAAACATTTCATAATTATGTACAGACTTCATTTCACTAAAGGCAGTCTTCAGCCATAGCTATGAACTTGGAAAAGCTTTTAAAAATAACAATGCGTAGGCTTTGCCCAAAGGTATTCTGATGTAACAGGCCAGAGTTCAGCGATTTTAGAGTCTGAAATTTATTTTACCATTTATTTTATATGTATTATTTCACAAGATCATATGTCAGTTACAGTTTTGGGGTTTCATATTTTTAATGTGAATAATTGCATCAGGCAGAATAGGTTCAGGTGTGTTACAACAGGAACATCAAATTTCCAATGGTACAGTAAAATAGTTTCTTTCCTTCAAAGTTCAGACTGAGTCTAAGCAAATCTCTCTTCAAATCTCCATGTCGTGGTTAGGTATTCCAAGAGGCATTGATCTCTTTGCACCTCTGTCTAGATATAGGATTTTAAGATCATTGGGGCAGGAGGAAAGTCATGAAAAGTCACAAAAATATTAAGTGATTATTTTCCAAAAGTTTCCCCAAATACTTTTATGCACAGTCCATTGGTCAGAAGGAATAGCATAGCAATATCCAAATATAACAGGATAGACTGCAAATTATTTTTGGAATTCTTTCTGGATTACAGTTTGAAATACTAGTACTGATCCATTATTTTGATATTTTCCTTCAGGGAAACCAATAATACAGAAGTTCCACCTCCTGTCCCTGTTTTCCATCTCAACCACTTTTGCTCTGGTTCATTGTACCTCTTTTTAAATCTCTGATTTACTACCTTGATTATTTTTCTGCCTTGATTCAACATTCCTCATTAAGAGTTCATTCATATCTATTGTATCTTGAACATTTTGTAATTTTGCCTACATTCCCAATACCATTTTGTCTTTTATATATATTTCTTTCTTGATTTCAACTTTCCTTTTTTTCTTTTTCTTTCTTTCTTTCTTTCTTTCTCTCTTTCTTTCTTGTATATCTGTTCTTAGATTTTATATTTCTTTTTTTTTTAAGATTTTATTTATTTATTTGACAGGCAGAGATCACAAGCAGGCAGAGAGGCAGGCAGAGAGAGAGGAGGAAGCAGGCTCCCCGCTGAGCAGAGAGCCCGATGTGGGGCTCGATCCCAGGACCCTGGGACCATGACCTGAGCCGAAGGCAGAGGCTTTAACCCACCTAGCCACCCAGGCGCCCCAGATTTTACATTTCTTATTCAGGTTGATAATTTATATTTCTACAATTTTTATAACATTTAGTTCACTTTGCAATGTGTGAGTTTTCTTCAGCTTTGTGGTTTATTTATTGCTGAGATTTTCTGCCAGCAGACAGTCTGCATTTTACAGAATCTGACTATGTACATAAGTTTTATATTGATGTTTTCAGTCTTTTTCTATTCTTATTGAGAGTGCAGGGTTGCTATTAATGAGTTTTCTATCAGTTCTGACCAATCCTGTGTATTTTATTTTATGATTATGAGAAAGGAAAAATTGGTGTTTTTTCTGTTACATTTCTGCATGTGACTTAATCCCCCGCATTTTCTTCATTTTCTCCATTACCTCATCTCCAAGGCATGCCATCTCTTCTCTGATTCTTCTCCAAAAGTAGAGTTTCTCTAAAGCTGTCACTCTGATTCTGCAACCAGCTCTGTGAATACTATGAACAAACTAAATTCTCAGCCTATGTTCAGTAGATTTATGCTTATTATTTCACTTCATCTTTCTGAGAATGGCACTGTATGTTTCCTCAAAATCCTCTGCTCCTGGCTGCTCTTTGTCATAGAGTCTTTCCACATCCTCTTTTAAGCTTTCTATACCCATGGGATGAAAACAGACTTAAAATGGTGGTTGATGTTCAGTTGGGATTTTTCCCCCACCTTCTTCTCTTTAAAGATTATCTAGAGTTCTGGTGTACTTGTGTCCTGGTATTTATTGCTCTTCTTGATTTTTTCTTTGTTTCAAAAGGGTAAGAAACAAATTTTAAATCCAGTTGTTGCTGCTCTCAAATATCATTTTAAAGGATGATTGAAACTGAAGGAAAATTACATTATTCATGTATAGGCAGTAGAGTCACACATGGTTACTAATATTTAGCACCAAATTTGGTCCTGAGCTTCTTGCAATAGAAAATTTAGTCAATTAAATAATTTTATTTTTTATCTTATGGAATTATTATATATGTAATATGTATTGTATATGATATTTTTATTTATCAGGAAAAACAATATATAAGATTATAAATTATACATAAGATATTTTTATTATTTATGAGGGAAAATAATACATTTCATACCTCAGGAGAAAATGTATCTTTCCCAGCATCTAAATCTGAAAGAAATTTCTTACAGAATTCATATATAGAGAGATAGATAAAAATATATGTATTCTTATATTGAATGACAAAGTTCATAATAATCTCTGGAACAATTATTTTTGCACATTATCTATGTCATAGGATTTATTTACAGGATGGAATTGTAAGATTTTTTTTGTTTAAAGATTTTATTTATTTATTTGACAGACAGAGATCAGAAGTAGGCAGAGAGAGAGAGAGGAGGAAGCAGGCTCTCCGTGGAGCAGACAGCCAATGCAGGGCTTGATCCCAGGACCCTGGGATCATGACCCGAGCCGAAGGCCGAGCCTTTAACCCACTGAGCCACCCAGGCGCCCCAAATTGTAAGATTTTTAAGATGTCCAGCAGATAGTTAATAAATTGAAACACTTATAAAATGTTAGTTACAGTTATCTCTTATCAGTTCTGAGTAATGTAATTTGCACTGTCATATGTCCCTACTTACTATGGGCTTATGGTGGGTCACATCCAGACCTTCAGAGATAAATCTGGTTGGAATAGCCTATTAGCATAATCCTCGCTGGACCATAACAGCAATAGCTTCCAGGTTGAGTAGAGAAACAGATGAGAAAAGTCATGGCCTTTACTTCCTTTAACTTTTAAATGGGAAATGTCTTTTTCTTCTAGTCTTGAATGATTTATCTTGTGGTCCTGAAATTGTATACAGTCTTCTTGCAACCACAAAGATCCAGTTTGAAGCTAAAGGCAAGGCAGACAAAAGTAAAGATAATAGATCTTTAATGTTAATGCTCCCTCAAAATGACCATGAATTCCTACCTAAAATATTAGCATAAATCAACTCCCATACTGATTCAGCCACTTTGAGCCAGATTTTGTGTTTACTTGCATGTAAAATCATCCTGAATGGAACATTAAAACTTGTGTGGCTCAATTCTAAATGTAAATTATGGACGTAAAAAGAAAACATAGCTCATGAAAATAATTACTTTAGAGAGCAAATCAACAAATTTCAAATATTAGGGGGTTTGATATAACAATTAAAACTCAAAATTATGTTCCAAAGAGTATTTCTGAATATAACTTTTCCTATAAAATTTAACAAATTTTAAGTAAATAGACACATGCAAACAAACACAAACGATTAGTAAAATCTTCAAAAGAGAAAGCAGAAGAAAGGAAACAATTACTCACAAACCAGAACAAAAATCACAAGATGCAAGCTTTGGAGATTTAAACACACACACACACACACACACACACACACACACATACACATACACACACACACACACACAGATTTGGGTATATAATTCTACTTGTGTTGTTTTGCTATATATGAGAGTTTCCAAACCACCTATTTCCCATTAAATAGATCCTTTTTTAATCTGTAAGGGTACATCCAACTGGAATGATTGAGAATCCTAAATAACTGAAGATAGAGTTGTGGGCTATTAATTCAGCTATTCCCATTGCTGAGACTGGATGTGACATCAACCTGGAGTTGGCTGCTACTGTTCAGTTGCTAAGTGAGTAAGAGGTATCAGAGAGAAAAATTACTTCCAAAAATAGATAAAAATAGTGACCAAACACTCACATAGCCTGATACTAAGAAGCCATAAGAATGAGGATGACACAAAGAACTGTAGCCAGAACTAGGAAGGGCACAACTTAAATCAAATACATTTTATCTTTTGTCATTTTAGAGTCAATTGTGCTGTATATACTATTTGGGTACATCTTAAACTTTTAAAAATGTACTGATTTTCCTATCCTGGAGAAAATGTTTCAGTAGAAGTTGAGTTTCATTATAACTTTTATTTGTTTGTTTGTTCTGTACTTTGATACAGGGATGTTTAGGAAATCATAGTCATTTTGGCCAGAAATTAAAGTCGTTTTAAATTAAAATTCATGTATTTCATAGCATATTTACTGTACCAACCATTTCAATAAATTATTGAAAATATATCTCTATATATACTTACCAACACAGATTATTTCACTGGCTTTAATTTAAAAAATAACTCAAATTACTGAATAGTTTTATAGTTTGACTTTTAGATGACTGTTTTCAAATAAGAATGCATAAGCAAAAAATACATTTGGAGGATGATAAAATTAATCACAAGGAAACATTTAGCATGAATACCAGCATTTAGTTTTCATCTTAATTTTTAAAAGTAAGTATTTAGAGAACTCTAAGTTAACTAGATCTTATTTACACAGCAGACTTTGGCATTTGAGTCACTGCATTATAAAAGTCAAAGAAAAATTTCAACAAAAATTTTCAGTCTCTTCTCCAACAATTATTTGAACCAACTCATCTGTACCTATGCTTTTATTTTAGTGTCTACCTTACTGGATTAATGAGAACCATGTTAAAGCATTGGTGTCTTTGTATATTTGTTGATATATCTTCATTTCATTGTCTAAATTTGTTTAGATAGAAGCGAGGAGGATCAAATTATTTCAATTCCAACTATGCACAAAAGAGCATTCAGTGCTGGGAGCAATTAAAAAGAACTGCTCTTTTTCTCTGTACTTTCATCCCACACATTGACAAGCCTTTGAAATAAAAGAATTAAACTCCTCATACGTAATTAGCCAATACAAACTGATGAAAGAATTAAATAAAATGTGTTCTGCTTAAAGGCATGATCATCAGTCTATAATTCACTTCATCGCTACTGATTTGCAAAGGTAATGAATTAGTCAAATCATCCCATTCTCCCCCACCATTCTTAAGGGGTAAAGATGATGGTCTCAAACCCCATATGAGTCTTTTAAAATATGGTTACTTGAACTTGATTAGTTTAGTCAAAAAAAGAATGCAAAGAAGAGTTTATAAAGCCAGTGGAATTTACTTAAAATACTACTTTAAACTTTTAAGCCAAATTTCATATGGAGTGACTTTCTACAGCAAAGGTTTAACATTTGAACAAAATTCAATAATTTGATGAACAAAGTTCATTATTTATTATTGACTGAGGTTGAATATGAAGGAGATAACTTTTAATAATGTAGTGGTTATGGCTGTTGATCAGTTGGGTGTAAGGTCAACCATATTCTGAAGACTCCCTGTCCAACCCAGGAAAAAAAAATCTTCTTTAATTAGTGAGCCAGCCAGTTATAAAGTGTGATGTATATTGTTATTTGATTTGAGTTTATGTAACTAGGCATGGAGACATAATGTATAATACATACCCCTATTCTCTCTCTCTTATAGAAAGATATTTCTATGCATTGATTTTATAAATATATGTATATGTGTATATCTATAGCTATATATCTCTGTATTTATATATACTTATATATCTAGGAGAGCTTAAACCCATACCATTTGTCATAGAAATGATATGCAACATACCACTCCCAAACTAGCTGCTTAAAGTAAATAGAATTTAATGTTATGGACCTATAGATTTGGTGACTGTTAGCAGAACTTGACTGAGCTTAGCTAGAAGGTCCACTGATCTTGATTAGGCTTATTAACCTTACTGGGGTTGGGTGCAATTTTGTTCCAAGTATATGTTACCCACCTTTTGGATCAAATGAACTATCCTTGATGTGTTTTTCTGATAGAAAACAATAGTGACATAAGAAGGAAAGTAGTAAAATGTGAGACCGTGGGTCAGGATGGCCTGTCATAATTTCCGTGTTCTTCTATTAACTAAACTGGGCCACATGGTTGAACCTAAAGTCAAGGGAAGGGTACGTAACTTCATCACTTAGTATGAGATACTATGAGGTCAAAGGATAGGTAATAGTTTGAAGTGGGTGCCGAATTGAGACTTATAACGCAGTCTGATTGACTTGAAATAACTGGTTCTCAGTGTTCAGATAAGTTGCCATTAACCTCTGCCTCCTCAGTTTTTTGTGTCAACCTGTGTCTGTTCAGTTGCACTTTCCTTAAAATTTAGTCAGGTGATTAAAAATTAATTAAAATTAAAAATTAATTCTCATTTTAAGCCCGAAGACACCTCCAGATTTAAAGTGAGGGGGTGGAAAAGAATTTACCATGCTAATGGACATCAGAAGAAAGCAGGAGTGGCAATCCT
>NC_081568.1:21181761-21201760 GCF_022355385.1 Mustela nigripes
AAAAAAAAAAACAGATTGAAAAGGTGAAATACACCTGCTTGGGAGAAAGTGACTAAGCTACATGATTAAGAAACATAAGATGCATTTCAAAACCAAGAACTATTTGATGTCAAAGCCCATGCTTTAATTGCTAGGAGACACCTGCTCTCATAAACAAAGAAACAGACATCAACATATGCACACTTTTGGGGAGGGTAGTATATACAACATATGAGTTTGGCATCAGGCTGTCTGTCTATATTTAAACCTCAGCTCTAATTATTAATAAAAGAGGTAACTTTGGACAATTACTTGAGTTTGCTGGATTTCTTTATGTGCTAATGAGAATAATAATAGTATCTATAATTTTAAGGGTTCCTTCAGATCATATGAGATACTTATAAAATGTTCACAATGTTCATGATGTGTAGTGAGATAAAATAAGCTAATATAAATAATATTTTTATTGTTATTACTATTATTCTAGATTTCAGAAAGCATATTTCAAAACTAAGCATTTCACTGATGAGAAAAGCTAAAAATTAGTAGAGTTTACTATTGTATGTGGTATTCACCCTTTTCTCCTTTTTTTTTTTTCTTTTTAATATGCCAAAGTGCAACTCCTGCTGCATGAAGCTTCCCTTTACCTATAGCTAAAGTCATGTTTTCCAAGTGACCTTTCTCTTGCCAGCATCCAGGAAAAAACTACTGGAGTCCTTTTAAGCTTTTTACACAGATTCTAGAATAAGAAAATACGCATATCTGGCACTGAAGCTGGGGGAAGAAAGTGATCTCAGAGTTGGAGAGGGGGCGGTAGGGACAGAGATGCAGAGAGACAGTAAGCCAGGCTACAGAGACCAGGGAATAAGAGAGAGAGTCAAGAATCTCTGATGACTTTCCTAGGTTCTCTGCTATATGACATTATCTGACTGACACAAACGAGGTGCCAGCTGGGTCCCTTCTCAACTGTGAAAGGCTCATTTTCCAAGTTCATGTCATTGCTGACAGAAGTCAATTCCTCATGGATTATTAAACTGAGAGTCATTATATTTTGCTGTTGGCCAGAGGCTGCCCTCAGTGTTTGTTAGCTGGAAGTTGTCCAGCAGTTCCATGACACATGAACCTCTTTAACATGGTCACTTGTTTCATCAAAACCATCAACAAAGCCTCTTAGCAAGAGGTTCATATGAGATGGGTATATATAATCCCATACAACCCACTGCCTTTGCCACGAAGTAATGAGGGTTGCTGGGGGGAGGGGGTTTGGGAGAAGGGGGTGGGATTATGGACATTGGGGAGGGTATGTGCTTTGGTGAGTGCTGTGAAGTGTGTAAACCTGGTGATTCACAGACCTGTACCCCTGGGGATAAAATTATATGTTTATAAAAAAAAAAACCCACAAAAAATAAATAAAATAAAATAAAAAATAAAAATCTTTAAAAAAGAAAAAAAAAAGCCAGTCACAATTCCTATGCACACTGAAGGGGGAGACATTACACAAGGACATATTAGGAGGCAGGGACCGTAAGATTCTTTTTAATTTTGTGTCCGTCACGATGAGAGTAGCTTCAGTAGACTTAAGTAACAAAGTCTGATATGAGCAAATTTAAAATAAAATGAAAGAGGAACTGGAAACAGTGGGGATTGTCGATAATGTCAATGAGTTTTGCTACAAATACAAACAAAGGAAATAGGGTTGTATCTGATAAGGAAAGTGAGATAAAAATATTATTACCTTTTTTTGATGAAAGGTTGTGTGGCCATGAAGATACTGCAGTGGACAAGGAAAACGGATAATATAGAAGGGAGAGAGAATGGCCACAGTGACACCCATGAATAGATGAAAGAAGGTAGGTGAAGGGATTGATTTTAGATAGAAACAAGACTATTCCATCTATGGCATTTGGCAATAATGCAGAGTATGTTAATGTAGGTGTTAGGTAAGGGTCTTTTGTAGAGAGACTGAAGAGGGCTCCTTCTGGTATTTTCTGATGACTTCAATGGTCAGAGTAGTAGGAAGTGAAGTCATCAGTTCACTGAAGTCAGCTTCAAGAAGGGATTTGAAAAAGAGAAATTTACTATCTCATGGTTCTGGATGCTGGAAGCCCCAAATCAATGTGTCAACATAGTTGATTCCTTCTGGGGATCAGTGAAGAATCTGTTCCATACCTCCTTATGTGGCTTATAGATGGTTGTCTTTACTCTGTGTGTGTTCATGTGGCATCTTCCTTCTATGTGTGTTTCTGTCCCCAAATGTTGCCTTTTTTAAGGATACCAGTCATATTTGGATTAGGGTCAAAATAGTAATGCCTAGGGTCAACTTAATTATTTTGTAAAGATCCTGTCTCTGAATTAGATCCCATTCTGAGATACTAGGGGTTGTGATTTCAGCATCATGAACTTTGTGGGGGGGAACAGATTTAACATAACAGATCTATGGTTGTATTTCTTGGCATCATTAATAGCCCATTCGATATTTATAGTCATCCACTTAAAACTTAACCAGTTCATGAGTTGGTATACTTTTTTTTTTCTTTTCTCAAGCCATATTCAGCTGTATGAGTGCAGATGAAAGTAAACAGAGATAATTGGAATTAGTTAAGGCTGCAGTTTTTTTTTTTTGTTTTTTTTTTGTTTTTTTTTTTTTTAAAGCAGTTTTATCAAGTAAGGTTAACCATTGAGAAAAGAAAAAAAGTCTAGCAGGCCCTTTAAGTGTGTTATCTTTTCAGTTGTGGCTCATTATTTATTTGGGTCAATAACATTTTAGTGGAGGTATCACATTCCACTTAGAAGTAGGAACTTTTAGAACTGTCACATCGATGTGCCATATTTCCTCTGTTTCTACTGTGATTGACAAGTTCAAATACAGCCTGATCCTGGTTTGATGAATGAAAACCTAAGCCAACTCAATACACAAAAATATGGATATGATTTAAATCTTTGTTTTAAGAATTCACAAATATTTGGGGTCATTTGTTATCACAGGATAATTTAGCCCAAGATGACTGATGCACTAGAATACATATGATTATAATTCAAGATTCATGAAAGTGGAGGTCCTTTTGTCTTTGCTTACTAATATGTCTGAAGCACTTAAAATAGTGCCTAGCAAATAGTGAATATCTGTTGAGTTAATTAATGGTCATGGAATTAAAGCTGAGGAATAAGGAGTGTAAGATATCAAGTAAAAGAAAAACAAGGGGCACCTGGGTGGCTCAGTGGGTTAAGCCTCTGCCTTTGGCTCAGGTCATTATCTCAGGATCCTGGGATCGAGCCCTACATTGGGCTCTCTGCTCAGTGGGGAGCCTGCTTCCCCCTCTCTCTCTCTGCCTGCCTCTCTGCCTACTTGTGATCTCTCTCAAAAAAATAAATAAAAACTTTTTAAAAAAAGTTCTTATGGTAATGGAATGGAGGTCTTAATGGATATGAAGTTTTGTTCAGGTCAGCATGATTGAGTGAATTAGGGAGAAGAGGTGGTGGTCAAAGAATAAGATCTAAGAAACTTAAATTATGGAGTTTTATAATTGCTGGTAATCAAAAGATCTAGACTAATGAGTAAAGCATTGAAAGTTTATCACTGAGAGGAAGACAAAAAATTAGAGAAATGGAGTTCAAGGAGCTGAACTGTCAGGTTTGGAAGGATCATCTATGTATTTGTTGTAATCACAGATAATTAAGGCAGGAGTAGCAATGGAACCAGTGCTAAAATTTTTGAGCTATTAAGCAGACTATGGGAATGGAACCAGGAATTTGTAGATGTAAGCAGCAATGGGCTTAGTGGGTCAAAGTATTTGACAGTATGTGTGAGAATCAAAACCAAAGTCTTTAGGGAGAAGAAAGGGAAAATGGCCAAATACCATGAATAAAATGTAAAGAAAATATCCAGACTCACTGGCACAGGAGCTATGGGAACAAAATCATACATCATTGAGAAGTCAGTGGTGGCAGGTGTGTCATAGATCCATGTTTCCATCAGAAAAATAATCTGAAAGGAATGGTAAAAGAAGAATTTTATCTCAGAATGTAAAGTAATTCTGTGGACATTGTACAAGGGTATCAGGAACTCGGACGTAGAATAACTGGAAGAATAAGGAATTACAAAGACTTAAAAAAGACTGGATTCAGGGAGATGAGGAATGACTGAGTCTGGGAGTTCTTGTGGTTATTGCATACATGGATGAGGGATATAATGGGGTTGATTCTGTGGATTAGGGGCAGACCGTGTTGGGAAGGGCTTGGGTTTGGGAGTGATTGCCTGGGGTCCCATCCTAATTCATAGGATGGAAGTAACAGTATTAATTGGTCTGACCTTATTCCCGATGGCCTTTTTCACTCCAGAAATCTGCTAGTAAGGGGACATATTACACAGTCAGTCTTCAGGTGGTGAGCTTGGAATGCAACAATGAGTGTTTTATTCCCATGAACAACCCTTTTCCTCATTTTTAGCTTTTCCCTTGCCAGATAAATTAATTTGATAAAAAGCAAGTTTTGATCTTGGGTTTTTGCTTTGTTTGTTTGTTTGTTTTGGGGCGGGGAGAAGGTGGTTGTTTGGCTTGGGTTTGCTCATTTGTTTTTTCATATGGAAGAAAGGATCTATCTTAAAGCCAGCCTCAGCAGTATGTGTAAGTGACTAAAGTTGATGGCAGTGTGATGTGTTTCTTTATTACATGTCACCACAGGGATTAGAAAACCTGGCTGAAGACATTTTATGTTTTTTTTTTTTTTCCAAACTATGTGGCTTCACAAGCTATAATATTGGTTATGTCTTCCACCACATGTAATTGAACACCTAGAAACAATAAGTAGCTTCCATCCCTGAGCAAAAAATCTGTTCGTCCTTTGGCTAAAACATTCTCTTTTTTCATGAGGTTATAGGGCATGGAGGAAAAGTCATACATATAGAAATAAGATACATGACCATTAGATATTGCAGAATTGTTACAAAGAAACTCATTTCCATTTTTGTAACAAGCTTAGAGGCTAACACAGAAAGAGATGGAAGAATATAAATACTTGCTACATTTTGAAAATGGAGTATGTATGTTTGTGAATGTGGGTTTCTGTGATATTTTGGTATGGAATCTTTAGACAGGTGAATTTTTGTGAAAATAGAATACAGGACACACAGCAAATGTCCTTTTCTTAAATGCTGCAGAAGCCATCAAGGGCTTTTACTAGTTTTTTGCAGACTCATTGAAAGGGATGTATTAGCCATTCATGTTAAGCACAGAAACCTGATCCAGAGAAAATAGTTTAGCTGTTTTATCATGTCATCTCTATATCAAGAATTAAGAACATAATAGATATTTAATCTCTGGTAGTTTTACTTGGTATGATATACCTATTCCTCTGTTGTATTACACAAACATATACCCCAAATAACCACATCTGTGTGTGAACACATGCACACACATAACTACAGCATTTTCTTATAACTAAAAAGTATTTGAACAATCACTGGACCTGTTTTTTTATTAGCCGATTGCTTTTAATTACAATGTGCAAAGGAGGAAATGGTAGACATGGGATCACTTAAATCCATGCCTCTGAATTTCTCAACAAGTTATTGCTTTACCCAGCTTAAATATACATCATATTATACAGCCAGTCCTCTCTTCAGAGCAATTTTTAAAATTTGGTTTTCTTTATTTTTATATTAATAGACTTCATTTTTGAAAGGTTTTAGATTTATAGAAAATGGAGTAGATAATAGCATTCTCATAGACCACTTACCCCAATACATAGTTTCTTCAACTCTTAACATATTAATGTGGTACACATGTTACAATTAATAAATTAACATTGATATATTATTAACCAAAATCCATAATTTATATCAAGTAGCACTCTTTATGTTGTACATATTTATGAATATTATAAATTTGTAATGACATGGATCTACCCTGAATCCATTAGGGTATCGATACAGGATAGTGTCACTGCCCTCCAAATCCCTTTACTTCACCTACTCATCCTCTAGCCTCCACCCCAACCCCCTTGGTAATCATTGATCATTTTACTCTATTCTAGTTTTGCCTTTTCCAGAATGTAGATAGTTGGAGTCATACAATACAGAAGTTTCAGATTTTTTTTTTAAAGATTTTATTTATTTATTTGACAGAGATCACAAGTAGGCAGAGAGGCAGGCAGAGAGACAGAGGAAGCAGGCTCCCCACAGAGCAGAGAGCCCGATAACCTGGGACCCGATACCCAGGACCCTGGGATCATGACCTGAGCGGAAGGCAGAGGTTTTAACCCACTGAGCCACCAGGCACCCCAGAAGTTTCAGATTTTTATACAGATTTTTGCACTTCAGTTTCCTCCATGTTTTTCTATAGTTCATTTTTTTTTTTTATTATGGAATAACATTCCATTAAATGGATGTACTACAGTTTGTTTATCCATTCAGCCATTTGACCTCTTTGTTGATTTCAGTTGTCAATAATTTTAAGTAAAGGGGCTGTAAATATCCCCATGCAGGTTTGTATGTGAAACTTAGAGCAAATTTAAGAAGCTAGACTGTCACATATAAGCTAATTTCTCCTGATCTTGCTGTTTTGCCATCCATAATTTTCTCTTTATAATATCCTTTAACAAAAGAACCCTATGTAACCATAAGACTATACAGTAGGTGCATCTATCTGGAAATTAATATCTCTGATCCTGCTTATGCATTTACTTGACTTTTAAGATATTGACTGTAAGCCATGCTGTGAAAGAGTCACTGGACTTCCCATATTGATGAAAATTTTTCCCCATATTGATGAAACTTGATTAATCCCTAGATATAGTTCTCATTCAATCACAGTAAGTATAAGTAGTTTAAGTGTTTATCCTTTCTTTAATATATACACCTAACAGAATATCCTAAAATAGTAAACTCTGTGGATAAATGTGCATACTCAATATGCTTTATAACTTTGTTTTTGGTTAATAATAGAAATAGACACAATCATGAACACTAGGTTCTCAGCTGATATTCAAATTTTCACTAGATTTATTTGTCATCTTAGTGCCTTTTGCTATTTCAATTTTTTTTTTTTTCCTGAATGAATGGTATCAAAAGAAATGAGACATACTGGTTAATGAATCTTGGGCCGAGGTAAACTGTCAGCGTACTGAAAACACGTTCACTCAATACCACATGCCAGAAAGCGCCAATGACCTTACTCAAGTCAGAGAAATCTAGAAATACTTCAAAGATTAAATGATTAACCTGAAGGCATTATATAGTTTATTCATCTGTACTACCACAAGAGCCTAATAATTGATTTTCCCCAAGTGCTTTTGTTCCTCTTCAACTTATTGACTTACTACAGATGGAGTTATCTTCTCCAAAACATGTATTTTATGCTACACTATCTTCCACATAACACAACTTTCTCATTATATTTAGAAAAAAAAATAGTCTTCTTAACATGGCCCACAAAATTTAAGTATTTTTTTGCATACATTGTTATTTTCTAATATGCTCCTTTATTTTCTAGGTACACTGGGCTCTGAGTTAACTCACCAGAAACATTTTAGCCAGTTCACTGAGTTTAGTTTATTTTACTTTTTATATAAATCAGGCTCAGTCCCATTTCTTCCTACTCCTTAGTTTCCCCAATCCTTCTCCTCCATCACTTCTTTCTTCTTTAAATTCTCCTTTTCATTTATTCAACATGTCATTGGATATTCTTACATTTTTACTCTTTCACCTAAGTGGTAGTTATCTTAGAAATCCCTAATGAGAATTTTAATAGAATTTCTTTGGATTCATGGATTTATTTGAGATAATTAACGTCTTTATATAACATTTGCATTGCAAAACTGAAAATAACAACATAAATTCTTCCTACTGCAAATGAGGAAGTCAAGTGTATATAACCTCTCTGAGTTTCACTTTCTATGTCTCCTGCAGTGAATATAAAAATACGTAATGCCTAATGCATTAAAAAAACATGAGGCCCATAGTAGATGTTCAGAAAGTTTATTTATTGTTAATATTAAAGGCTAAAAACTTTCCAAATGTTAAGGAAAATGAAACAAATATATTTTTGGTAAAGTCTATAACTGAATTTTTAACTAATAAATATATTTAAAAAATGAATATTTGTTAATGGACACAAATCCCAATCCAGAATTATCTCTGCTATATCTCTAGTCAAATCAGTTACTAAAATTATTATTTCTTTGAATACTTCTGGAGTTTTATAAATTGATACCTGAGGGCATATGTACACTGTACATCATTATTTGATTCATATACCAAACTGATAATTGTTTGTTATTTTCATCATCAAGTTCATAATTGAGACTATGAATTGATCATAGTTTATTCCTTCTAATACTTATGGTATTATAATAACCATGCTTTTTCTTAATCTTCTCCCCACCCACCATGAAAAGAGTTTTGTCATTAAGAGTGACTCTTAATCTCACAAAACAAACTGAGGGTTGCTGGGGGGAGGGGGTTTGGGAGAAGGGGGTGGGATTATGGACATTGGGGAGGGTGTGTGCTTTGGTGAGTGCTGTGAAGTGTGTAAACCTGGTGATTCACAGACCTGTACCCCTGGGGATAAAAATATATGTTTATAAAAAATAAAAAATTAATTAAAAAAAAAAGAATCTTCAATCTTAAAAATTCTCCAAAAATGTTCAGTGTTTGAGGTATTTGTCAGGGTAATATTTTTTTAAAGATTTTTATTTATTTATTCGACAGACAGAGATCACAAGTAGGCAGAGAGACAGGTGGAGAGAGGAGGAAGCAGGCTCCCCACTGAGCAGAGAGCCTGTTGTTCAGCACTATCCTGAGACCCTGGGATCATGACCTGAGCCAGAGGCAGAGGCTTTAACCCCCTGAGCCACCAGGCACCCCAGTTAGGGTAATTTTTTGATAGCTTATTTAATTTCTGTAAAATAAAATAACCTATTTGTATTTTAAATTCTGAGTGGACTTAACATTTTCTAGAATATTAAACATTTTATTTATGTTTTCAAATCTAATTGTATTATTTTGTATAATTATGAGGAGATAGATTTTACCTTTCATACAAGTTAATGAGTTGGCCTGTCATAGTTCCAGGGATACTGACAGAAGATATGAAACTCCTGGGTCAGAGAAAAGTGACTTTATGATACCACCTATACTAGGAATGGCAGAAACTTCTGCAAGTTTCCTTTGCTTCCATATCATGGGAGGTTTCACGGGCAGCCAGATAAAGCCTGTGTGGACAGTGTATTGCACACTAAGGGGCTTTTGCACACAGAGGGATCCTGAGTTCACAGAATCCATCATTTTTATGTTTATCATTTTTGCCCAGAATGAGACATTATCTCAACTCTTTAGCATTTCTAGATGCACAAACATCCAGAGGAGAGAGAAAAAAAAAAGGACCTGGATAAAAGAGTAGTCATAGCCTTGCAATATCAATGTGCTCCTACACGTTAGAATGTAGGAAGCCCTTGGCAAATTACCTCACAACAATGGTTTATTAAATCAATACATATACATATATATTCAAATCTGCACTGTGCCTTCTTTTCTGTTTTTAATAGTATGGGATCTTCTATGTTTTTTTCTTCATCCAATTATCCAAATAATGTTTCATTTTAATAATCCTTACAAAAAGATAATTTAGGGAGTTGCCAACTGTAAGATATATTTTGAAATAGCCTCTCAAAATGAATTATAGGTATATGTGATTTTGTTTGATGCTAAAACAGCTTTCAACTTTTATATGTGGGGGATGTAAATAAATTATTACAATATAGCTTCAGTAGATAAGTATCGTCACTGGAGGAAAAAAAGTAATTTTGGGTTATAATGCTTAAAACTAATATTTTGTCTTGATGAAATCCCAATAGTTCATTTTTGCCCTTGCTTCCCTTGTCTTTGGCGTTGTTCCTAGGAAGATGTTGCTGCGGCTGAGGTCGAAGAGGTTGCTGCCTGTGTTCTCCTCAAGGATTTTGATGGATTCCTTTCGCACATTGAGGTCCTTCATCCATTTTGAGTCTATTTTTGTGTGTGGTGTAAGGAAATGGTTCAATTTCATTTTTCTGCATGTGGCTGTCCAATTTTCCCAACACCATTTATTGAAGATGCTGTCTTTTTTCCATTGGACATTCTTTCCTGCTTTGTCGAAGATTAGTTGACCATAGAGTTGAGGGTCTATTTCTGGGCTCTCTATTCTGTTCCATTGATCTATGTGTCTGTTTTTGTGCCAGTACCATGCTGTCTTGATGATGACAGCTTTGTAATAGAGCTTGAAGTCTGGAATTGTGATGCCACAAACTTTGGAAAGATGAGGGAAAAAAAAAAAAAACAACTAATTTTGTCTACTATGATTACTGTTGTGAATTTCTATTTTGTTATTTATTTTTTCTCTTATGAATTCTACCTCTTTCCCACTAAAAACCTTTCTTATTGCCTTTAATGTCCACTTAAGTTATTGTACCTTAAACTATTCTCCAGAGCTGTCCACTTATCATTTCTTATTCTATCTCATCTCTCACTTTTTTCCAACTTCCTTGTAAATTCTGGCAACTCTACATGACTTCCAATCCCCGAAAGTGTCATTCTCTAATTTGTTCCCTACCATGTTTATTCTGTTTCTTGAGTGTCTTTCTTCTGCTTAGTCCTTCTGTCACCTAGATCAACCTAAGGCTTTCCTTTAATTCAAGGTCCTGTTGTCTCCCTCTTGAGTATACATTTTGGTCCTTTAAGCATATTGCAATTTCTGGTGTTGGTCTTGGATTTTATGTTCCGTAACATAGTAAATCTGCGTTTTTAAAAATACAGTCAATACAAACCATTTTATTATTAAGTTCTTTTTTCCCAAACCTTTATATTAAAGGTGTATATGATATTTTGTCATCTGTGTAAATCATGGAATGATTACCATAATCAAACTAATAAAAACAGACATATAGGCCAATGAAACAGGATAAAGAAGCCAGAAATAAACCCACACATCTACAGACAACAGATCTTCACAAGGGTGCCAGGAACATCCAATGGGGAAAGGACAGTCTGTTCAATAAATGATGTTAGGGAGACTGTATATACACATGCAGAAAAACTGTATGTGGACCTTTATCTCACACTCCATACAAAAGCAACTTAAAGCGGATTAAAGACTTAAACATAAAACCTGAAGCTGTAAAACTACTGGAAGAAAACATGAGAAAGCTTCTTGGATATAACACAGAAAGCCAAGGCAGCAAAAGTAAAAATAGATAAATGAGATTGCCTCAAACTAAGAAGCTTCTGCATAACAAAGGAAATAAATCTTTCTCCAACCTAAACTTCAACATCTGAGAAACAAAGCGCAGCAATTAAATAATTAAAAACTTTTACTTCAATTGTGAAGATGTTAAAAATATATGCAGTTGACCAAGATTACACTGCCAATATGAATTTGAAATAAGGGTAGATTTTAGGTGTCCTTATCCCTGTTCTCATTTATATTCACCTTTTTTAAACTTTTAACTTTTTTCCATATTATTAAGACAAATTTTGAAATACTACCTTATTGGCTGAATCCTAAAAGATGAGCCACAGTAAGGGAATTATAAAAAATAAACATGTTGAATGGTAAAATATAATACTCCTACTGGGAAGATAAATATTACTCTACTTTTGCTGTGGATCCACCAGCACTTTGGGCCTGTAAGTTTTAAGTTTCACTCTTATTTTATATTGAAAATTGGGGCAATATTTGCATTACTATACTGATTCAATATAGCCCTGCTTTTTGTCTGTATCAATTTGCCAATTTATGTATTTTGCTTTATTGTCAGGGAAGAGTAAAACAAAGACAGTGGAATGCAGCCAAATCCCTATGTAGAGGGACAATTGATATCTTAAGTGCATTCATTAGAGAAAGAAAGAAACAAAAAGAAACAACAAAATATTCAACTCAAAGAAGTACTAAAATACACCAGTTAATATTTTTAAATTCAAAAAAGAAAGTGTTACTATGATAAACCAGAATAAAATAAATTTGAAATTAAACAAAAAGTAAATTCTCAGACCTTTTCTTTAACTTAAACAAAACAAATTAATACTTATTTCTGCATTCAAACCTAAAGACCCATTGTTGCCACATCCTATGAAAACATGAGTCAAGAGAAATTAAAAAATGTTTCCAGAAGTAAAATAATGACAGCACATTTATACACACACACACACACACACACACATACACACACACACGATCACAAAGAAATCCAAGAGTATCTATATTACTAATCAATGGACATAGAGTTTCAATTAAGCAAGATGAGTAAGCTCCAGAGATATGCTGTACAACACTGTACCTAGAGTCAACAATAAAAACTGTATCATTTTAATTTTCTCCCAGAAGCAATTCGTGCTAGAAGATACTTGATCATTAACTTCAGTGGTTTGGGAAAAAAATGAAAATAGATTTGTGTGTAGTCTTTGTCCAACTATCACCCAATTTAAGGATAAAAGACAATAGTATGAGAATTAAAAATACGGAGCGGGGTGCCTGGGTGGCTCAGTGGGTTAAAGTCTCTGCCTTTGGCTCAGGTCATGATCTCAGGGTCCTGGGATCAAGTCCTACATTGGGCTTTCTGCTCAGCGGTGAGCCTGCTTCCCCTTCTCTCTCTCTCTCTCTCTCTCCTTGTAATCTCTGTCTGTCAAATAAATAAAATCTTAAAAAAAAAATACGGAGATAACATTTACTATGGATCTTCTCTAAATAAATTAAAAGAAGATGGGTGGTTAAAAAGAAGTAGGTGGCGGAGAATCTCAATTGATTTAGACAGTGATAAGCAAGAAAACTGAAAATATTTATAGTGAAGTCTAAATGGTTAAGAGCATGTACTCTCAATTTTACTCATTTGTAAAATGGCATAGAGCAATCACATCTACCTATTATTATGAAAATGAATGTGTTAATACCCATAAGAAAATATACTTTAATACTTAATTTACAACAATCCTGGACCCTAAGTCCCTAGATGATCTCAAATGGAATTTAGAAAAGTAGAGGGAGGTATGGAAGAATGATAAAAGTGGAAAAATTCTTAGATTTTTATGTAGGGGAAAGAGCAGTTTTAACTATATATTTTGGAAGAGAAATGATTAAGCTTAAGTATTAAAATTTAACAGTAAACACCCAATGCTGGGGTTAACAAAGTATGTCCAGCAAGTGAACAATCATTTTTACAACTTAAATGGGTGGTAAAGAAAAAAAATTAAAAAGAGGAATTTATAACAAAGATTACATGTGGCCCAAAAAGCTTAGAATATTTACAGTTTTGCCCTTTAAGTAAAAATTTTACCATCCTTATATGAAAGAAATAAAAGAAAAAGAATGAAATAAAGAATATTTAACCAATCCAAATAAGACAGAACATTTGCATTTTGTAGTAAGCAAAAAATAAAGTACAATATACATACATATATTCAAATATTACTAAATGACATGATTAAAAAGCAAACAATTCTAGAAACAAATGGCATATTAAAAATTAAAAAAGAAATAAAGCAAATACTATATCTAACATATTCTAAATTACAAATATAATACAGATTGAAAACCATTCAATACAATTAGAAAATAACAATTAGAAAATACAATTAGAAAATAAATTGTAATTAACTTATCCTTTTCACTTAGAAAGTAAAAATATAATTTGAAGAACTCACAAATTAGAAATTTAAGCAGATTATAAATAGACATAAATTATAATAACAGATCTGCATATTATAAAGCCATTTTAGGAACAAATTCCATAGAAGCAAAATTTTATTAGAAATATAACTTGAAAAATTATTCTAGTAAGTACTTAACGTAACAAATAATAAAGGGACTATCAAAATAACTCCAATGTGAAATTGCAAAGATAAAGCATTAATACCATAGAAAAAGTCAGTTTCAGGTTCTATATAATAGTGATGTGGGAAACAAAGGCAGAAAAAAAAATTATTACATTTCCTTATTACTCAAGCCCATTGGCAAGTCCTTGAAACAGGCAAAGTAACTCTCCTCCAATGACTGAATTACCTGGATGTTGACACTTGGCTAAGGGTAAAAGGCAATCTTAGCCCGACCCCCAGTATCCTGTGAGTCTACTTTAACACATGAACATTCCTTTGGAAACTTCCTTGATCTCTCCCCTCCTAAGATACATGTTGGCATGTATCCCTCAAGCATATGACCCACTGATATACATCTGAAGAGTCTCCTAACTAAGGTTTTGTTAGACCATAAAAAATGACTTTTCCTAATAATAGCTAGCCCCCTAAAGTCCTGGAAGCCTTTTTCTCAAAATACCTTGGAGGCTTGTGCTATACCTAATACCCTCTCAGTTTGAAAGTACATAATGGGCCACTTTTCATGCCTGCAGTGCAACTCTTTCTGCCCTTGAGTCCTCTCCCTATGCTTTAATAAAGCCACCTTTTTACACCAAAGATATCTTCCTTGGCTGTGGGCTCTGGACCTCACCAGTATTCCAAAACTACATCATTTGGTGACCATGAAGAAACCCCTCTCACTCTAGAAAGCTTTCTTTCTGTTCTGATCTTCACTTAATAAACTATCATGTCACCCTTTTGCATCCATGTGGTTCATTGTTTGGCTCTTTATTTATTTATTTATTTTTTAAGATTTTATTTATTTATTTGACAGAAAGGGATCACAAATGGGCAGAGGTAGAGAGAAATGGGGAAGCAAGCTCCCTGCTGCTCAGAGAGCCCGATGAGGGGCTCGATCCCAGGACCCTGAGATAATGACCTGGGCCGAAGGCAGAGGCTTAACCCACTGAGCCACCCAGGCGCCCCCATTCTTTGACTCTTTGAGACAAGAATCCTGCAACCCTGCAACAAAAATCACATAGAAGCTGTCTAAAAAGAGTGAAATTTAACACGTAGGGGAAAAACATAACTACACACCATTAGACTTAAAAAAAAAAAAAGACTTGATTCTATATACTGATCATTTTTAAACATTTCAGAGATTTTAACATACATTTGTATGATTACACTTGAAAACCATAATCATTGAAATTCTAGGATTTTTTTTTATTTCCAGGAAATTTTAATGCCGAAAATTTTTTAAAGACCAAGTAGAAAACATTTAATTTAAATAGTAGTGGCAAAAAAAAAAAATCTATTCCCAGATTTAACATAGTTCCACCATGCATTTATTTACATAAGAAATTATATTCTTTCAAAATTTCAAAATAATATAATAACTGAAATATTCTCAATTTATGTAGCTAGACTGGAGTTGTACTAATAACAAAACAAGAAAAGCAGATACACAAAAGTTTAATATTAGAACAAACTCAGTTATGCATATTTTTTGTAAAAAAAGTTTATATGACATATTGAGAAAAGCAAATTTATCAGAGTACTAATCAAATGTCCAAGCTAATTTTATTATAGAATTTTGTAAAATCTTCAACACTAATATGTTTATTAAGGTACTACTATGTTGCATTAATAGATAAAAGTGTAAAAACAAATGATTGTTACTATGAATTAACCACATTCTCTAAACAAACAAACCAAAAAAACAACTTACAAATACAAATAAACCTTAAAAAACTCTTTGGTATTATCTACTAAATATATCTGCATTTTGCATTAGAACTGACTATATGCATACCTACTTCTATTTTTATAATGTTGAACAAGTGATAACTATGTGTATATTTATCATAACTTGAGCCTTGGAATGGAACAAGACTAAAAACTCCACTTCCAATTTTTCTTGTGAAGTTCAACAATAAAAGCAATTTTTTAAAACAAAGATTATGATATTTTTTTTTAAAGATTTTATTTATTTATTTGACAGAGAGAAATTACAAGTACACTGAGAGGCAGGCAGAGAGAGAGAGAGAGAGAAGGAAGCAGGCTCCCTGCTGAGCAGAGAGCCCGATGCGGGACTCGATCCCAGGACGCTGAGATCATGACCTGAGCCGAAGGCAGCGGCTTAACCCACTGAGCCACCCAGGCGCCCAGATTATGATATTTTTTAAATTTTATTTTTAAGTAATCTCTGCACCCAATATGGGGCTCAAGCTCACAACCCCAAGATCAAGAGTCTCATGCTCTACCAACTGAGCCAACCAGATGCCCCAAAAAGCAATTTTTAAAAAGGCACCTTGTCCTGCTCCAAACGGAGCTTCGTCCCTCTGTGAAAAAATGAGGATAACATGGGGGCTTAAGTGGGTACGAGAAGAATAAATGAAACAAGATGGGATTGGGAGGGAGACAAACCATAAGTGACTCTTAATCTCACAAAACAAACTGAGGGTTGCTGGGGGGAGGGGGTTTGGGAGAAGGGGGTGGGATTATGGACATTGGGGAGGGTATATGCTTTGGTGAGTGCTGTGAAGTGTGTAAACCTGGTGATTCACAGACCTGTACCCCTGGGGATAAAAATATATGTTTATAAAAAATAAAAAATTAAAAAAAATAACCTCTTAGTTTTCCTGATATATATCCCATAGGTTATTGGGGTTTCTAAAACGTTTCCTCTAGATATTCATAGTAACATATGTGGCCTAAGGTAGTAATTTATTTGGTGTTTTGGTATTCTCTGATAAAAGTCTAGGAAAATGTCATATGTGCAGTTGTTTTTCAATTATTTAAGGGAAATTGTCTGCATTAATTACCACTACAGTTTAGTTACTGAATTCTTACAGCTCTCTCAAATAAATTAGCTTAACAAATGATCAAGTTGTAGCTAAATCAAGTTGTGGCAAAATAATTAAGGGATAATTAAGAAATATATTAGCATGTTAAACATTTGAACTTAAATCACATAAGGTGTCAATGCCCTGAATATCAGGTTTTGTGATTGCTCTTTGCTGATTCTAAATTGTGTGTAATTCACCAGTCTAAGAATTTTTACATTTAGTTGTTGGAACAGTCTTAGAAAAAGGGCTTTAATATTATCGTCACTTTATGGATAATGATGCTGTTACTTAGTGATTTTTCAAAGTTTTACCTACTGATTAAGGACAGACTTGAAACCAAGCAATCTGATGACATTTTGCTATTATAGACTACTAATATTTTGAGCAGATGCATTTCATCAATCAGCTTCGGTAAATTCTTGATGGGTTCATTCTTTCAGACTGACAATTTGTTAAAGGTAATTGTGTATTAGTATAACATTTCTGATAACACATGCAAATTTCTTAATTATTTTAAGGCAATTCCAACCCACAATAAATAAAATAGGGACACAAGTCTGAGGAGGTGATGCAAAGCTTTACTTCCTGAAATTCTTCTTTGGGACGGACCTAAGATCAGTTAAAGTCATCCTGAGAATCAATTGGAAGCAATCCTAGAAATGTCACCAGAAATAGCACTTGTCTGTTTTTTTTTCTTTTTTCTCCAATCAAAAACCCAATCTTGCTGTATGCAATGTGACTAAAATAATAGGATGACATTTCCAGGAGTATCAATTTGACTCTGTCTGAACTTCTGTATGCGTAGAGAGGTAACACATTCAGATGGAGGGCTAATGGTTTGAGCTCCTTAATCCTTTTTTGATGAAAAGCCACATCCTAGCCTGAAATATATCTGTTTTTTTAATTTTTTGGTTGTTTGTTTGTTTTTAAGATTTTATTTATGTATTTATTTGTCAGAAAGAGAGAGAGAAAGCACAAGCAGGGGCAGTGGCAGGCAGAGGGAGAAGCAAGGAACCCATCTGCTAAGCAAGGAGCCCATCAAGGGACTCAATCTTAGGATCCTGGGATCATGACCCAAGTGGAAGGAAGACATTTAACTGACTTAGTGAGTACCCAGGCATCCCTACCCTAGGATAGATCTTATTTTTATAGTTAGAAACTATATTGGGATACATTAAGTAAGAGTTACCAAAAAAAGAAGTGTGTAATAGAAAGTAAACTAATGCAAAACTAAGCAGATTTTCATATTTAACTGGGAAATAGCAAAGGGGGAAAATAGCATCATTATCTAATGAAGTCAAGCTGTTCAAGAAACACATATTTGCAAACAAGATTTTTGTTAAGGGAGATGGTGTTACATCAGACACCAAACTCTGCCAGCACTCAAAACTCTCTTTTTACATTCCACTTATTGACATATTAATGAAAAATATTTAAGTATTTCTTTCATTTATTCTCTTTGAAAGCCATAAAGCTACATTTTAGCCATTCTTCTAATTCAGACTGATCTTTTCTCCAGCTACTTTGAATCGGTGGAGTTCATTTTATGAGCTATCTGTTATATGCTCACTTCTTAATACATATACACATTTATTTATTTATATATACATATTTTTATTAAGTTTTACTTGTGGTGGGGGGAGGGACGGAGGAAGAGAGAGAATCCTAAGAAGGCTTCACCCCCAGCATGGGGCTACATATGGAGCTCCACTCCACATGGGGCTTGCCAGGGCAGTGTGGAGGACTTGATCTCACCCCCTGAGAGAGATATTTAACCAACTGGGCCACCCAGGGACCCCAAGATATACACACTTTTATTTTTTTTTTTTTATTTTTTATTTATTTTTTTTTTAATCTTTTTTTTTTAAAGATTTTATTTATTTATTTGACAGACAGAGATCACAAGTAGGCAGAGAGGCAGGCAGAGAGAGAGAGAGAGAGGGAAGCAGGCTTCCTGCGGAGCAGGGAGCCCGATGCGGGGCTCGATCCCAGGACCCTGAGATCATGACCAGAGCCGAAGGCAGCAGCCCAAACCACTGAGCCACCCAGGCGCCCCGATATACGCACTTTTAAAAGGAAAATGTTCTAATGACGGAGTTAACATAACCTCTGGCAACCAAAAAGTGGTATTTCCAATGTCATTTGCCATTTCACAAAGAGAAATTGTGCACATTACAGAAGTTAATGCATTCTGTCCATGGTGATTTAGGAGGAAAAAAAGGCTCTAAGAGGAAATAAAACCTCAAAGTCTCTTATTCATATTTAATTTTTTAACTACCAGTAACTATTAAAGATTTGAATATCAAGTACGATGTCTAGTTTGGGGGATCAAAATTTATATATTTCTGAAACTAATGCATTTTTATTGTTTGTGATACTACTGTAATAAATTACTATCATTAACATTAAATTTCTATACTGCTTGCTCTGAAGATATCATATTATGAATATGAGTTTTTGTCATGAATAATTCTGAAAGATATTATGGATGTGTATTTCCTTAAAGCAATCCAATATGTGAGCTCATTACAAAAAATAAAGGTGTATTTTGTCTAGAGTATTTGTCAGGATAACTCCAGCATCTGCTTATAACACCAGGTATATAAATGACTTTAAATAAAGACTTGATCAGGGCGCCTGGGTGGCTCAGTGGGTTAAAGCCTCTGCCTTCGGCTCAGGTCATGATCCCAGGGTCCTGGGATCAAGCCCCACATCGGGTCTCTGCTCCATGGGGAGCCTGCTTCCTCCTCTCTCTCTCTGCCTGCCTCTCTGCCTACTTGTGATCTCTGTCTGTCAAATAAATAAATAAAATCTTAAAAAAAAAAATAAAGACTTGATCATGTGAAGGAAAGAGTTGGGAGAAGGGAGATTTAGTACAGGGAACTGTAATACTTACCCTATAGTATGTTTGCATGAATGCTTTAATAAGGACATGTTGGAAGAAATGCCTCAACTTACATTTAGGCACTTGCATTATCTACTAGGGAAAAAAAAAATGAAGTTCAACTGCATTTTATTTTTATGAAACATGTTGGAGGCTACGGCATGGTTGGAGTCGAGGATCAAACCAGCCCCTGACTTGTGTCTCCTTCAAAGTCTTGACACCTTGACAAGGTTAAGGACGGGAAAGTTGAGTAATACTGAGAAAAGGGTCTGTGCTATGTGTCATGCACTCGCCTACGTGACTTTGCACACACTCCTCCTACAGAAGGGAACAATGTGGTCAGGGTCATGAATTCTTAGTTGGTCCTTGCTGCTCTGTACCTCCCATAACCCACTCCCTGGTTGATTGTCTTGCATCAGTTTGTTGTTCTGTACCTCCCATAACCCACTCCCTGGTTGATTGTCTTGCATCAGT
>NC_081568.1:21201770-21230148 GCF_022355385.1 Mustela nigripes
AGTAGCTAATGGCATAGCCGTGATTACCTGGCATCACAAGGTTTGCTTGTAGTTAATGTAAACTTGTTATAGGAACTTGCAGTCATCTGACTAGATACTATTGTGGTCTGCCTTATAAATGCTTGTAAGATGTGGAATAAAATCGGCACTGTTGGACATCATCTTCAGTGTCCCTCCTGCCCCCATCTCTTTGTCTCTTAATTTCTTTTCACCATCCTCTTAGCCCTCATGGTTTTCCTGGTCGATTCATCACGCTGGCCACGACAGAAACAATCCTACATTTGTCTTCCCTATAAAAAGAAATCTTATAAATTTCTATACTAGCCAGACTGGTGAGATACATAAAAGGGGTAAAGTACAAATATGAAATGAGTCTTTCTTTATATAAGTCCTGGATAATTTTCATGAGAGGACTTTTTAAAAATAATAATGATCATAAACTCACTAAGTAATGTCAGGGGCTCTAGATCACAGCAGAGCAGAAAATCAGCTTTTGGTCACATGGTGATATATAAAATGAGTAATTTGGGGGGCAGGAAACCAGCTCTCCAGTCCTAGATTTGTCCATTGCCAGCTGTGTATGTATCTAGGCACTTAGAACTTCTGAGCCTTGTGTTCTCATCTCAAAATTATTGAAATTGTTTTGATAACTACAATGAAATGCTGTATTAGAAACTATTTCAAAATTATCTATTGTAATGAAATATTGATAATTACCTCCTATAGCTGTTTTTTGTTATTTTAGTTGTTCTCATTCCCCCCGCATGCCAACTCTTTTTTGTTAAGACCAGAGAATGTATGATAGGGATGGAGCAAACCCAACTATTTTTCATATCGAGAAATGGTATTAATGAATCATCAGGAAGAACAGATCAGATCTGGCACTAAGCCTTTGATTTATGAAAGCTACTATGATTTTCAGCAGGTAAGAGTTTTGAGTTCAGGAAGATCAACTAAATCAAATAGGAACAGACAATGAATAGTCTGAAGATGGGGACATCAGGCTTGACAAAAGCCGCACTAAACTGCAGAATTTAACTCGGGTCTTAGGCCGCTGCTTTTAACTTATCTTCTTTTATTTATTTTCTTCCTCTCTCCTTCTTTCTCTTCCATTTTCCTTCCTTCCTTCCTCCTTTCCTTCCCTTTATCTTGTAGCCTGCAAGTGGGTGAGGGCTTCTAAGTCTGTGTATAGAAGGTTATTTTATTAAAAAGAAAGTAAAAGTCAGCCTGTTAGCCTGAACAGTGAACTTCTAAAGGATGAGTTCTATACCTGTTTATCTTCTCTTGCTCAGCATGTAACCCAAGACACACTATCACAAAATGCCCTTAACTGATTTATGTATTCAGAAAATGGTAACTTGTAAGGAAAGCGAGTCTTAGATCCAAATTCAACCCCAAATGGACATTTATTGTATAAACCAACAGGCAAAGAAACACTCAACCTCTTCTGTTGTTTTTGGGAAGCCTCATTCTCTAGAATCTGCAGCACTAGCCTTCACCATTGCAGGATCTGAATAGACAGGTACAGCTGTATTGTTATTTTAAGCAACAAGGTCATCTCTGAAATGACATTGGCAGAACCTATGGTACTCTTGACCTTGATTACTATCCCATGGTATTGGTCAACTGAGCTTGTCTGTTATTACGTATCTCATTCATTGAAGAATGGTGGGATCAGGATAATCTTAACCTTCTATGTTTAAGCCCCACCTATTTCACCAGCAACAAGAGATCCCTAAGGTCAATTTTTCATTAATTAACAAACTCTTGCATTTAGATTTTTTTCAATAGAATTTCATATTTAAACAATCACTTTCTAGACTGTTCAGACATTACAAAGATACTTCAAAGGCTAATTAACTCAACACAAGGTATAAATAAGTGGTAACCTCCACAGCCACGGATATTGGTTGCAATTTTAATTTTTTTTTAAAGATTTTATTTATTTATTTGACAGAGAGAGATCACAAGTAGGCAGAGAGGCAGGCAGAGAGAGAGAGAGAGGAGGAAGCAGGCTCCCTGCTGAGCAGAGAGCCCGATATGGGACTCGATCCCAGGATCCTGAGATCATGACCTGAGCCGAAGGCAGCGGCTTAACCCACTGAGGCACCCAGGCGCCCGCAATTTTAATTTTTTAAATAACAGATTACCCCACAATTTGAATAATGTTACAAGCTATCATCACTTTTTTTTTTTCATTTCAACAGCATTTTTTTCTTTCTTCCTTAATTGACTGTGAAGCGTATGCGATCTCTCAAGGTTTCCACAGTCCCTTAGTGAAAATATAAAACCTTTTGCATTTTTAGTGTTTATCTTCAAGTTATTAAGGAGAAACAAAGAAAGTGAAACTAAAAAATATGAACAAAAGATATTAAGGCCCCCTTTTTGGAGTATCTGTCTTCCTATTGAATGATTCCTGAAATCTTGTTTACCATATTGATATCTGAGGATGAGGCTTACAAAAACTGTACCCTTCAAAAATCATTTCTTCCTCCCTCCTCTTAATGAAGGTTGTGCTTCTGCCCTCCTCCCCCACCCCCATGGCTTAAATGGAAGAATCCTCTACAGAACTACCATGGGAATCTGTATCTCCAGCCCATCTGCCAATTTCAGTGCCTTTAGAACCTTTTAAAGTCCTGATCTGAGGAAGGGATGAGTTTCATATGTAGGTGTATTTTCTTTTTTCCACATTGGTATATGAAATTAAGCTTGAACAGAAAGTAAAAATTCAATTACCTAGCATTACTTACCAAACTAAATGCAAACTTTTTTTCTGTAAAGATCTTACTTATTTATTTGACAGAGAGAGAGAGAGAGAGAGAGCCATCACAAGTAGAGTGGTAGGCAGAGAGAGGGGGAAACAGGCTCCCAACTGAGCAGAGAGCCCAGCACGGGGCTTGACCAGGACCCTAATCTCAGGCACCCCTAAATGCAAACTTTTAAAAATTAATTTTTCTACCTCTATGAAAGCTCAAATCTCATTTATCATTCTCTGTACTTTGTTATTATTGAAAAATACCTAAAAGAAAATTAAGACATTATATTTTAGTTTAACCTCCCAAGTCAAATTATGAGTTCTATTTGTTAACAGAGACTATTGGTGAAGAAATAATAGATTAATGTGGATCGGCTACCATATTTAGCATGTTAGACTTATAATACTCTGATAGATTCTAAAACCTCTATACTAAGTATGACTCAGGAGAGGAAAACTGCTTTAATTTTATAATTCATTCTTCATTGCTTCCATCTCAACACAAAAAGATGTATTACTGTTTATCATTTCTCCAGACTATCAGTTGATTGTCAATTGATGTCAATTAATCAATGAGTCAATGAGCACAGATGACAGAAATCAGATAACTTAAGACTGGATTCAAACTCTATGATTTTGCATCAATCCAACACACTTCTATAACGATGACAATTAGTAGATGATGACATAAAATTCTTTCAATAGAATCACATGCATTAACTTTTCAATTAGTTATTGAAATTTGATCTTGTTTTTCTAAAGAATTTAATCAAATTTCAACTTCACATACAAGTATAAGATAAATTTAGTATAAATTATAATGTGTACTTAAACTAAACATGTAAGAATCACATTTAGTGAGAAAGTAATAAATTGAAGATATTATCATATAGTTTCAAGATACATTTTACTACTATTTATTTTTCCTAATCTTACTGCATCAACTTCTGTACACTTTTATCAAGCAATATTTTGCATTGACATTTTACACTATGTTTTTGCTAAATATCTTAAGGAGCATAGTGACTTTGTACCTCAATTGGAATTTTTCATATTTACCAGTTATAGTTGACATATGCATCAAATTATCTTGCATTATGTTCTTTAATACATCATGGGGAAACAGTACTATAAAATCTTCATTAAAGTAGTATCTTGATGAAAAATGTTATAGTTTTTTTAGATTCTGAAAATATGACCATTAATATTTTAACAAACTCTCCAAAAAGCATAACAAAAATATAGACCAAAGCAAAAAAACACAAATGGCTTGATAAGTTTTCATAAAGTGAAAACATACCCATGTTACCAGAAGCAATATCAATGAATAACAATTTTTTAGTTTAGCTTTTTTGAGTTAATTTATTAGTAAACTGGATTGCAATTAATACTTTAATTCGTGAAGATGTATTTTTTTAAGATGTAATTTTTAAGTTAAAAAAAAACAAAACAAAAAAACAGTTATCAGGCCTTCAGCTCTTGCCATGTGTTGCTGAAACAATGTTCATGCACCTTGCAAATGGTTTGGGTAAAGAATTCAGAGGCAGAAGATCTCTTTACTTTTGAATTAGTTGAGCTACCCAAGCCAGTTATCCTCACTGAATTTTGATTTCCTTATTTATTGATGATGAAATGTGACATTTCCTTTGCACATATTTTGTAAATTCCTTAATGATATAAAATAGCTCTTTTCAATAGAATTGAGTGTGATACCTCACACCAGTCAGAATGGCTAAAACTAACAAGTCAGGAAATGGCAGATGCTGGTGGGGATGTGGAGAAAGGGGAACCCTCCTACACTGTTGGTGGGAATGCAAGCTGGTGCAACCACTCTGGAAAACAGCATGGGGTTTCCTCAAAAAGTTGAAAATAGAGCTATGCTATGACTCAGTAATTGCACTACTGGGTATTTACCCTAAAGATAGAAATATAGTGATCCAAAGGGGCAAGTGCACTCGAATGTTTATAGCAGCAATGTCCACAATAGCCAAACTATGAAAAGAACCTAGATATTCATCAACAGATGAATGGATAAAGAAGCTGTGGTATATATATGCAATGGAATACTATGCAGCCATCAAAAGAAATGAAATCTTGCCATTTGCGTCGACATGGGTGGAACTAGAAGGTATTATGCTTAGCGAAATAAGTCAATCAGAGAAAGACAACTATCATATGATCTCCTTGATATAAGGAAGTAGAGATGCAATGTGGGGGGTTTTGGGGGTAGGAAAAGAATAAATGAAACAAGATGGGATCGGGAGGGAGACAAACCATAAGATGTCACAAAACGAACTGAGGGTGGCCGGTGGGGGAGATGGGGAGGTAGAGCCTGGTGGGGTTATGGGCATCGGGGAGGGTTTGTGCTATGGTAAGTGCTGTGAAGTGTGTCAGCCTGGCAATTCACAGACCTGTACCCCTGGGGCTAATAATACATTATATGCTAATAATTTTTTTTTTAAAAATTAAAAAAATTAAAAAATTAAAAAATAAAAAAATCAATGATTTGAAATTTAAAATAACACCCAACACCTGGAGAAGAAAGAACTTAAGTACATTCCTTCCTAAAGAAAACCTTTCTAATAAGCCTGCTAGTGGATTAAGAAGTTTATGTAGTACCTCCAGCTGTGTTTTCTGAGGGATATTATTTTACAAAATATTGAAATAATTAATACCATATTTGTAAAACAAGAAGATTGTTAGTGTAGAAACTGTGTTCAAAGACTTTTCTTCCTATTCTACATTCTCACTGAGATAGTTGTTAACTTTTTCCTTTATCCCTGCCTATGAACTAAACTTATCTATATTGTAGACTTAATAATTTTTAAAAAGAAAGTTATGTTAGTCTAAACAATTCAACTGTTTTTGTTTCAATGATTTATTTATTTATTTATTTGATGGAGAGAGAAAGAGAGATCACAAGTAGACAGGGAGGCAGACAGAGAGAGAGGAAGGGAAGCAGGCTCCCCGCTGAGCAGAGAGCTCGATGTGGGGCTCCATCCCAGGACCCTGGGATCATGACCTGAGCTGAAGGCAGAGGCTTTAACCTACTGAGACACCCAGGCGCCCCAACTTGACTGTTTTGTGCATGGAGCCACAGTCTCTAAAACTCATTACTTCTAAAAAAGAACAGTAAGTGAGATCTTTTCTTTCACAAATGACAAATACCAGTATAAGTTTCCTTCAAATAAAGGAGCTTGTAAAAGGGAGTTGGGGGTGAAGATCTGATCTGAAATCTCCGAATAAATGTCTGATAAACATTAAAATTGATTTATTGCAGGGAAATAATAATCCCATTGATAGTTTATAGAAACGAAGAATCACAATGGGTATATTAAGGATCATAGCAGACTACTTAAATTTGTTTTAATTTAAATAATTTTTTTTTTACTTCAGCTTATTTCAAGGTTATTGCTTCCTCTTACCTCTCATACATACAGGAGTTCCAGAAAAAACAGTCTTCATACAAATGAGTTTAAAATAAGTATTTGGTAAAGGAAACATCATCAAGAAATCAACACTCATTGGCTTTTTTTAAATTTACAGCTCTCTATAGCTTTTCATTCCATTAATAGGGCGAGTTTGCCATTTCTAATGTTTAAACTAATATTCTAAATCAGAAGTTTAGATCTATTTGTCAAGTACCTTTGATAATAAATTGAATGTGTGTCCATAGCTAAACACATTAGTTTAGTTTAGGGGTCCTTATTATGTTAAATAAAATCTTTATTTATAAAAGTATGAAAATAGTGTTTCCAAATATGTTAATCTATTGAACATAGAGAAGCTGACTAATAAGGGAGGCATATGTTTTTATTTATTTATAGGTTGATTTTCATCTAAGCACCAAAATAAGCTCTTTGCAAAAGGCATAGATTGGCAATGACAATTTCCTTCATGTTTAGGGGATTGTATAAAAATAATCAGTAGCAGGGGTGTCTGGGTGGTACAGTGGGTTAACCATCCAAGTCTTGATTTCAGCTCAGCTCATGATCTCAGGGTCATGAAATTGAGCCCCACATGGGGCTCTATGCTCAATGGTAAGTCTGCTTCTCTCCTTCTTCCTTTCCTTCTTTCCTTCCCCTTTCTCAATCTCTCTGTCTCTCAAATAAATGATAAATGATAAATAAATCTTTAAAAAAATAAAAATAAGGTGCACCTGGCCTTCAGCTCAGGTCATGATCTCAGGGTCCTGGGATTGAGCTCCATGTTGGGCTCTCTACTCCATGGGGAGACTGCTTCTCCCTTTCCCTCTGCCTGCCACTATCGTTCTCTCTATCAAATAAATAAATAAAATCTTTAAAAAATAAAAATAAATAAAAATAGAAATGAAAGTAATCAGTAGTATAGAGGATTAAGTTAATTATTTTTGAATATAAAATTATAAGAAATGAAATTGTTGCTAGGGTAATTCTTTTTTAGATTTTTAAAAAAAGTCATTTAAAGGAAATAGTGAGAAGCTTTTAAGTTTGTAGATTTTAAATGACACTTATTTCTTTGAGGATAAAGAAATGCCAAGTGATGAAAATAAACTAAAGAAACAAATATGAGACTGTATTTATGTTGAGGGAAGGGACAGATGAGCTTAACATGTGTTCCTAGAATGTGGTTTATGGGCTACAGTTCAGAGTCTAAAATGGATAAGGAGTTTGTGATAGAATATAAATCAATTATACTATGTTAAGTGGACTGTATATATAAAAAGTCCAAAAGTCAGTATACAGTCTCACAGGGCCGATATCAAGAAGCAAGCTTCCAGCAGGGTCACATCCCTTTGGAGGATCTTGGGGAGAATCCATCCCATGCTTCCTCTGCTCCAGGTGGCTGCCAGCATTCTTTAGTTTGTGCTGTGTAACTCCAATCTCTGCCTTTCCTCATCACATTGCCTTATACACTTATGTGTGAAATCTCATTCTGCCTCTTTCTTTTAAGAATACTGATGGTTGCACTTTGGGCACTTGGCCAAATAATTGAGTATAAATTTCTCATATCAAGATCCTTAATGTAACATTGGCAAAGCCATTGCCGTCTAAGATAACATACACAGGCTCTAGAAATTAGAATGTGGACATTTTTTTATGGGGACATTACTCAGCCTAGCATAGCACCGAAAAAACTGATCAAGAATTTAATGGTAAAGAACTAAAAATTTAATATCTGTGCCATTCATTAATTTAAAAGAAAAAGAAGCTTGAGGAATACCGTGGTAGAGTACTTACTGTATTTATAGTTCATTTCTGACCCTTATTAGTATACAATTTTTTGCAAAATTGCTTTCTTTCATAATGAATTTTGTTGCAAGGTCCTTCTCATTATTGATTTTTAACTCATTAGTTACTAAATATATGTTTTTTGAATTTTGTTATATTTTTATGGCTAAATGACAGCCCTTACATGAAAGATTTTGCATAATAAATGCATTAGCCTTAATTTTATGTATCTATATATGCATATATGATCTTAAACTTACAATACTTTATGATGCATTCTGGTATTTTGAGAAAATATCAGGCAATTGAGTAAATATACTATTGTCTTTGTTTCATAATGATTAAAAGATATCAATTTTTTTGTTTAATGGCAGTTAAAATAGTATCACACTCAAAGATTCTCTTTATTAATTTACCATATTACAAATAGAGTTGTGTTGCCTTAATATTTATTTCTCAAGTTACTGTAGATTTATTTGTAGATTTGGTATTCCCAAACTGCAAAACATATGTATTATACATTTTTGTTGTTCTTAGAAATTTAAAGACAAGGCAAAAATCCACTAGACCAAATGAAATCAAGGTCCAAAGAGTATAAGGATAGGTGCACACGCTTTTATCTTTTGGCCACTTGTCATAATTTCATAAGTCTTTTGGAGTTTAAGTATTAAATTATTAAATTAAACTTAGGCAAAGTGAGTTGCTCTAGCAGATTTTTCTTTTTCTTTATTACCGATTACTGCAGTTTTGCACTTTGCAGAAAGCATACTAAGTTGTACATTATTACTTCCTTTTTTCTGCCAACAAATGGTATCTGTTTTTTTGTTAATTATTCTTCATTTAGACACTTCACAGGGATATTTATTTCCCCCGAAGTGTTTATTTATAATTTGTATATCTTATGTATTATAAGCTGACCTAGGTACAGTGGCTTATTATATATCAGTTCTTTCTTACACTTTGTAGAAGTTTGGCAACATCAAATCAGTTGTTTTTCTGATTAGTCTGGTCATAGCTTAGATTATGTGAACTCTTTAAATATTAATGTATCATAACATAACATTGTGTTCTTTTGCATCATTCCACAACTCAGACAGATTGAAAGCACTGCAGAGTGACTCCTATTAAGAAAAATGTGCAATGCTAGTGCACTGTAACAATTGATAAATTAACCACACCTGTGAACTCCCTTATCAACCAACATTCCAAGTTTGGACTGAGGGAGAGCAGAATTTGTCACCCCCAAATATGTCTCTTTGGCATTTGTCTCTTTGGCATTCTCAGTGGGAATTATCTTGGGCTGGTTAGTTTTAAGAAAGAGCAGACACAGAAGAAGCTCTGAAAACCTAGTAGGAGTTACTTTTTATTTTTAATTTTTTTTTAAAATAAACAATAAATGAAACAAGATGGGATTGGGAGGGAGACAAACCAGGAGTTACCCTTTTGTAAGTGATATATACATTTATCAGGGAAATTTCCATTTATAAGGGTTTATCCCTCTTTGAACCAACAAGAGAAGAATAACTAAATCTCTAGAAATTCTTACTAATATAGAAGGCAACTAATTTAAATCTGCATAACAGTCATACCCTTGATTATTGTGCTTTTCCTAATAAGCTCCTATCACTGGCTTCTCTATCTCCCAACATCTTTTCCTTGTTTTTAGCTGGAGATAGTGTATGAGGCAGTGACTTAGGCTATTTCAGAAAGTTACTCAATTTTTATGGTTGTATACAAGGGTATACATGTTTTTCAGCTTTTTGTTTTGTTTTTTACTATTAATCTTTTTTTTTTCCCCATGCAGGAGTTCAGCCAAGAACTTAGAAGGGTAGGGGGTTAACTGTTTTTCCTCCCTTAGTGTGTTGGCTTCAATAACTCTGTCTATACAAGGCAGTCCCAGCACAAAGGTTGTGTGGGTGGGTGGAAGGTTCACATGGACTCAAGCTGGGTCAATGAAATTCTCTCTTAAGGAATCTCAAATTGAAAAATAAAGACACCAATCTCTCTCTGCAGGTCCCATTTGAAATGAATTGAGATGGCCATCTTCTTCTAGGTACTCAAGGGTACAGAGAAGTCTGTTTCTCATATGGATAAAACAGAGACATGCAGGAAGCATGCACCTGTAGCAAAGCAGCAAAGGTCTCTATTTCTCACTATTTCAGTTTCTTATTCTACCTTGTCAAGAAGCACCTTATACTGGTTTGAACCTATATATTTATATATATATATATATATATATATATATATTTTTTTTTTTTTTTTTTTTTTTTACAAGATGCATTATCTTTGTTGGGGAAGAAAAAACTCCTTTCTACCCTTTAGGTTCTTTTGCTGGTCTAATAATCAAATTAACATAAGAGAGATTAACAGGAGAGAAATTTAATTACATATATATGAGGCTTGGGAAAGGACAGTAAGACCTAAAGAGAGCAGGTCAATTGAGGTTTATATTCCATCTTTTTTTTTTTTAAAGATTTTATTTATCTATTTGACAGACGGAGATCACAGAAAAGCAGGCAGAGAGAGAGGAGGAAGCAGGCTCCCTGCTGAGCAGAGAACCTGATTCAAAGCTCCATCCCAGGACCCTGGGATCCCAGGACCCTGGGACCATGACCTGAGCTGAAGGCAGAGGCTTTAACCCACTGAGCCACCCAGGCGCCCCCTATATTCCATCTTGACCTGAGGAATGGGATAGGGACTAGGGACTTTAAAGGGGAGGAGTGTGATTCACAGGACAATAAGACCAGATGTTGGGTAATTAGATGTTTTTCCTGCCATACAGATAGGTCATTCAGATAAAAAAGTTCTCTCTCTGTAATAGTTCTCTTTTGGGGCCAAGTCCCTATCGAAATTCTTTTAGGTAGTTTGAGGGAGATATGAATGTTTATCTTGAATCTGCTTGGTCTTAATTGGCTTCAACTCAAAATAGTCTATGTACCAAAGTGGTATATTTTGGGAAGACTTTTTCTGAACCCTCTCACCCTGTAAGCACAAGAATATTTATTGAAATATATTCACACATTTTAGGGACATGATAAAAGAGAAATATACTCCTCATCTCAACCCTATCCCCTCAAAAGTTGCATTTTAGAAAGTTGAAATTAATGGCTCAGAAGCCTAATTCAATAGAGCAAGTGCCTTATTCGCAAAGAAATAAAAAGATATGCATTTTGGGATTTATAGATATTGTATGTCTTTTTTTTTATTGTTTTGCTTAAGTTCTAACACAGTAACTATTTTTATTGGTATTTTTAAGTGGTTGGAAAATACATTTTTTTTTTTAACTCAGAGAAGAGTCTGTTTAAAAATTTCTCTCATTGGGGCACCTGTGTGGCTCAGTCGATTAAGTGTCTGCTTTTGGCTCAGGTCATGTTCCCAGGGTCCTAGCATGGAGCTCTGCAGGGAGTCTGCTTCTCCCTCTACCTCTGTGTGCTCACTTACTCTTTCAAATAAATCAGTTTAAAAAAATTGATCTGTTTATTTAATTCAAAATCTACAATTACTATTTCCTGAGTGCCTAAAATATGCCAGGCCTTCTCTTTCATATACATTTGCTAATTTAATTCTCATAATACCCCATTCAGAGACAAGTGTAAATGGAAGATCAGCTGGAGACTTAAATAGAGAGGTGTCATGCCTTCATCCCTGCTAACATGTCAAATCCAAGTCTGATTGCCACAAAAGACCATAGTTCTGATTTCCCCATTATCTCATCGAGATTCACTCCTAGGCAATTTATCACTGTCTTTAATTTAAGACAGCTTAGCTGGCACTGTGTTTTGGTTTCCAGGTATCCTTTGGCTATATGTCCTCCTCTTCAGGAACAATATGCTAAATAAAAAGAGAGGAAAAAATTAGGTATAATACTTAGATCTAATTTAGAGTAAAGGAAAAGTCAAATAAATTCCCTTTTAAAGTTTCAGACCTAGATTATAGATTTTTTTTCTAATAACAGGCTAAGAGAATTATCTTAGTTTTCATTTTGGATAATTTCTTGTGTTAATAACAGAGGTAAACCTGGGATAAGATTGACACCATAAGAGTGACTATTTCTAACATGTCACCCAAGGATCTAGGCATGCGACAAACATTATAATGTCATTTTACCTCTTATAGCTAGACTGATTGTAATATTTTGGTTTATAAAAACACATTTTATCACCTTTGTTAAGTTCTATAAGTTTTGTTAGGGATTTCTGCTACTATGACTATAATTCGCATATATAAAATTCATCCTTTATAATTTTTACCCTAAATTTCAAAATTAAATATATACCTCAACAGTTTCTAACAGTCCCACAATTTTTGAAATAAAAGTGCTCTTATTTTTTAAAGTAGGTAGAAGATAATAATCTTCTTTTAAAATGCAGAGTGTTGGTAGTCTGTTCCAAGGATATCTTTTGATTATTCCCCTTAATGAGTATAATAGACAAAAGGTTACTGCTCTTCATATCCATGTAAAAATTAAAAAAAAAAAAGTAAGCTGTTTAGGGAATTAAAATCACCCAGAAAATGTGTTTTTGAATAGTTTATTCAAGATGAAAAAAGAAGAAATAAATTGACGAATAATGTCTCCCCCCATACAGAGTTAGGATATTTTTCTTAGCAAGAAGAGTGCCACTGGCTTTAAAGATTCTTAGCCAAAAGAAAATTTCTTCCAGTTACAAGGAAAAATAACGAAAAAAAAGTAATACACTATGATACATGTTGCAGTGATGGATAAATGAAGTGTAAAGAAGACGAAAATAAGCAGGAATGCCTTTTAATGCAAAAGACATTTGACTTATAATAAACAGGTTAAGAAAAAAAAGTTATGGACATTAATAACATCTCATTTCTGCATCCAAACTTACAGCTTTCTGATCTTTTTATTACATGCATTCTTTTATAAAGTTGATAAGATGTTTTCTTCTTCCAGAAACTCTATTTTCCAGGCAGGCCTAAATTTGAGAGCTTTACCTGAAGATGTATTACTCATATGTCATTAAAGCGCCGTCACCACAATGATGTATAGTTCCAATACATCATCAGATTGCCATCACCCCTGTGATGTATTACTTACACTGAAATAGCTGTCAGGAACAGGTGGTGGAAACTCAGCAACTTTTAATATATTCTTTTGAAAAAGATTATAAACATCTCTTCCCATGAAAAAACTTCATGGTGAATGTCGTTCAATTTGAAATAGAATTTTACCCATACATTCCCAAGCATAATACATTTATTCTTAATTTTGGGTTACTCATAGTTAAGAACTGAAACTGGGTAAGACCAAAAGCCTGTGAGACTGCATATAGAAACAGATTTTTAGTCCAATAAGTTTGGTTTGGTTTAAAAAGCATTCTAAAATAGGAGAATGAGTTTTTCTTATCTGAGAGAAATGTACGGATATTTTAAAAACAAAGCCATGTCTCAAAACACATTGCACTCCTTTTTCTGTTTAGATATTTTAAAAAGAATCATTAAAATAGTTTGTATTCTAAGTTCCTTTTATTCATCTTAATGACAGCAATTTTCAACATATTCTACCTGGGGTTATAAAAGATTTCTCAATCTATAACCTAATAGCTTATTTGGACCATAAACTGATTACTAAATATGCCTTCAATAGATTTTTTTCACATGGTTTGCAGCTGTTTTGGGGAAACAAAATTATTTTTGGTGTAGTCAAGAAACTTTCAATTTTAAGGAAAGCATAACTGGCTCAAGTCACGAGAGGGTGTCTGGAATCAGAATATCAGCATTCTATGGGTTCCTGATTCCCCATCGAGCTACATCCTTTCTCATGTGCACCTGTTCTGTTCCCCTCCTCTGCTTGGTAAACAAGACCAGCTGTCTTTTATTACTTTCCTGATTAATTCCATCCATGATTTTATGTGCTCTTAAACTTATAATTCAGGTGATCATTATTATCTATATCTCAGCAGTTTCCTGAATCAGAATTCCAGGGGAAGGGAGTTTGATTGATTTACTTGGTAAAGTGTCCAGTCTAATCAAATTAAACCTAGCTGTGCCAAAGGCATTAATTGTTAAACAGGTAGTATGAATGAAGAGAAGCGATGGCCTCTAAAAATGAAATGTCTACTATAAATCAAAAAAGAAATTTTCCCTGCATTTTTAGGCACAACTCTAAAAACGTTTCCAGAAAAGACCTTGTAAAGGTCTAACATTAGGTCTTTTTTAGACTAATTTTATTCAAATGAATTTTATTTTGGCCTCTGAATGTTTTTGATAAGTCCTAATAAGGACTCAGGAATTGCTTGGATACAGTTTTTAAAAAAAGAAAAAAAAAAGGATATAGGGAAAGAGCCAAAAAGCTGTAATTTATGTATGCCAGAAAGAATCCTTTGTTCATCCACTCATCCCTAATGTAGTACCTGCCACCGGGTGAGTATTGAATACACAGTTAATAAATGGAGGAGCTAATGGTGGAACAATGTCTCTTTAACATTGATACCACTATGTGATAAAATTAGCATTGCATTTTAAATGTAAGCTCTGATATTGGCATAGCAACAACCTTTTGGAAAATTCACTCAACAGCTGCTTTAATTGAGTAAGGCAATAAGCATCTGAATTTCTTTAACATTTACCATATAAGATGTTTCACTGGGAAGTACACAGACACATGTACACATATACACATACTTTTTATGTCAGACGATACTCCAGTAAGATTTGACTCTTGGGATTAGGGAGAAATATTCAATTTTTGCATTCGAAAAATTTAGAAACATTTCTTCGGTAGGAAGCTTTAACCTCTAAACTGATGTTTCATTGATTTATGACAACCAGTTCCACCTAAGATAATGTTGCAGTGGTTAAAGAAAGGTAAATTTCACTTTGAATAATGTACCTTTTAACTTCTACAGCAAAGCTGATGATCCTAGGCATATTTGGAAAAACTAAGTCAAAAGAGGATTTATACTTCAGTTATGAAGTATTGGTAAGATTTGAAGACTGTATTTATTGTAGTTGGTCACTAGAAATCTTATGAAAGGATCTAGTTAGGAAATGACTTGGGACACAGATTGCAATTGTTATATGGAATTAAAGCTAGACTATGTTACTTTAATGCATATATTTTTTTAAAGATGTTATTTATTTATTTGGTAGGGAGAGATCACAGTAGGCATAGAGATGGGGATGGGGGGAAGCAGGCTCCCTGCTGAGCAGAGAGCCTGATGTGGGGCTCTATTCCAGGACCCTGAGATCCTGAACTGAGCCGAAGGCAGAGACTTAACCCACTGAGCCACCCAGGCGCCCGATGCATGTATTTATTCTTGGTTTTTTTTGTAACTAGACTAATTAAAAGCTTATAATTTGAACATGATTTTTTTTTAAAGATTTTATTTATTTATTTGACAGAGAGAGAGATCACAAATAGGCAGAGAGAAAGCGAGAGAGATGAGGAGAAGCAGGCTCCCTGCTGAGCAGAAAGCCCTATGCGGGACTCGATCCCAGGCCCCTGGGATCATGACCTGAGCCGAAGGCAGAGGCTTAACCTACTGAGCCACCCAGACGCCTCTGAACATGATTTTACTTATGTCCCTTTTTACACATTTCTTAGTGAAAAAAAAAAAAAAGACAAAAAGTGCCCTTAAACTTATTTTACAATTGAATTAAATATATATATTTTTAAAGATTTATTTTTTTGAGATTTATTTATTTATTGAGATTTATTTATTTATTTATTATTTATTTGTTATTTTAAACACGTGCAAGTCCTGGGGGTGCAGAGGAAGAGGGAAAGAAAACTTCAAGCAGACTCCCAGTGCGGGGCCCAAGGCAGGGCTCCATCCCTCCATGCTGAGATCACTACCTGAGTCAAAACCAAAAATCAAATGCCAAAGGACTATGCAGCCCAGGTGGCCCTACATCTGAATTATATTGATTAAAATATCGGTGTTATTATAAACTTATAAAATGATGTAATAAGTAAGTAAAGTTCACATTTCTGCAGTTATCAATTGGTAATATTTAAAAGTGCACAATTAAAGAAAGGTTTTGTTAAGGCATTCTATTTAAATTTCCAAGAAGCAGTATTGAATATATTTATGTCATTCCGGAATAGAATAGATTGCTTAGATCCAAGAACAGCTATGTGGATTAGAAACAAGTTCTCCAATTAGACCAGGGTATTAAACTTCTGAGTAGCTTTTGGTTTAACCCTTTTGAATATTTTCATAAACATCCAGAGACCATCAGCAGCAGCAGCAGCAGCAGCATCATATGGGAACTTCTTAGAAATGCAAATTCTTGAGCCCCTATTGAATCTGAAATTCTGAAGGCAGGTACGTTAATCTGTCATAAGAAGCTTTTGAAGTGATTCTGATGCAGTCTAGAGTTTGGGAATCCCAGGTTTACAGAATGGAGATTCAGTAAGGACTTAGGGTTGTTGAACATAAATAGAAGAATAAATTCAAATCTTATACTTAGTAACAAAACAGCAGTAACAACAGAAGTTGTACATCTATAGAATTATGCCAATGAGACTTAGAAGCAAATATGGAAAACAATGCTTAAACAATGCTAAGAAGCTTAAGATCCTTGCTTGTATAACAATTGTTTTAAAGGCTGTATGTTGAAGAATGAAAGGCTTTTCCAATTGAATGGCTGATAAAGCAAATGTGCCAAGCTCATAGCAGAATGCTCTCCTAAGAAGTCTGGGAAATTTTTTCAGCTATTACTGAAGTATTTAAAAATGTTAATCATCCTCCTGACTATGCAATAAATATGCTACAGAAAAATATAAAGCTGTTGAAAAACTCTTTTATTGATTTTTTCATGGCTTATATTTATAGTGTAAGTGACTTCTAATTTACCTGTGAATCCATAATACTCAAGTGATAATTAGTGCACCAAAATAAGGGACTACTAATATCAACAGACATTGTAATAGATGAAAAAAGTAAAACAAACAAAAACAAACTCTGATAGTCTTGTTATTAATTCATAAATGGAAACAACAAGCTACCCTATTCTACATGGAGAAAGCATTTCTTTCAGTATATTTTTAATTTTAACTAGCATATACCAGTGGAAGTTAGTTCATATTTATGCCTTTATAATATATATTTTTTTATTTTTTTAAATTTTTTATTTTTGATAAACATATATTTTTATCCCCAGGGGTACAGGTCTGTGAATCACCAGGTTTACACACTTCACAGCACTCACCAAATCACATAAATGAATATTTTCTCAATTATTTTGCATTCAAGTATTTATTTCTTTTCTTGGTGGAATAAATATAGCAATGTGTCTTAGATACTAATTTGAGAAGCAATGCATTTTAGTTCTATGCCAGGACATACATAACTCATAAAATATCCTGATATACTTCTCTTATCTTTTTAAGCTTTATTTATTTTAGAGAGAGAGTGGATGCCCAAACAAGGGGGGAGAGAGAGGAATGGAGAGGGACAGAGGCAGAGAACCAGACTCCCAGCTGAGCACGGAGCCCAATGTGGGTCTTAGGGTCTCAGGTTCCTGAGATCATGACTTGAGCTGAAACCAAGTCTGAGGCTTAACTGACTGAGATACCCAGGTGCCCCCGATATACTTCTGATGAGTTATGTGGGCTAACCAATCTATAATCCTGTTAATATATTTCTTTCTAAATAAAAAAAATTTTGTTGACAGCATTATATTTACCTTTGCAATACATTTGGTAACAATTTTTTTTTTAATAATTTAAGAGACTGAAGAATAACTATCTTAGAAAATGTGCTAGCTGTCTATTAATTGGGCATATTTTAGAGTAGGTTAACACAAAATCTTTTGTCATGGACCATTTTATTTTTCTTGTGTCGCATCATTTAAAAACCAGAATCCTGTGGGTATGTTCATTCAACTAAGACTTTGATTTTTCTTTGAGTATGCCCATATTGCTGAATGCAACACCATAACACTGAATCTACATTTCATGCTCAGTTTCCCCTAAGTATTAACACTTTCTGCTTGCTGTCAATGTTGCATGAATATTTTGGACAAAACCAAAATCACTGGAAACACGTCAGAGAGTTTAAAATCCATTTCAACTGTGGTATTTTCTAGTTCTTCTCTTAGACAATATAATCTACATGGCCTTGGAGATTGAAACACCATTTGATGAAGAATTTCTAGTTTCCTTCATGTACATACATTTTCTTAGGAATTTTATTGTGCTCCTTGAGCTCATGAAGACCACTGGGAAGAAAAAGGTTCTGATCATCTCAGTTAGTGCCAGATTATTAAATCTCCTCATGGAAATGGCAAAGAATAGAAAATTGGAGGCTGTATGGTTCTGATTCAGGGAGATTATGTCCCCAGTTGATACACAGTACTCATCTCATGCTTAGCTTATCTCCTCAAAAGTAGGTATACTTTGTTCCTTACTCTGGTTCTGCCTTCATGAAATCTTCATCACTGTCTTTGATATTACTGCTTGTGTAGGCTCATGTTCAGTCTTTTTGTAACAGAGTAATTTATCTACTCTTAAAGTGGTTACTATTTGCTCTTGACTGTTTTTGCTTTGCAACTACTGCTTAGTATCTTCTGTCGGTACTTTTCTGTGTTTGTGTGTTTTTGTGCAGTCTGACCTCTACATTATGTTTTGTCTAACACATACTCAGACTCTTGGAAAAAGATTGATTGTCAGTCAGTACTTTAAAAACCAATGTGGAGCTTACCTTTTGTCCCCAGCCTCAAGCCGGTTTTTCTCAAACTATGTCTAAGAGAAATTAGATAAGGGAACACTGGTGCACTTAAGATTGCCGTGAAGAACATATTTAACTTAAGATAAAATTTCCGGGGCGCCTGGGTGGCTCAGCGGGTTAAGCTGCTGCCTTCGGCTCAGGTCATGAACTCGGAGTCCTGGGATCGAGCCCTGTATCAGGCTCTCTGCTCAGCAGGGATCCTGCTTCTTCCTCTCTCTCTGCCTGCCTCTCTGCCTGCTTGTGATCTCTCTCAATAAATCTCTCTTAAATAAATAAATAAAATCTTAAAAAAAAAAAAGATAAAATTTCCAAACTACAATGTAGGATTTTAATAAATAACAAGAAATCAGAGATACTCCACCAAAATAAAATGTAGGAGGTAGGGAAATATGAAGGAGGAAATGATGTTGATTAAACATCATCATTTTCCTGCCCCTGAGTCTAGCATGCTACCAGAATTAATGTCTCATCCACAAGGCAAAATCTCTATCATAATAATAATAATAAAAAGATCTTAACAATAAATAAATGTGTTAGAAGTTGGTATGTAGGCATTCTCCCTGGCTTTGTATTCAAACACATCAACATACACAAGCACAATACTCAGGATGATGCTTTTAACTTGAGTATTTATTTTGAAAATCCAATAAAAGTGACAATCATGTAAAGGATTGAGGGAGATAGAGCCTAACAATTTTTCATTTTCACCGGGCATGCAGAATTAACAAAAATGTTCTGGCAGTGTTTGTGAAATATTCTGGATGATTTTAGGATTTTAATGAACCATGATTCCCTGCTGCTTCAACCCCTCCTGTATCAAATCATGATTAGTGTGTGTCAAGATACATTTATTTCTATGTCTGCCAAGAGCATCTAACTGTAGAAACAGTGTCATGTCGTGAAAAGAGCATGTGTTTGGATTTGAAATGAGCTGGATTTGAATTCTTACACTAGCAGGCTGTCCAATCTTTTCTTTCAAGTAAACCCATTTCGTCCTTGGTCTTTGGTTGCCAGATTTTATCAGAGATTATTCCTCTCTTGCTATTCAGTGTCTCTTAAAAATGAGGCTTGGAAACATGCTTGTAGCATTTCTTCTTCCTGTTTCATATGAAATTTCAGTACCTCAACATCTCCAACAAGTACTTCAGCATTCACTTGAGATTAATAATGCCAACCTTGTCTACCTCTGAGGATTGTTGAAAGAAACAAATGAGTCTCACTGGAGAAAAGTGAGTATCTCCAGGAGATGTAATAGTGATTCAAAGACTCAGACCAAAAGCTTGGAAGAGAATCAGCCAGGTAGAACGTAGAAAGACAGAAAATCAGCAAAAAAAAGAAAAGACAAAAAAAAAAAAACAATAATGGATGATTTTGAATGTGATATGTCCTGAATTTTTTTCTCCCCTAATATTAGTCAAAAACATGAAGAGTATAGCTCAGTTATAAATGAAAACACTCAGGAAGGACAAAAGTAGAAAAAGTTGAAGAAATCACTCAAGGCAGATAAAGAGAAAATATCAGATGCATGTCAAAAGTATGTGCTAAATTATTTTCAAGAAATCTTAAAGAATACATCTATATAATTATTCAGAGATTAGAAAGTTGAGGAACATAGAGAGGAAATGGACAGAACAAATCATAAGGAGAGAAGAACCAAAATTTCCGGAATGATTTCACTCATATCTAGGTCAAAAAAACAAAAACAAAAACAAAAAACAAAATGGATATACAAAGAGTGAAAAAGTTACATAAAATTTAAAACATGCATTGTTATATATTTATAATTTTCATGTAAAACCCTGGCAGATTTAGGATTTACACTGAAGAACAGCTATTCAAACAGTATCAGATACATAGAATTTGGTAAGAATAATATAGTTCATTTGAAAAAATACCCAAAGTTAAAGGGTTAATTTATTTCATCTCTAATAAGCATTTCAAATATATATAAAGATAGCATAATTCCTGACATATTAGTCAGTGTCATAACTGAGTAAATTATATGTAAAGAAATATTCTATGAGAGAAAAAATGGATAGATGGCAAACATTTCTGAGTCTTAATATAACTACTATTAATGTAGTTACTTAATGTAACTACTGTATCAATCCACAATGGAAGGAAAGTAGAGCATGGATAGAATTATTTTAAATGGAAGCATAAGGCAGTTATCTACAATTAATATCAGATTAGACATACTTTGGGTTTTCTACACAGTAACCCCTCTTCTAGCTACTGGCCTATTTTACATCTGATCACTAGGTTCTTTTTAGAGCTGCATTGTTTTATGTGTCTCAATTCCCATGGGCACACTTGATTGAAACAGGGATGCTGTCAGTTATAATGTGAATTGGTGAGTCCATATCTAAGGTATTAGATATTGTGACTAAAGAAAGCTCAAGGTAATCTCATATAGCTAATATTGTAAATTTTTTTTTTTTTTAATTTGGAAGTTCTGAATGGTTAAGTATTATGTGATGTGGAAAATTCTGGTCATAACAGAGAAAATGTCAAGAAGTCAACAGAAAGAAGAGGAAAAGAAAGTCAGATATTCTAATTGGTATTTGAATCTCATCTCACCTGGCTTTTTTTTTTAACTCTTTTTTTATTATTATGTTTATTTAGCCAGCATATAGTACATCATTAGTTTTTGATGTAGTGTTCAACAATTCATCTGTTTTTAATGAATTTCTACATCTCTGTTATTTCTATTATTTAGTTGATCCTTGAGATAACCTTGTATCCCAAGATTTGGGGGAGATTTCTGTTTTGTTTTGTTTTGTTGTTTTCCTTTTTTATGTTAGTACAGTTTTTTTGTTTGTTTATTTTGTCTTCCTAGCATTCATTCTGATTCCTGACATACAAGTATCTATTTGATTTTGGGAAAACTGGACTTTATTCACCGGACCTGTATAAAACATATGACCCATGCATGCTAAGCTGACCAATTAATTTCATATCCCTGGCAACAGTGGTTGGGATAGGGATAAGCTTCTTAAGCTGAGCCATTACTAATAGTGCTAATCCTCTCTACTGGGGCTAGAATAATCCGCAAGACACTATAATACTGGAGCAAAGGACTTCTTTTTTCATTTGGATAAAGAAAAAGAAACATATATCCCTTATAGTTATCAGGAGCTACCTTAGTATCTATGAGAGGATCCAGCCTGAAGACGGAGTTGACACAATAGGAAGGAGGGAAGTGGGAAAGGGGAAAGAGGTGGTCCTTGATGACATGGTTGAGTTGATAGATGAAGACTTATCTTCATTCTCCTTTGTGTTTTCTTTGTGTGTTTGTGTGTATGTGCACTTTCAAATTATAGGACATTCAGTTGTCTTTATTTTTAGTCCAGTTTGTATGAGGCTTTCTATTACTTGTAAGAAAACAAATCCAGATGATCTATTTAGTCTCTGTTGGATTATACTCCTTTGCAACAAAACAACTAACTTTCTAGACGTTCAGTACATATTTTGCATAAGTGGGTTTTGGTGTCACTTAGATCTAGAACTCTGGAGTAGGGAGAATTTGCAAAGCAGGACATAATGACAAGGAAATTGATGTTCAACGTAAGACCTCTTTAAACTTTTAAAAAGTCTAGTATCATGTCACACACTTGTCTCCATATTGGGTCTCACATACCTTGGGTGTTTCCTTTTTGAAGTGGAATTGGTAATTGCTGAAACCATACATTATGATTGGGGCAATATAGGAAAATGCCTAAAATTCATGGGAGATCTTAAGAAGCCAGTGTGAACAAACATTTCTTTGACAAATATTATGTGTCAGACTTAGTTTTATATGCATTTAAAAAGAGATGATTTCGGGGCACCTGGGTGGCTCAGTGGATTAAAGTCTCTGCCTTTGGCTCAGGTCATGATCTCATGGTCCTGGGATTGAGTCACGCATCGGGATCTCTGCTTGGCAGGGAGCCTGTTTCCTTCCTCTCTCTCTGCCTTCCTCTCTGCCTACTTCTGATCTCTCTATCAAATAAATAAATAAAATCTTAAAAAAAAATAAAAAGAGATAATTTCTTCCATTCTCTTAAGAAGGTAGGCAAAACTATTACTATGATACAAATGAGGAGCCTATCAGCAAAGTCAAAGATAACTGATGTCTAACAAAACATGGATTAAGTATTTAAAGAAGGCTTGCAGATCAGAATAGATTCACTTTATTTCATTTAACACTTCATTAAATAAAATTGATTTGCACAAAGCAGTTTTCCAACTTCTTACCTGCTGGTGTTGGAACAATATAAAGTGTAAATAAACAAATACCTTTGTTGTTATGCTCAGAAATAGAAGGGACAGATGTAAAAAGACCTAAAAGCAAAATGGAATTGACATATAAATACCCCTCCCTTATTTTAGCTCTCCTGAAAACGCCATGCTAAGCATCATTTTGGAGTTGGGTGAAGCACAGGAGAACCTATAATTTAAATAATGGCTACTGAAAAAAATGTGAAATTGCTAAATGATAATAACTTTTTCTGAGGTTGTCTTTATTATTTTATTTTATTTTATTGAGCCCTTGTTGGAGACACAAAAACATTTGATGTTTAAAGTTTAGATGCCAGGGGCCATACTTTAATGTAAGTTAATAGCTGTATTTTAAATGTGGCTGGCATTAAATTTATTAAGAATTTAATCTCAAAATTGAATGCAATTGGCAATTATCCTGAGGGACAATTTACTTAGGGTTTAATCAATTTGGTCATTATCAGGTTACTTGCTGTAAATTTTTGGTTCATGACAGGATTAAAAAAGGAAGGCCTGCACAAATCTTCATAGAAAGGTCAGAAACTAAATAGATATTAGTCTTTAAACTGATGGGAAATAATTTTTACACTGTGGTATGGAGTTACTACCACTGGTATGGGGTTTCTTTTGAGGTGATGAAGATGGTTTGGAATTAGGTGATGGTAATAGTTATATAACTTTAAATACACTAAAACCAACAAAATTGCACCCTTTAAAGTGATTTGGCATGTGTGTTATATTTCAATAAAAATAAACAGGAAGCTTCCATAAGAATTGAATATAAGAAGTGTTTTCCTTTGCTTTCATTTAAAAATGCTTTTTCTTGGGGTCCGTGGGTGGCTCAGTCTTTAAGCGTCTGGCTTCAGCTAGGTCATGATCCCGGGGTCCTGGGATAGAGCCCCACATCTGGAAACTTGCTTCTCCCTCTCCCACTTCCCCTGCTTGTGTTCCCTCTCCTGCTGTGTCTTTCTGACAAATAAATAAATAAAATCTATAAAAAAAAAAAAAAAAAAGCTTCTTCTTGGGGGGTGCTTGGGTGTCTCAGACGGTTCAGTACCTGCTTTAGGCTCAGGTCAGGATCCCCTTATTGGGCTCACTGCTCAGCGCACCTGCTCAGCAGGGAGTCTGCTTCTCCCTCTGCCTACGCCCCTCCCCCACTTGTGCATGTGCTCTCAAATAAATAAAACCTTTTAAATAAATAAATAAGTAAATAAAAATGCTTTTTCTTTTATTTTTTAAAAACATGAAATACTTGTATTTTCTAATGCTGCCTTACACAGTGCCACAAATATAGTGTCTGAAAATAGAACACATTTATTTTCTCAGAATCCTCTAAGTCAGAAGTGTAAGTCTTCTGCTTAGTGTTACACAAAACTGGAAACAAAGTGACCGCAAGGCTGAGTTTCTTGCTTGGAAGAAAAGGAAAAAAAAAAAAGAATCTGTATCCAGATTTATTAAGGTTATAGCTGGGTTCAGTGACTTGTGGTTGCAGTACTGAATTTTCTTTCCTTCCAGGTTGTCAGGGGGATCCTCCCTAAGCTGCTTAAGGCCACCTACATTCCTTCTCTCATTACCCCTCCATCTCAAAGCCAGCAATATTGGAGTCCTCACACTTTGAATTGCCTCAATATCCTTTCCACGGAATCACTTAAGTCTCCAGCTAGAGAGTGTACTCTGCTTTTAAGGGCTGATGTGATTACACTGACCTGCCCAGATAAACCAGGACTATTTCCTTATTTTAAAATACCTAATCTTAATTAAATCTGGAAAATCCCTTTGGGTATCATATTCAAAGGTACTGGGTTCAGGGCATGGAGGTCTTTGGTTCTGAAGTCATTCAGCATACCCCCAGAATTATAAATAATTTATAAAAAAATGGAAAAGTTGGCTATCTCTTAGTTATTAATTTTAAATGTATCAGGAAAATTACATTAAAATGAATACGATATGCTTTATAGTATATACACATATTGTTTGACCATATTAACGGTGTTATGTAAATTTTATTTTTTTTTAAAGATTTCATTTATTTATTTGACAGAGGGAGAGAGAGATCACAAGCAGGCAGAAAGGCAGGCAGAGAGAAAGGGTGAAGCAGGCTTCCCACTGAGCAGCGACTTCCCACCATGCGGGACTCAATCCCAGGACCCTGAGATCATGACTTGAGCAGAAGGCAGAGGCTTAACCCACTGAGCCACCCAGGCAGCCCTTATTTTTTTTTAATAAGATATTTTCTAGGAGATTTTTATTAAAGGACTCTGTTATATTTGTGGGATTATAATTTATTCCATGTACTTTGAAGTTTTTGTGAATGAACAATCAAATAATAACACATTCATTATTTTGTATAATTCAGCAGTTATAAAATAACCACCTTTTCAAGTGTTCGATGTAAGTTATGTTTAAACTATTTATATTTATTTTATGCTTGGTGTTTCTTAATATCTTTCTTATTACTTAACTTTATATTTTCACCTATTTTTGTCAAAATTTCATATAGCATAGTCACTAAGAACGTGAATTCTGAAGGTAAAAATACACAGATATGAATCTGAGCTCCACTGATAATTAGCAATGTGACCTTGACTACATGACTTTTTTGCATTTATCGTTTCCTCATCTTTAAAGAATGGATCAAATGTCACCTATTTCAGAGGGTAGTATAATTAAATAATTTTATTACATGTAAAATAGCATTTTTAAAAGTTGTAATGCTGGGGTGCCTGAGTAGCTCAGTGGGTTAAGCCTCTGCCTTCGGTTCAGGTCATGATCTCAGGGTCCTGGGATCGAGTCCTGCATCAGGCTCTCTGCTCGGCGGAGAGGAGAGCCTCCTTCCCTCTCTCTCTGCCTGCCTCTCCATCTACTTGTGATCTCTCTCTGTCAAACAAACAAACAAATAAATAAATAAATCTTTTAAAAAAAGAAGTTGTAATGCTTAAATGATTATCAGATGTTTGCCATATACACACTATAAAAATGTACTTACTAACATTTCACTTACTTTTGAAGTTTTTATGTTTCTAATAAATCTGAGTTCCTTTTTAATGTTGAGTTCAGCTCACACACAATGATTGTATTTACTGATGTGTAGACATTCCCCACCCACCTGTCTTTCTCTGTCGAAGTCTTTCAATCTCTCTTTCGCCCCCAAGGAGGCAAACCTGTTGAGTCTATTTTCATCCCTAATTTTATTGGGTTAGTTGAGTTTCTTTGTTCGAATATTTTTTTTTTTTCTTTACATGTTAAGAAATCATACATTATTTTGGGTTGCTTCAGAAAATAAGTACTGTCCACTGAATTTAGTATGTACTGTGTGAATATTTTATGTAACATAAATATATCCAGATGCTTCTTTCCAGTTTTGGTAGGTTAATGAAATGCAAGTCACCCAATTAGCTAAAGACTTTCTGATCCATCTCCTCGGTTCCACCCCATCTGCCACCGGTTAAGTAGGCAGTTTCCATGCAAGTCAATCTTATCACGACCTTAACAGGGGAATTCTTTATTCATAGGCTGAGACTTAAAGTTCATCTGATCTTTTAGAAGTACACATCTCTAGGAAGGAAAATTCTTGTTTGAATGACTCTAATAAAAGAAATAAGCTTTTTCAGCAAACGGACAGAAGTAGTTTAATATTCATTTCTCAGATATACTAAATAAAAGCTAGATTTACTTGTCTTGGTCAATAACATGTGAAATTTTATATTTCATGTTGAATGCCTACTTAAAATGATGAAGGTATTGCCACTTAGAGGGCAGTTAAAAAGAGGGCTAGAAGATGATATATTCCAACACTAAAATTTTACTTTTATGTACCATAAATGCAAAATGACTTGCAAAGTGACCTCTTTGGTACTTCTTTAGAATTCAGTAGTTTAAATTTATAGTAATTTCAGATGCATTGAAAAGTGAGCATATCATGTAGGCAAATATATTTATTTTTATTTGGTTCTGATATCTGGTTTTAACTATTTTTATGAATATATATATATATATATATATATATATTTCTGATTAGTTTATGGCTATAGGTCAATTTTGTCACTGTTTTTATAAGAAAATCATCTAAAGTTTCAGCATATGTTTCCGTAACAGATAATACTGTATAAAGCCAATAACCCTAAAGATGAATAGAATTTGACTTTGCCTTGTTACCACACCATGAAGAAATCTGTTGCTCAGGTCAGATCTTAAAATAAATGTGGTAAATTTATATACTTTGTTTCCCAAACTATCTAGTTGATTCTGAGTTAGCTGAAGGCTTCTTAAGATAAATATGTGAGATCTTATGCCTTTTCACATAGATTCCCCACCGTCAGTGCCTTATACACAAAATTCCTATTTTATCAGAACTTAATAATTCTTGTGCGAGTGTTTCTAAACCAGAGTAATATATCAATCCATTTAAAAATATATTTTATTTATTTATTTTTGAGAGAGAGAGAGAGAATGAGCGTGAGTGGCAGAGGGACAGGGAGAAGCAGGCTCTGCCCCGAGCAAGGAGCTAAATGTAGGACTTGATCTAGGACCTTGGGATCATGACTTGACTCAAAGGTAGTCAGTAAGTTGCTTAACCAACTGAGTCATCCAGATGTCCTATCAATCCATTTTAAAAGAAAATAATTCTCATTGGCTCTGTGTTTAGCTTAAATTACTTGCATTTCTAAGTATAAACTGTGCTAATAGTTCCTACAAAACAAAAAAAAAAAAAAATGAGATTTAGCCACAAAGATACTGCAAACCAAATGTAATTTCAATTAACAATTTCAAGTAAAGAAAAAATTCCTAGTGTTTCTGAAATTAATTGCTTCTTTAATGTTTATATGATGTTGACTTATACAGAAAAGTTAAGTTTGACATATCTATACAAACTATGCCAGACAATGACTCACAAATTTCTTAAGATTTTCCATCATGTTGTTCATAATTCATTAATTGATTCTACTCTGGTTACTTTCTCCATTAACTCAAGTAATGTAGTAGTAACACAACATGCAACTCAATTATAAATAAAGACAAATACGTCCACAATGGGTTAAAGAGATTATGTCAGCCATTGATACAACGTTATTTTGCATTTTATTACAAATGAAAATATAAGATGAAAAACTTCATACAACTCACAGATAATTCCATCTGAAGTTCTATCTTCTGACAGCTGGTGATTGGTGGACTTAGTTTGAGACACACTGACCTACTCCGCATACCTACCAAACTTTGATGCGGATTTGAACCATGCCATTTCTTAGTTATGTTATAGTATGTAAATTACTTAACATTTTAAGCCTCTTGCCTTCCCTTCGCAAAATGTAGAAAATAGTAACTAAAGTTTTAATATTTCTAGGTGGGATTACTATATATGTTATATATATATATATAACATATATATATTTATATATATTTAACTTGTGCTTTGCAAGTTAATATTGTTGGAGAAATACTTATCTAATCAA
>NC_081568.1:21230548-21368863 GCF_022355385.1 Mustela nigripes
TTGATTAGATAAGTATTTCTCCAACAATATTAACTTGCAAAGCACAATAACACAATAGACTTAAAATATTTTTTATTTTTTTATTACGCTTCCTTAAGAAGCGTAATTGCAGCCCTTCAAATGATCCAGCAAGGGAGATATTTTATTCAGGGGTATATTTAGTTCCTTTTACATCACCCTGGAGCATTTGTGTCTCTTCTACATAGAACTAGTTCAGTGGCTACATTAAATATATGCATTTGTGTGCTCTTTTTTCAAATGATGTAATTTTTATATCAAGAAGTGTTTGGTTTTTACTGTGGCAATAGGCAGCTATACAGAAGTGAAACTTCTTTCACTATTCTTGGCATTCTGAACTGGTCATTAATTATCTGTATGAATTAACATTTTGCTGTGCATCAAAAATGTTAAGGCTTTCTTCACAGGACAGTTATCTCCATTTCAATTGTACATAATTTTTGGCTTCAGTTGCACAGTTACAGTACCATCAGGTGCCACATTTACAAATAATGATGGTCAGTTTTTCTGGGAACTGTATTTTAATTGTTGTATCTCAATATAATCTGATTTACAGTGAATGCTATGAAATGTGCATCTAATTGAACATCTCTATGGAAGATTTAGATGTAACGCAAATGGATATAAGCTGATAACTGATAACTTTTTATGCCTCCACTAAAACATTTTCAAGCCTGAAAAGAAATTTGGAGATTAATCCTAAGCTTCCAATGGATATGCATTTATTTTGGAGCGATCAAACAATTAAAAAATCTAAGAAAATCTGTTGTATGTAATTGTGGACCAGCTTGTTCAGACCAAGTTTCCTCCAGAAAATTTAGAAAATATGGAAGAAAATATATATTTTAAGTCTGCTTAAAGGCATGAGAAGATTCAAAAGGCAGGAGGACCAGAAAGGCTGCAATCCCAGAGGAAAGCAAAGACTAGAAATGTGAGTCCAACATCCGATGTCTATATTCTTCTTGACAAAATGACTGTATCTGCAAATGGAGGAGGAAAGCTAGGAAAGTTGAGTTTCACAAAGCTAGGACAAAAATTGAAGCCCAGAGGCTGCAGAAAGGAAGGACCCTGATAAAATAAATAAGTTTTAATTGGCTTTGGAAGCAGTTAAGTAGGTGCGCATGGAACCAGCAACACAGACTCAAATAATGTCACGCTCTCACTGCATTAATGCAAATGGCTTCTAGCTTTATTGCTAAACACAAGTAAAATACATTCTCTTGTGATATTGGCTTAAGTAACAAGATTTTGAAATAGTCCCATAAAATGATAAAAATGTCTTAAAGAATAATTGGTTTTTATAAGATTTGACCCAAAACTTGGAGAAAAAACTACAAGTATGTGTCTTGATAGGTCCAAGAAATTTTCTAAATATAGAAAACGAGAGCAGAGAGCTAGAAAAATACAAAATAAACAATGTAATGAGAATTTCCTAAATAAAGGGGAAAAATCACTAAATAAAATTAAAATGAAAACTCAGTATATTGGTTTAAGCACATCTGAACAGATACTTACTGAATTGGAAAATTTCAGGAGAAAAGACCTGTCATGAGTCATAAAAAGACAGAAGTTTGACAATTAGAGCAACGTGTATAAGAGACTTAGGAGTCAGAGAATGAGACAACAGGATAGTGACAGGCTATATAAGGAGAATATAATATCACACTTTCGGAAAGAGGAGGAAAGCAGAATTTTCCAGATTTGGATATTTAACAATGATTTTATTTGTATTAATACAATTAGCTCTTTATTTCTACAACAGATACTCCTTTCTTAAAGTTTAGATGTGTTCTAATGCAAATATTCCATTATCTAATGAAAATATTCCATTAAACAAAAATGATCATAAAAATTTGCATTAAAACACATCCACATATGGCTCTGTGGTTTGTTATGTTCTCTTTCTCCTCTTTCTCTGTTTTATATACATACATAGACACACACACATACACACACTAGCATAACTGGGCAAAACATACGTATATTTAGATACATGAGTTTGAGGTGGTTCATTGTTAAATTTAACTTTAAACTTAAAATTTAATGAGTTATAATGATAGATCATTACAGTAGCACCTTATGTTACTTTAACACACATAAATCTTCTTTAGTGAATGTTTAAAAATTGGAACTCAGGATACCTGCATAGAACTTTCAAATTTGATTTTAAAAAGAAAAAAAAATACATTTTTTTTTCATTAGCACAAATGTATTCCCACCCTAGAGCCCACTTTGATTAGCTCTAAAGAGCCAACCAATCAGAGCAACATTTTTTTGTTGAAACTATAGAGTTGATGTTTAAAATATTAATGACATTTTTAGGAGAATCCTTGCTGCTTTGGTAGAGGGAGAGGATATTTGATGACGGGACCAGTCGACCCAGAACTATCAACAGTTCACAGTTTTCATTTGAAGGCTGAGGGAAAAAAAATTAAATTAAAAATATTTTTAATTTAATTTATAAAAATATATTTTACTAGTCTTAACCAAATCAGAATTAGTTATACTTGGGGGGTTAAGTGGCATCCTGATGGATACCTGGTGGGGTCAATTTGTTGCAAGTGATAAGGGACCTTTATACGAAGCCTTCATTGGAAAAGAACCAGATCTGTTAAGTTGCATTACCTCTGTGCTTCTTGGAGAAAATACCATGGGAAGGGTAGTGTGCAGACTGTTCATGATCAAGCTATTCATGATCAAGAGCTCCACCTATCAGCCCCTCATTGTTTCTATATTTTTCCGTAGTAGTCTGAAATGAAAGTTGACTCATGTATTTATAAATATTATTTACTTAAAATCCTTTATTCAAAACATTTTTGTAACCAGATGGGCTATATCCATAGACATGTCGTTAGCCATTTTGGTTTTGAAAACATGAACTTGAACAGTGAATTTCTTTGCTGAAATATGAATTCTGGGCACAATCTAACACTCGATCTTTGTGTGCCCTTGGACAAGATAGAGCTGGGCCTAAATTTCTTCATCTGTAATAAGAGAGGGTTCCTTCCAGCACTAAGATTTTATCACTGCGAGGTGAATCACGTGCTGCTTTCTGCCTTTTCAGCAACTTGTCTAATATTTTGTTTTTTATTCACTAGTAATTCAGATGTTTGCTGCGATGAAAGTGAACATTTAATTCAACTGCCAGACACAAATTGTAAAAAAAAGTAAGCCACTTAATAAAAAAATAAAGCAGCAAAATAGATTATCCTTTTGATGGCTACTTGTATCACCTATAATTAGCTACATGACTGATAGTGTAATATGCACATAGTGCATTAACCCTGGGTAAATAAAGTTTACCGAAATCAGAATTTTGTTTTGTGATCTGACAACTGCTACTGTGCTGAACAGAGGATGTTGCCTGGAGACGAATTACAACATTTGGTGCTTGATATGGTCTATGATATTGTCTGAAATGAAGGAACATTATATACAAAGCTTATTATTGCAGTGATGGCTTCCTGCTTTCTGAATCAAATTAGGATTATAGCTGGAACCAAAACTAATAAAAGAAAACCTCTGTGTTTCCATAAAATAACTACTAATGTATACCCAATAGTAATGAAAATGAAAAAAAAAATTCCTAGTAAAACTTGTAAAATGTAAACTATCAATCAACAGAAATCCAATAATGCCTGAAAGTGACTACCTCTGAAAATGCAAAGGAAAAAGAAAAGCTAAGAATCAGTCAGCTGTCAACTACTGTGATTTTGGATATCAGGTTTTGAGTCATACTCTTACTTTTAACCACTGTATTACACAAAATCTTAGACTAGTTTTGAATTCGAGAACATTTATTTTGATAAGATACCTCAAGTTGAAATATTTGATAAACCAGAGAATATTTAACAAAGGTTTATTACTTATTAAATATCCCAGGAACACCAGAGGTTTGATGAAATTTAAACCTAGGAGGGAAAGAGAAAAATAACCAAATAATAGCAACAACAAGAATATTATAACAATTTCAGGAGCATTATAATTATATTTGACTGACTATAGAGGAAACACTATCAGTTTCTCCCCATTGAAGAAGATACAGTGTGGGTTTTTCATATATGGCCTTTATTATGTTGAGGTACGTCCCTTTAAACCTGCTTTGTTGAGGGTTTTCTCATGAATGGATGTTGTTCTTTGTCCAGTGCTTTCTATGTGTCTATTGAAATGACCAAATGTGGTTATTATCCTTTCTTTTATTAATGTAACATATCACCTTGATTGATTTGTGAATATTGAACCACCCTCCTAAACTGGGAATAAATCCCATTTGATCATGGTCAATGATATTTTTAATATATTTTTGGATTCAGTTTGCTAGTATTTTAGTGAGAATTCTTACAGCCATATTCATCAGGGATATTGGGCTCTAGTTCTCTTTTTTACTGGAGTCTATCTGACTTTGGTATCAGGGTGATCCTGGCTTCATAGACTTCATTCGAAAGTGCTCCTTCCTTTTCTTTTTTAGGAATAGTTTGAGAAGAATAGGGATTAATTCTTTTTTAACTGCTTAACTCTTTTTAAAACTAACTCTTCTTTAAGTTTTTGGTAGAATTTACCTGTGAAATCATCTGGTCCTGGACTTTTGTTTTTGGGGAGTTTTTGATTACTGATTTAATTTCTATGCTAGTTATCAGTCTGTTCAATTTTTTTTATTTCTTCTGTTTGAATTTTGATAGTTTTAATCATTTATGTATGTTTAATAGTTCTAATAGCTTGTATGTTTCTCAGAATTTGTCCATTTCTTCCAATTGTCCAACTTTTGGCATATAGATTTCATCATATTCTCATAATTGTATTCTGGGGTGTTGGTTGTTATTTCTCCTCTCTCCTTCGTGATTTATTCATTTGGTTCCTTTCTCTTTTCTTTTCGATAAGTTTGGCTAGAGATTTATCAATTTTTTTTTTAATTTTCTCAAAGAACCAGTTCCTGGTTTCATTGATCTGTTCTATTTTCTTTTTAGTTTCTATATAATTTATTTCTGCTCTAATATTTATTACTTCTTTCCTTCTGCTGGCTTTCAGCTTCATCTGCTGTGCTTTTTTAGTCAGTTCAGATGTAAGGTTAAGTTGTTTATGTGAGGGTTTTCTTGTTTGTTTTGAGAGAGAGAGAGAGAGAGAGAGTAACCAAGTGGGAAGGAGCAAGGGGAGAGGGAGAGGGACTCTTAAGCAGGCTCTACATCCAGTACAAAGCCTGACATGGGGCTCAATCTCATGACCCAGAAGAGATCACTAACTACACCCAAATCAAGAGTTGGTCACTTAAGTGACTGAACAATCCAGGCATACCTTCTTGCTTCTTGAGGTAGGCCTACTAATCTCACCACTATTATTTAACATCTACTGGAAGTCCTGTCACAGCAATCAGACAACAAAAAAGAAATAAAAGTCATCCAGATTGGCAAAGAAGTAAAACTTTCACTATTTGCAGTCGACATGATACTCTATATGAAAAACTTGAAAGACTCCACCAAAAATTTCTAGAACAGATAAGTAAATTCAGTAAAATCTCAGGATACAAAATCAAAGTACATAAATCTATTGATTTCTATACACCATTAGTGAAGCAGCAGAAAGAGAAGTTAAGGAATAGATTCCCTGAACAATTGCACCCAAACCAATAAGATACTTAGGAATAAAACTGACGAAAGACCTGTACTCTGAAAACTATAAAACACTTATGAAAGAAATTGATGACACAAAGAAATGGAAAAACATTCCATGCTCATGGGTTGGAAGAACAAATATTGTTAAAACATCTGTACTACCCAAAGCAATCTATACATTTATACAGTCCCTATCAAAATGTCAACAACATTTTTCACAGAGCTAGAACAATCCACCCTAAAATTTGTGTGGAATCACAAATGGCCACAAATAGCCAAAGCAACCTTGAAAAAGAAAAACAAAGCTGGAGGCATCACAATTCCAAGTTATATTACAAAGCTATCATGGTGAAAACAGTATAGTATTGGCACAAAAAGAGATTCATAAATAAATAGAACAGAATAGAAAACTCAGAAATGGACCCACAGCTCTACGGCCAATATTTGACAAAGCAAGAGAGTCTCTTCAACAAATGGTGCTGGGAAGACGGGACAGTAACATGCAAAAGTATGAAACTGGACCACTTTCATACATCATACACTGACATAAATCCAAATGGATTAGATACCTAAATGAGAACACACACAGTCTCTCTCAAATAAATAAATAAATCGTTGGGCGTGGGGGGAAGGGACTGCACTTGCTGCAATCAGCACTAAGTGTTGTATGGAAGTGTTGAGTCACTATATTGTATATCTGAAATTAATATTATACTGAATGTCAACTGAAGTTTAAATAAAAGTAAAAAACATATTTGAATTTCCAATTTTTAGATTTCACTTTTCATCTTAAATATTAAATATGAGTTACCTTGAAAGTTTGTCACTTGTCTGCTTTCCCTGACTACTCATGCTTTACAGGTCAAGAGCAGTTTCTGAGAGTTTTCTGCCATAGTGGTGGTAGAATCTCCAAAAATAAAACAAAATATGAAACTATGTATAAAAGAATAGCCTATAAAAGAAAAGAAACTATTAATCATGAGTTTGATTCATACATAATTGTGTATAAAAAATGTAAATAATAATTCAGGGATAGTATGAGAAGACTTAAAATGTTCTTTAAAGACTTAAAATGTTCTTAAATGTTCTTGAAAAAGATCCTAATGTGTTTTAATCTGAGATAGCAATGTATTTATTATTTCAACAAAATTGTACTAGCACCTATTTTGAACAAAACCTTAAAAGCATTGTTTGAGGGCTTAAGTGGCCTGAAAGAGTTAATACATCAGTTATTTTAGGGATATAAATAATTTAATAATGATTTTAGACAAAATGGTATACTAGAGTTGAAATAGTGTAGTCACTTTTAAAAATATGGGTGCCACATAATCATATTGGGGAAAATGAGTCAAGCATAGTTTTTTGTCCACAGTTCTAGGTAACAGGATAGTAAAGAATACCAGATACTATTCTCTAGCAAGTACATGGCTGGACCACTTATTTATGGGTCCAGTGGGATTGTAGCGGATATTATTGATGCAAGGTTATGTATCACTTCATTCCGTCTCTTGGTCCATGTGCAGGTGTGTTATGCATATTGCAGAAGAGAGGCAGCACAGGTTCATCTGCCCTTCTTTATTTTCCAGAGTAGCTGGTGGTGGGCAAGTGGGAGTTGGAAGGTTGGGGAAGTCATTCTCCAGGGGCAACCCTCAGGCAATGGGAAAGAAGCAGCACTGGATAAACCTCCCAATCTCCTTACCTTATAATGAGAATATTTTAGTATATGTGCTGCCAAAGTGAGCACTAATGAGAATATTTTGAAGTGCGTCCCACATAGTTTCCAGAATGTTCCCAAGAAGAATATATACAAGTTACTTACAACAATAATCCATTTATTGACACACTTTATTGGATTAGCTCCCCTCACTTATTCATCCTCTCTCCCACTTTTGCTCTTCCTGAGATCACCTCTAAACAAACTACCTACACACAAGTCTTTGTCTTATGATCTGCTTTTGGGAGAACACAGGCAAGAGAGTATAGCAAAGAGAGTTTGTATACCAAAGAGAGTTTTTTTTATTTTTTATTTTTTTTTGTCAATGCAATTAAAAGAGAGACGGGAATAATGGGAAGCCACAATCTAGACTAGAAATATGGTTAGCTTTTTTTTTTCACTAATTTGCTATGCAATTTTTTCAAGCCATTTAAAGGTTTTGATAATATATGCCTTAAACGTAACAAATAGTATATGAGTAAAGATAATAGGAATAGATGTCTTTTAAAATTACTCACAGTTCAAACAATATATACACTTGAAATCCTTTTATCTGATATCATTATGGCACACAATGGGTAAGTTAATTGAAAAGCTTGTTTAAAATGATGATGCATAAAAGTAGCAGATTTCCGATTTATATACTTTATTTTAAACCATATGCATGTATATTAATTTAAAAATATTTTCTGTTGCAAAGAACTTTTCAGTGTGGGTTGGCTTATTTTTTTCTTTCATAAATCACACCCACGATGCAGTCTTTTGGGGTTAAAGTGGAAAGAGAATTTAAAGACAGTTGATTCAGGTGCTAATTATTGCTATAATGGCAATCAAATCACAGCATATAAATGTATCAAATAAACATGTTAAACACCTTAAAGAAGATGTTGTTGAAGCAATTTCACTACAGAATCACTTCCAAGATTTTTATATTTCCTCCAATATTTTATATGCCTTCCAATAGCAATAGTACATCTTCAATAACTAATTGAAAAACATTTTTGTGGCTATTTGCTTCTATCAGTCCTTTTTAAGTAATTACAATAAAAATTTATTTTATGTACATTACATTTATTTTTCATTATTTTACACACTCTGGTGATATAATAGTTGAGTGAAATTAAATAACAAATACAACTAGAAAAACTCATACCCCTCAATACTGACTCTTGATGGATAAGCTAGTGGGCGGGTGACTGACTGCCTGAACAGTCAGTAATCCCTGGACCCCCCGCACCGATGGACAAAAGATGACTCCAAACTTTGCTGTGAAAAAGAGGAGAAGGCAAGGGGTATCGCCCTTGCCCCGCAAGGACAACAAGATGCCCTGGTTCGGATGCATCTTCTCTCTCTTCTCTCTCCGCAAGTCTACACACTTATATATGCTTACATGACCAATCAGCGAGCAGGGTACAGGAGGGAGCGAATCAGGCTGTGCACCTAAACAAACAACTTCGCTAGCAATCAATGCAGTTTACTTCCTCTTTGGGCATTCTGCTTAGTCTCAGGAGGCAATCCTCACCTGGCAACTAGCCAGGCGCCATCTTTTAATGGCGGAGGCTGCCCTGGCCAGGGGCCTGCCTCCAACATCTCCCCCTTTTTTCTTTTATGGCAGGGATCGTGCCTGTCTTAGGTTGTCAGTGGTGGGGAATATCCTTACCCGTCATCAGACGGCAGATATCAATGATCTACGTCCTGTCTTAGGTTGGTATATTTCCCCCACCAATCTTACCCGTTGTTGACTACCGATCCAGCATACTTAGCCACACTTGGGGGGATGTTCCAGCCTCGATGGCTAACAAGGCCTGCACCATGGCTTGCTGTTGCCTAGGTTGCTGTCGCCTCCAAATTTGCAGTTTCCTTACTAGCAGAATCAAGCCCACTACGAGGATTGTCATCAGACTAATTACGCTAGCCCATTGTTTCGTAAAGGTTAACACATCTTGCAATGTTTTATCTCTGGGAGGGTTGCAAGCTCAACTCTGGTGTTATTTATCCTTGTTATGCCTAGTAGCAGGTGCTGAGTATAGTTTTGGAATTCTGCGGACTAATTCCCCCGCAAGTATTGGGAGAGCTGTCGGGAGACATTCTGTTAGTCACTCATATTAGTATAGGTTATGGGAGTTACACAAATTGCCGGGAAGGGTACTATACATCCCAGTCCCAATAGGGCCCCCCATATGTCCACTTGTTCTTGAACCAAATCCACTCTCTGTTTGACTATCAGGATTCCTGCTTGCAGATGTGCATTGATCTGAGTCTATGTTTGAAGGGCAGCCGCCGTTCCTTCTGCAAAGGTGTTCACAGCTTCCGCAGTGGGTATAGTTGCAGCAAGCGAGACTGCTGCTGCCAATGCTGTCACAACGGCGGCTGTGATACCAAAATCTCTCTTCTTTCTGGATAGCACCACCGGTAACTTGTCCTCTGGAATGGAAACTGGGATAGGAACATGGGTAGGGATACGCATAATCACAGCCAGCTTGAAGGCTGTGACATTCCAGCACTGGGAAAGATAGCAATTCTTAATGCAATTAACGTATCATTCAGCTCGCTAGCATTTGTTACGAGGAAAAGGAACGGTGGCCAGACGCATATGGGAGTGGGCTGATAAGTAATATTATTGGGACAAGACACATTAACTGTTGTCTCAAAGGTACTAGAGTCATTTTGTTTATAAGAACAGTTGAGGAATTTGCCACCATTTAACATGGACACTGCTGAGATATCAGTACATGCCCCTAGCAAGTTACAGACCTGCCATGCATCAAAGGGAGAGGAGGGAATATGAGAGAAGAGTTAGTCACTGGTAAAGGATATGGCCATGCTTTAACCACTGCTCACAGCTCTCTGGCTTGAGTCTGCCACAGGAGGTGTAGCATCCCCAGAGTCATCATCAGCATCTTCAGCATCATGACTGGTGTTCGGAGGCAAGGCTGCACGCACCAGCCGCTCTGGGATCCAAATTGGAGCCTCCTTTTCCTGTGTAAAAACACATACAGACCCCCTACTCCATACTAACACTGGATCTGGTCCATTCCACTTTCCTGCGAGGATGTCCCTCCAAAGTATTAAAGGCTTGGGGGAAGCAGCAGCATCACTTGCATGTATGTCTGCAGCTGATTTACCCGTTCTGTGCAATGTTAAAAAATTCAAAATAAAGAGAATGGTGTTGAGCTTATCTTTAGGGGACCCGAAGGTGTCCCCTATTCCCCCTTTTTGTTTATAAAGCGCATTTTTTATTGTAAGATGTGCACACTCCACAACACCCTGTCCTTGTGGGTTATAGGGTATTCCATGTATCAAGTCAATGTCAGGTTGTTGTAGGAAGGCTTTAAAGGGTTGTGGGCTATAGGCTGGACCATTATCTGTCTTTAATTGGTGTGGCTTTCCCCATGCCGCAAAAGACTGTAGGCAATGGGCGATAACATCTCTGGATTTCCCCCCACCCCATGTACTGAGGCGAAAATTATTCCAGAGCAGGTATCTACAGAGACATGAACATTTCTTAACTTTCCAAATTCTGAAACATGTGTGACATCCATTTGCCATATATGATTAGGTAACAAACCCTTAGGATTAACCACCAAGGTCGGTGCAGGTAGTAAGATTACGCAATTTCTGCAGGAGACTACTATGCCTGTGGTTTTGTTATGTTAAATTTGAGGCGAAGAGTCAAAACATCCTGTTTCTTCAAATTCTCCCCTAAATGGTCCCATTGAGGTATGTTTAGCAAGCTTTCATCTAGGAACCATGGAGCTGCCTTTTCCACTGTATTCAAAAAGGCCCGAGCAGTTTTTGCTTTTAGTGGAGTTCCATTGGCTGTCAGCAGGTCTTCTTTTTTTTTTTGTTTGTTTTTTTTTTTTTTTTAATTATTATTTTTTTTTTTTTTTTATATATATATTTTTTTTTTATTCTTTTTATTTATATATTTTTATCCCCAGGTCTTCTAAAGACCCTTCCAACCGCACTTTAGATACTTCAGATCCCATTAAGAACACACAAACAGATGCGGACGTTAAAGACTCGCCGCTGAATTCCGCTCTAAGGCCGCCCCGCTTCTTATTGCGGACTTGTACAAGATTCCCACCACTTTGATCGTGGTCCCTTCCCCGCTTACCTGCAGTTTCGATAAGAAAATCCCGGCTCTATGGCCGCCCCGCTTCTTGTTGCGGTCTTGTACAAGTTTCCCACCACCTTTGTCGTGGTTTTACCCCGCTTACCTGCGGACTTCTCCCTTGCAAGGTTTTTCTATTTTTACTCCCCGCTTTACCGCGGAATTCCCACTTTTGAACCTGGCTAATGTCCCTGCTTACCTGCAGACCTTTACTCCCCGCTTTCCTGCGGATTACCTTGCAAGATTCCTTTATTTAGTTCCCGGGTGCCGGCGCCATTTATCGCCCTCGCCCCGCAAGGACGACAAGACGCCCCGGTTCAGATGCATCTTCTCTCTATTTCCGCAAGTCTACACACTTATATACGCTTACCTGACCAATCAGCGAGCAGGGTACAGGAGGGAGCGAATCAGGCTGTGCACCTAAACGAACAACTTCGCTAGCAACCAATGCAGTTTACTTCCTCTTTGGGCGTTCTGCTTAGTCTCACGAGGCAATCCTCACCTGGCAACTAGCCAGGCGCCATCTTATAATGGCGGAGGCCGCCCTGGTCGGGGGCCTGCCTCCGACAAAGGGGGTCAACCCTTAGAGATGAATACCCTCTGCCCTTCTTTGCTCACAAATCCTTATCACTGTTTCTCAAGCACGTGATGTGTGACAAGGGGTCTTACTGGAACAAGGAGGATCTGTTTATGGGAAAGATAAGATATGCTAATGAGTGTGGTCAGGGAGTTCTGCTAACCATAGCTTAAGGGACAATGCATACATCTCTTAGATGGGTGCGTTTGGCAGTTTGGGTTAAGAAAGCCTTGCGGAAGGCAACTCTCTGCGGCATTCCAAGTGGGCCTGCAGGCTTGGCATTCCAAAGACCTGAACCCTTCTCAGAAACCTCTCCTACCCCCGGCGGCCTTTCTGTTACATATTAGCAAGCCAGATATTATGGCTGATTTCATGCTCTACAGTAACCCCCTACAGGTGACTTCAGGCATAGCCACTTCAATATGTTCTTTAAGCAGAACAATTTAATCCAAGTGAGTTACATGAGGGTTTGTTAATAAATTCTCCTCCTCTAAACTTCCAAAATTTCAATTGAGTTTTACAGCAAATTGTGGAAAGGTAGCATGGTTTTAGCCATCGTCTCACTCAGAAGAGTGTGTGAAGCATCCACATGAGGGGCCTTTCGTTGTATTTATGCGGATAAAAAAGCAAATCATCAACATTTAACCTTAGAATGGCATTACTAAGAAATATTTTGGAACTCAGTAAGTTCTCCACTTTAGAGATCATCCAGTAGCCCAAGATTCTTGGCATATCGTCAGTGAGTTTTAGAATCTAAAGATGCACTTGATCAGGAAGTTGCTGAATGAGCGCAGCTCTGTGTTTTTCCTCTTTGCTCTCTCCTGTGAATCTAAAACCGCCACCTCAATTTACTGGCTCTTACGTCAGTTGGCTTTGGAGATTACAGTTTTGCACTATGGCTCATGAGATGATAAGCCTGTAAGTTTAGCTTTCAGTGCTATGTAGTCATAAAATACAACACATAAGTTACTAATAGAGCATAGTCAAAAAAAATGATATGTGCTACTGAAAAGATCGAGCAGGGTAATGAAGAGTCAGAAGAATAGAGGAAGATATATTTGTGCAGACTGCAATTTCTAATAGGAATTTAGGATAAAAGTCACTAAGAAAATGACACTTAGCAAAGATTTGAAGTTACTGAGGGAGTATATTAGCGCAAATAGGCTAGGCTATTCTGCGGCAGCAATGAAAAGCCAAATCTCAGAGGTTTAAAACCAGAGATTAAATTCTCATTTGAAGTCCATTGCATACTGACCTGCGGCTCTGCCCTGTCTCATCTTCATCTGAACCCAGGCTAACAAAAACTCCATCATCTGGAATTAAAAAAACAAAACAAAAAAACCCTAAAAACTACAACAACAAAAAGCAAAACTGCACTGACTTGCAGAAGCTTCCAACAAAAGATGACATATGCTAATTCTCACATTTTATTGGCTGACACAGGTCACGTGGACAAGCTAAGCCTCAGGGGAACAGAGAAGTGCATCCTGACAAATGCTGTGAAGTTGGAGACTCCAGCATGTGCTCCAATGCCCATGGATAATTCAGCCTTAGAGGATGAGGGTGAGGTGAATAAGACACTCAAACCTGAAGTGCAAAACTTAGGGAGGCACCAAAAATTCATAAGTGAAATAAATAATATTGAGATGCTATGTTTTATTTATTTTTTTAGTTTTTGAGGGAATGCAATGTTTTAAAAATAGCTCAAAATTAGTGCAAGAAACCATGATGAACAAATATCTAAATTTTAAATTAAGATGGAATCAATATATAGTTAGATTTGAGCCTGTGGCAAAAAAAAAAAAAAAAAAAAAAAGAGAGAAAGAAAAGCCTCCCTGAGTGGAAGTAAGTAATATGGATACTGTTTTGTTTGTTTGCTTGTTTTTTTTTTTTTTTTTTTTTTAATACTGATACTGTTTTTATTCAAAATATATTTTGTAGGGTGCATGGGTGGCTCAGTTGGTTAAGCAACTGCCTTGGGCTCAGGTCATGATCCTGGAGTCCCCGGATCGAGTCCCATATCGGGCTCCTTGATCGGTGGGGAGTCTGCTTCCCCTGCTGACCTCTCTACTGTCATGCTCGCTTTCTCTCTCTGTCGCTCTCTCTCTCTCTCAAATAAATAAAGTCTTTAAGAAATATATTTTGTATATCATGGATTATTTTATATTAACATTGGTTGCTTGAAATAATGAATTAGGGGAGCCTGGGTGGCTCAGTCAGTAATGGTCTGCCTTTGGTTCAGGTCATGATCCCAGGGTCCTGGGAGCAAGCCCTGAATCAGGATCCCCCCTCAGCAGGGAGGCTGCTTCTCCCTCTCCCTTTGCCTGTTGCCCTTACTAGTGCTCCCTCTTTCTCTGTCAAATAAATAAATAGAAACTTAAAAAAAATAAGGAATTAAAAATATTTTAATCTTCATTACTGGCCTCTGTGGTGCCACTTTAAATTTTGTGCCTGAGGCAGTTTTACATTCATATCACTCTAGCCTGGATATTCCACAGTAGCTATTACCGAGGAGAGAGTAGTAGGTACATTGGCTTAGAATATTATTCAGGTCTTTATATTTTCTAACTGTAAATTTCATTTTCATTTTTGAGGTGCTTTGAAATGCTGGGTAAACTTCCTAACCTATCTCAGCCCCACCATGTTTGTGAAACAAAGTTATATATCCTCATACAGTCATTGTGAAGATAATCAGAAAAAAAAATGCTTCTAACATTTGTTAATATATTTCTCCTGCCATATAAGCACTCAATAAATACTATATGTTATTATGATTTAAAAACAAAGAAAAGGATATAATTCTCTAAAGAGGTAAAGTGCACTAAGGGAAACTTTGTGGGATGAGACACAAAAATAGGTAGCATAAACATATTTTTAATGCAATACTTGTGCTATTGTCTTCAGGCTTTCTGCACTTGCATTTTAATATAGCTTCAGGGTACTAAAAATGCAATCATACAAAACCCAGAAAATATAAAAATCAAAACATTAGCTAGTCACTTAATTTGACCTATGTATATCAAGGAAAAATATAGATATGTCTTCTAGACACTTCAAAGAGCCATGCTACCATTAAGAAAACATTTGGGCAGAATTGACATCACAGTATTCAAGGTAGTGGCAGAAGTATAGAAATAATGATGATTAGAAGGTAGTACCTTAACGGTAAGGCCAAAGCCTAAGGGTCAAATAAAAGAGGTATTAAGAATGAAAAAAATATCACACACCTTTCAAATATGTGATTTAGGTAAGAAGTACTGGGGCATTAAAGGGAAAGAAGGTCATTTGGAAAATACTGGAATTATTGTTACAGAGATAAGGATTGTATCCAATACTCAAAAAGGAATTTACCTTGTTTAGTCTTAACAATTCCATTTTTCTTCAAGAAAATGCCTTGGGCAAAGCAAGTATTGAATATCCTGTGCTTTTTACTCACTTTTTTCCTGTCCACAGTGAATTACTGATTATTTGGCTAAGCATCTCCCCACATGTTTATATATACCATCCTGCCGTACTCACAAATGTGTAACCCAAAGGGCCTGTGCCACACTGAAAAGGAATTTAAGTCAGAAAGTCAATAGGCCAGGCAGAAAGAAGATCAAGTAAAATGAGGTGAGGAATAAAATAGTAGTTTTAGTGGGCAAAATAAAATAATAAGCTGTCAAAATGCAATGAGGCTTAAAAGTCACTGTTAATGATTTGAAAGAAAGCTAACCTATCTGTTTGATTAAAAGTTTTTAATATAAAAAAAAAAGGCCAGATGAATCTCCCAATTAGGCTAGTTTGTGGATCCCTTTACATTTGAGGGGAAAGAAAAAGGAACAGAAGATCAGGTGGGTTACAATGGGAACTTGTCATGGAGAATAACTTAGTAAAATTGGAGAATATTTAAACCTAACAGATAATTCTTTGGTTAAAGTAACATTCCAAATCTTTTTAAGTTCCAATTGTGCTTGGTACTGAAGAAGATAGTAGTATGACATAGCTTCAAGGGAATTTTTAAGTTTTTCATTATTATTACTAATGATTATGCACTGACCACTTAAAATTAGCAAGATGTACTCAGTAGTTCCTAAGCATTAGCTTTTTGATGCTTAGATTAAGGTAGTAATGTATTGTTTCCATTTTTGCCTGTGTAGCAATTGGTTTGATTGTAGACAAAATTGCATAAAAGTCACCCATGTAGCAAAAAGAAACAGTGTCCTCATCACAGACCTGAAGAGCATGTGTTATTTAGGTGATAACATACGTTTCTTCTCTGGAAAATGTATGTTTCCAGTGATATCTTATGTCTATGTGTGTATGTATTTATATATGTATGTATCTACCTACCAACTTGTTTATCTGTAAATCTTGTCAAACAGCAAAGATCCTACAGTACCACTCATCTTTTCCAAATATATCTGTAGACCAGGAGGGTGCCATTCAAAGAAATGTTTGCACAGTGAGCCACTAGTAGAACAATACAATAGCCCAGGTTTCTTGCTTCTCCCCAGATGGTTCTTCCAAATCCATCATATAAAGCAGAGTGCTCTGAGTTTAAGTGGAATTTTCTTCTCTGTCTGACATACACTACTGCAACCAGAGAGGTTTTGAGGCTCCTAAACAGACGTGAGCATCTGCAAGGGCATCTTGCTTCTGAGTTCGAATCTCAAGCCGGTGGTGATACTTCTTACTAACTGGAACTCTTAAACCTTCCATCACCAAGAAAGAGCCAGAATAAGTGCATTGTTAAATCAAATGGAAAATACATGAAAGATTCTACCACAGGTACCGAGAGAGAATTTTGCAGCATCACAAACGAGAAGCCAGATTTTTGCATAATGAATCAGAGAAAATTGAAATTGCTATAAACACTGGGAATCTTTTATACTTGGATTACTAGAGTGTTGAGATTTCAAACAGATTTTTATAGGTTTTGTCATTGGTTATGGTGGTAGTGATGATTAGATGGGTTTTGTTCAGAGTGTGTGTCTTCGGAAAGGAGCTTTTAGGGGTTTAGTTTAATTTATTGTTTTCATTTTCTCAAATTGTCTCCATTTAACCTTTTGTCTTTGCAAATTCCCTAGTACATCTTATTCCAGAAAAAAAATCTGGCTTTTACAGATTCTATGAATCCTGTCAGTGTAGTTTTGTGTGCATGTGTGTGTGTGTGTGTGTGTGTGTGTGTTTATGAAAAACCTAATTGACAGAACCGCTTTAGAAAAAGCTGATTTAGCAAGCCACATCGAGAGTAAAATTTAAAGTCCGTTTGACTCTAAATGAAATTTTGGTGCCTTACTGGATCTTAATTGGATGAAAAGACAAATCATAAATAGAAATCTTGGTATCATGACCCAGTGAACTAGTTGTGTTCGTAAAGTTAGGGATCACAGATTATTAGTGATAAATAAATATTTTCGGACCTCTAATGATACACAGAATTCATTATCCAAATTACATTTGATTATAACTGTTTTTTTTTCAAGATTTTATTTATTTATTTATTTATTTATTTATTTATTTGGGAGAACGAGAGCTTGAGAGGTGAGAGGTCAGAGGGAGAAGCAGACTCCCTGCAGAGCAGGAAGTCCAATATGAGACTCCATCCTGGGACTCCAGGATCATGACCTGAGCCAAGGGCAGACGCTCTACCAACTGAGCCACCCAGGCACCCTATTTTTTGTAAGGTCAGCGTCTTAGCACATTTACAGATAAACCATTCACTTTACATTAAAATATTTTAATATTGTACTATATGAAAAAGGCAGCACCAATAATTATAGCTACATATTTGACAAATAGGTGGGCTTTTAAAAACGGGGCAGGAAGGATTATGTTATGAAGAATAGCCTGGATTTATGATTCTGATTACCTGTTATTTCTCATTTAGAAGGCTCAACTGAACTACTTGATTTAGGAGTGTAGGAACAGATAATAAATACCATGCATTTTAGAATATATAATTCCTGATACATTTAGACTTTTGGAGATTTGAACAAAGCATTGCTGTTATCATCTGGTAAAGATTCTGATCCTGCATCCTGAGTCTTCTAGTTTAGTGGTTTTGAAGGGCTCAACAATTTGCAAAATGCAGACATTTATCAAGAGCTGCTGTCGAAACATTTGAGTGGAGAAGCCGTCATTCTCCCTTGCCTAAAAGGTGGAATCTGTTCACACTTATTTTTCCTGAACTTGGTCACTTGACTACCATGTAAAATGTTAACATAAAAGAAGATGGAAAGTGAATCTATTTAGCAATATAAAGAGAAAAAAAAAAAGAAATATTCTGAAATAAATAAAAGCTACGATACCAAATTTGGAATCAAATTTTGGAAATTAAGTTATGTAAAATGGGAAAACTCTGTGTTGTAAATAGGAACAAGTTATAAACAAAGTAGATTCTTTCCAGGGAGGTAATTTCTGAAAAAGCAAAGGTGAATATTAATAGTGATCTCTAGAGCAGTATTGCATGGAAGAAGGGAGGGTGAGCTCTGGAATCAATGAACCAGATTTAAAGATTCCAGACTCCGAAATGTCTAACTTTTCTGACTAGAAAAGTCAGCTTTAACTTGCTGCATTGGTTTCCCATCAGTTTTCAGCGATGAGTTCCCAAGAAACTGATAATGGTGAGCTCTACTGTTTGTACCAGGTGCCAGTTCCTTAAGATATTTGCATTTTCCTTGCAAAATTGCTTGAATTTTTAATTAGCAAAAATCTGTAAATAAAGAACTAACTGAGCATTAATTTCCCTCCTCCCTGCTCTCTGTCAGTTCTAATTTGTAGACAGCAAAATGAAACCAGTTTGTTGATATAAGAAAACTCTATTTACATGTTCATGTTGTTGTCATAATAATTACTGTTGTTTTTAACTTGTCCTGACAGGGAGTTGAAACTATAGAGAGTGATGAATAATTTGCAATGAATCAAGAACACGATGTGAGTATTTTGTGGACAACTTTTAGTTTAAAAAGCTTGCATAATTTGCTTTTTTCATCACAGTATTTATAATAGAAATGTTTCCAAAGAAAGATTTACAACAATTACATAATTATTTTCTTTAAGCATGGATTTCACTTATCCTCCAAGGGAACTGACACTTTGATTACTTCTTTTGACACATTTTGTCACATTTTCCTTTGTGGTCAACTATGATTACACCATGAGAAGCAGGATATAATTGGAACTAATGTCTCTAATTTTTGTAAATAACAGAAACTCACTAATTTTTTGATAGATAAAATATTAGTTTCTGGGGTTCCTGGGTGGCTCAGTGAATTAAAGCCTCTGCCTATGGCTCAAGTCATGATTTCAGGGTCCTGGGATCGAGCCCCGCGTCAGGCTCTGCTGAGCAGGCAGCCTGCTTCCTTCTCTCTGTCAAATAAATAAATAAAATCTTTTAAAAAAAAGAAATCTTATTAAAAAATTAGTTTCTTGAAACCAATAGTACTTTCCACCCATGATGAATTTGTCTTCTTTCATCACATAAAATTATTTTAAATTTCACAATTGTTTTAAAATTTTAAAACTTTATAATCATCAACAAAACGATTGGACTTTAGTGATTACAAAGCCTCCTTCCTCTTGTTCACCAATTGAAATTGAATTCCCTCGTACTTTTTTTTTTTTTTTTTTTCCAGTACAAAATCTGTTTAGGTTCTTTTTCTTTTAAGTGGATACGAAGTGCTGTTATCCTGTGCACATGCACAAAGAAAAGATCAATGTAAATTAAAAATCTGACTTATGATGGTAAAATTGAGGGAAGAAAAGGCAGGTCCAGAGAGCTGAACTGGATACCAGCACCATACTGAAAACAGAGAAACGCTAAAGCTGAGCAAAGCTAAAAATAATTACAAGGCAAGAGTTCAAATTAGAGTTTACCCTTTTTATGAAAGAGGGCATTTGGTGAACATTCTAGGCTACTTGGGGGAATCTGGATAAGTCTCAGCCTCAGAGCAGATTTAACCAGAAATAGGCTAGGGCTTGCAGGAACTAAAACTTTCTTTGAATTGTCTAAATTCTCAATTGGTTTCAGGTGTTAAATAATTATTATCTGAAGGATTATAACAAAATAATTCAGGTTATTTCTAAATTTTTTCAAATTCAATCATTCCAAAGCCCAGATTTTCTAAAACCATGTGGTACTATTTTAGAGATCACTAGGATCAATCATTTGCCCTTAGAAAATGATTATTAATCTCCAAGAGACAAAAGCTTTTATTTTTTTCACAGTTCACAATGCTTTTCATATACAGTTTTAGTTTCTTATAATTTTCATAGTTTTAATTCCATTTGTATTTTATAAATTTAATTACCTATTATTTCAACTTATTTTAATGTGTTTTCTGTCTCATTAATGTCACTTTTTCATTTTTAAATATTAACTTACTAAATGGAAGGTGGATTAGATACATGTGAAAATAAAAAGCATGAAGATACTCTAATATTCTATATCTTAATAAAAAATAATGTATTTATTCATACATTTGTTCAAGCCATTTGTTTTCTTATTGCCCTTTTTTTGTTTGTTTGTTTTATTTTGTTTCTCATTTCTTCCTTTTCTGTCAGTTTTGGGGAAATTCAGAAAATCTATTTACTAAGGATGGTAATGATATTTTCTCTTGAATATTGATGCTTAGGTATGTGTGAGTTGCTATTTATTGATCATTCTGGTGGTTATAATATATAACATTATGTTATCATATTTTGCTTTGATGTGTATTGTTCCAGTTCATGTAAAATCTTATAATTTACAACAGTAAAATTATTTTAGTAATTTAGAAGTGCCATGTTTTACTTATATGTAGTTATATAAATACATTATGTAGCATTATTATTTTTGCTTTAATGAGTTCTCTTTAAAGAAATTAGGAGGGGAAAAAACCCAGTCTTTTATATTAACCCATATATTTATCATTTCAAATACTGTTCATTCCTGTTGTAGATCCAAGCTTCTATTTGATACATGTTCCATTCAGGTTGAAGAACTTTTAGCATTCCTCCTTTTTTTTTTTTTTTTTAAGATTTTATTTATTTTAGAGACACAGAAAGAACACCCGAGCACCAGGGGCCAGGTGGGAGGAGAGAGCAAGGAGAAGGGCAGAGGAAGAGAGGGAGAGTCTTCAGCAGCACCGGCACGGGGGGCCCACAAGATCATGACCTGAGTGGAAACCAAGAGTAGGAGACTCAACCAACTAAGCCACCCAGGAGTCCCCCACCTTTGCATTTCTTATAGTAGAAGTCTGCTATAAAAAAATTCTCTCTCTTTTTTTTAATCCAAATGTATGTTTATAATATCCTTACTTTTAAAGAAATAATTGGAGAATGTGGAATTATAAGTTGATAGACATTTTAATTTTTTTCAGATTTTTTAAAATGTTGTTCCTTTGTTTCCATTTTGCATGGTATGGAATTTTCCCCCACCAGCTGTTGCTAGTTACTTTTACTCTATTTCATTCATTTTAATATATTCCCTTTAATATATTTTGTCTTTATTTTTGGTTATAATTCTTTGGCTATGACTTGTCCCTGTGTGTATGTGTGTGTGTGTGTGTGTGTGTGTGTGTGTGTGTGTGTTAGGTCTTATATGCCTAGGGAAATCTGAGGGGATGGTGAAAATGTTATATACCTTTGTGTGTTGGAATCATGGGCATATAATTGAATTGTAAACCTAACGTCATTTTATAGCATCAAAATTTTATATTAAGTATATAATACTTCAGAAAACTATCATTTAAATAAAAGTAAAAGGTGTTTACTATCAGAAAGCCTGTAGCCTTTGTAAATCAACTGATTTTCTCTCTGATTAAATTTAAGATTTTTCTGTCTCTTTAGTTTCCTGGTGTTAAATCATACATATTATGATTTTTTTTTAACCACTATTCATTTGAATTCCCTGTGGATCTAAATCAGATGCTTTTTTTCCAACTATGACTTTCCATAGTGGATTTTGTTCTGTGTCGTGTAATTCTGGATTGTCAGTTCATTTACCTGTATAAGGATTTATTTGGGAGAAAGCTCTGAGATCTTAGTTAAAGGTTGAGTCCTTCAGAAAGTATTTGTTTGTGTCTGCCTGGTGACACAGAGCCTTATCACAGAAGGACATTTTATTTTCTATATATAATAATCGGCTTAGAATTTACAAGACCACAGCAAAAATGAAAATGTGTATCTTCCATTTTATGTGTGTGCAGGTCACAGATACCCAGTTATTAAGGGAAGATATTTGGCTGATTTCCCTGGGTGTCTAGTCTCAAGAGACAAGTTCCTATGTTTTTTTACCTTTGCTGGACATTAATTGATTTCTGGTCCACTCTTTTTACTTGTGCTTTATTATTTTGAGAATTCTACCTTTTGCTGGGTTCAGAAGTCCAACAATGTAAGTGGCATTATTTCCCTGTGTATCAGTTAAAACCCTATCCTCAGAGACACCAAGTTTGACAAACTCCCCCAAAAGCACACCATGCTCCCATTTTTTAAGATTTTCAAGCTTAGTGAATTTGATTCTGCAAGTTCAATTGTGCATTTAAAATGATATATGTATATGTTATCTTTCATTTCGCAGTCCCCTTTAGCAAAAGTTCCCCCCCAACTCTTGGCTCCCATATTTCCTAAAAAACAAACAAACAAACAAGAAACCAGAAAAACTCTCTTATCACATAACACAGTTTGTGACTGATAGTGGAGCTATTAGAGTAATTTGAGATCCATTACATGATACCAGACAACTAAATGGAGAAAACAGTTTTATAGATTTAGGACTATCTTTCAGTTTCAGTCTAGATAAAATTTATTATTTATCAATGTTGTGTTCATTCTGTAGTTTTTAGCAGAGGAATTTGTGAAGATTTACTTTTGCAAAAATCTTTTCATTTATTATTTATCTTAAAATATGAGAATTCAGATGTGACTTTTTATACACGTTTTTAATTTATATTTACTGATTTTTCCATGGAAATTGATTCTAGTATCAATCACAAAAAGGTGCTGTCATTTAATTTAATTTAATTAATTTATTTTTTAAGGTCCTGTCATCTTAAAGAAATATATAGTGACTATGACTTGGCTACTTACTCATTCTTTACTACCTTCTGCATGCAAACATCATGAGAGTCAAACATGGATACTCATCTTAATGAACTTTAACACATGCAGAAAGCAATGCATTAGGCAAATAAATCTGTATTTTAATATTGTGATGCATGCCATATATTATTCTATAAATAACCAAGCAGTGTGCTATGGATAAAAAAGAAGCAAGCCAAGTGGGTCCTCCCTTAGAGAGCTATATTGATGTGTGTCCTTAAGAAGGAGGAAGAGCCATCAAATGAAAAAAAATATAAGTGAATTGAGAATTGGAGAAGCACATCAGACACAGAACAGCACATGCAAAATTAATGAAGTCATGAAGTAGGGTATATCTTCGTGGTTTTAATAATTTTGTGAAAATTATAGAGGTCAGTGTGTCTGGAAAATATTGAATAGATTGTTAATTGAATTTTTAAATAACTACTATTTGAATCTGCCTGTATTAATTTCTATGATTTCTTGAAATCATAGAAAAATTATATGAACACTCACTATGAAGAGAACGGCTGAAACAAATCTAAAATGATGATGAAATAGATGTTAAGTAAAATGAAACACTAAAACTGAAAATAATTATAAAACTTAACAGTAGAAGAAGCCAACCTCTACATCATTTTAGAATCATCTTCAACATATCACATTAAAATTAACCTTATAATTTTGAAAATGTTCTTAATAAAATCAGAAACAAAATGGGATCTAAATAACATCATCATATAATTACTTTACACCATCTTGGAAATGTTTATGGTTGCAATACACACACACACACACAAAAAGGTAAAGATAATTTGAAAAGAAGTTTTAAAACTACCAACGTTATAGTTGCGACTTCATCTACTTTGTAAATGTATGAGTCGCCAAACTCATACAAATGCTCCAAAACAATTTTTATTTTGGAGTGTGACTATAAAGTGTTTAGTTTTTTGCAGTAATTCTAAAGTTTGTAAATTCTAAAGGACAATTTTAATAGTGTATGCCAATGAAGATAACTAGAGTATAGATATCATTAAACTGCAATTTGATTATATTCCTTCATTTCTTGCTGCATTGCTTAAGGTATTCTGTTGTGCATTCATTTTTAGTACTTTTAATAGAATTTTAAATGTATCTATGTGACTTGCCTTGCCTGTAGAACTTGAAACACCAACATGCTACTCCAAGCAGAGGTAAATCACATAACTGCTTTTAATCTAACAAAATAGCATTCTATATTTATTACACAAGGGGATTTAAAATTTAATGCTATAATGGAATAACACATATGGAGCTTTTCAAAGAAGACGGTATTATATGCAACCCAAAGTAACATTGCATAGAATATTGCAAACTTCATGAGTTTGCTGATCATTATCACAGTCAGAACCAATGTGTTCCAGATTTTATCGATTAAATGACTACTTTTCACAAATGCATCACTTTGCATTTTCCCCGAACTCTTTTTTATTCATTTTATAAACTTTCAATTTCCATAATATTTTTAGATGTATCAAACCTGTTCTGCTGACCTACCTGACAGTATAATATGGTCTAAAAATGACTTTGAGTGTACTGCTTTCTTTCCCCTATGATAATTAACAGAGCTCCTCACTTAGAACAGATATGACCTACACTGCAGCCTGTTTATTGGTAGCAAGCACAAGGGAGATATATAGCATGCCTTTATAATTCACCATATAAAACCACAGGATGTCATTCTCATTTATTAAAGGTTATATAAATGTAACTTATATAGTATTTGGAAGCAGGAGTATTTGCCTTGTCTCTCCTCTTCCAGCTCCTTCTCCTTCTTTTCCATTTAAACGAGGTTAGGTGAAGCCTAAATCTTCTCTGTAGCCAGAATATAGGTAACTAGTTATATTCTCTCATTGTCTATAATCTTTATCATTTATGAAGAAATTTATGTAATTCCTGGACATGATATTTTTTCAGAACTCCTTTTTCTTCTTTAAAAATTACTGAATGAGGGGCGCCTGGGTGGCTCAGTGGGTTAAATCCTCTGCCTTCAGCTCAGGTCATGATCCCAGGGTCCTGGGATCGAGCCCCGCATAGGGCTCTCTGCTTAGCGGGAAGCCTGCTTCTCCCTCTCTCTGCCTGCCTCTCTGCCTACTTGTGATGTCTGTCTGTCAAATAAATAAAAATAAAATCTTTTAAAAAAATTACTGAATGAGTATCAACTAAGGTTAGGACATTTCAACTGTATATCCAAAGCCAAAATCTGCCCAAATCAGAGCAATCTATAGTATCATTTACCAAGAAGATTACTGGCAGTTATGTTTATTGGCATCTACTACAAAAATGATTCTGTAGAAATCATGGCATTTCCATATTTTGTAACTTAGTTATAACTGTTTAATTTCATTTTTAGATACATATTACATCTAAACAATAAATTTGCCCTTTTAAATTAGAAGCAGTTTAAAACCAGATTGCAATTTTGTTAGAACTGGTAAAGTAATGGTTTGTGGTTGTTGATTATTTATTAAATCCCTGTTAGATTAATGGGAGGGCAGAAGATGGCCAATATATCAAATAAATATACCAATAAGAGTGTGATAAATACTATGAGAACAGTATAAGCACATGGCATATAGAGAGTGAATTGTAGAGGAGAGGTTAATGAATTCTGACTTAGGGTTTGGGGGCATATTTCATGCAAAAAAAAAACACTTTATTCTGGGTCATGCAGTATAAAAATTATGTGCAGAAGAGAAGATGAAGAAGCAGTCATGATATCGTAAGGCTTTCTGACTTGATATAAGTACTCATGAAAACCTACCTATCCTCTGAAGTCCCTGTGCTTTGTCAGTAACAGCTTCAAAAATTTCACCCAGTAATCTGAAGATCTAGAACAATAATCATTTTGTAAATCACATATATATTTTAAGACTAAGAACTGTTTCATACATGTCAGTTTTGAAGTTTATAGGAACTACTTTGAAAAGGTCCAGCATCCCATAACTGATGCATCAGCAATCATATCTTTGGACAGCTGACACATCTCAGAAAGCTGCATGGCTAATACTAGTCAGTTAAGTACTCCAGATCAACAGCTTATATCTAAAATCCGATTACCAAAGATGAAACAGGTGACTCACTTCCAAAAATTTTTGCATCCCAAGTGTCTTCACATCTGTCTAGATTACTTAGACTTGATAGAAAATACTTGGCATAGAAGGTGGCAGACTCAAATGTATATTCTTGTTTCTATCTGGGAGGGAGCACACGTAAGATATTTGACCATCTTCAGGTGTCAGCAGAAAAATCCCCACGCAGGAAACTTCTTTTTTAGACCAGAATGTCAGATCATGAAACAAGTGGGACAACCCCCCTAAAATAACCAAAACCGAGTTCTTATTTACAATTTGAAGAAAAAGACAAGTGTGGACATACAGCTTTAATGGGACAAATAGCTCCCATCTGATGTTGATACATCTAGTCTTGATCTGTATAAAATTCTGATACTTCACAATGGATAGTCCCGCTGTCTAAATGCACATCAAAACATATTTGCACTATAACACATCCTAAACATCTATTGTGAACACTGAGAACATTAAAGAGTTCCAGAATGGCTTTTGGTGGCTTCATATTTAGCATGAGAACTCCTTGTACGCCGTCACCTGTGAAATCAGAGATCAAGGCAGGCTCTCTGTCTTATGCACCCATTTATCATCAACTGTTTAAAACACTAGTAGTTAAATTTAAAATTATTTATGAGTACTTACTATTTATAAGCTATTTGTGGTAAATAACTATTCTAAATAATATAAATTGAACTAAAAAGGCAATGGCTTTTCCCAGTTTTTCTGCTCCTATTAAAAGCACTGTTCAGGGGTGCCTGAGTGGCTCAGTGGGTTAAAGCCTCTGCCTTCAGCTCAGGTCATGATCCCAGCATCCTGGGATTGAGCCCCACATTGGGCTCTCTGCTCCACAGAGAGCGGGCTTCCTCCTCTCTCTGCCTGCCTCTCTGCCTACTTGTGATCTCTGTCTGTCAAATAAATAAATAAAATCTTTAAAAATAAATAAATAAAATAAAAGCACTGTTCATTCAACTTACTATCCCTTGTATTTACTTATAAACTGCTCTGCATCTTCATCGAGGTCATTCTCTTTAATAATAAACTTCGTCTTTTATCCCCAATGTATTTGCGTATGCAATATTATAATTGATATACTAGCAGTTTATTAATTCCCAGGAAGGCTTTGAGACACTTGTTAGAAGTTATAAAATGCCTATTAGTGTTCTAAGCACAAGAAGTAAACTGAATGGAACTCTACCTGGGATAAGTATACCTTGGCAGGTATCACAGTCTGGCTCTTAAATGAGCTAAACACAGATATGTTAGAACTTGGAGACAGTTACCTTGAACGCTTTGATGGAAGCTGAACATTACCATGTTCTATTTCCTTGTCTTTCCTTGTTCTCTCATAAACCCTTTTACTTAGGAATCAATAAGACCACCCTCAGCAAACTTGGATGCACAAACATCTACCATCTGAGTGGTCTTCAGAAGATACTCCAGTTAGATAACCCTCTTCTTCCTTGAGCTGAAGTTAGGAAGAATGTAATTTTTTCTGAATATTGACAGAAAAATAGAGCTCCTTTGGCAAAATACTGCAATCTACTAAATCCACAAATGCTTTGAGTGATTTTTATTTTTTGTTGAAATTGGAAATGAAGCTGGGATTTAAGTTCAGGTCCATGAAGTGTGTAATGGCGGATAAAATAAAACCAACAGTTCAGAAGATCCAGGAGGCAATGAAAATGGAAGTCCACATACTGTAAGGGACCGTAGAAATCTGAGGTTGAACACCCCCCGTAGCTTATAGAATTTTCACAGTCAATGTAGTTTAAGTAGACCTCATGAGGCAGGGATGCATCCACAAAAGTCTGGATTGTAATGGATTGTAACAATGGTAATGTGCCCGATTCAAATTTCTGAACCAGGGAAATCTACCTTCTATAGTACAATTTCATCCAAACATTTTTGTCAAAAAGATGTACTCTAGAGTACTCTATCAACTTCTACCTGCAAGTGAGGACATGGATACCATGAAAACAGAAGTGGAGATCTGTGTATAGTGATGGTTTGGGATGGGTTATGCAATTCAAAAATCTGCAAAAGCAACTTGCTGTTTTCCCAGAACATTCCCTGATTTTTCACCTCTCCCCTATTTCCACTACTTTTTTGATTTAAATTTTCCATATATCTCTCTTAGTTCCTTGTTTAACAATGTTCTTGTTTCAATTTAAGAATATAGTTTAGGGCACCTGGGTGGCTCAGTGGGTTAAAGCCTCTGTCTTTGGCTTGGGTCATGGTCCCAGGTTCCTGGGATTGAGCCCCGCTTGGGGAGCCTACTTCCTCCTCTCTCTCTCTGCCTGCCTCTCTGCTTACTTGTTTGTAGTCCCTGTCTGTCAAACAAATAAATAAAATCTTTAAAAAATATATATATAGTTTAATTGAATGATCTCTTTTCTGTTTCTATTATTATTGCCTGATTTTATTTAACTCTAGTGCTATGTTCTATTATCATAAAAACAATTGACACCTAATCTGTAGGTAAAACATGGAGTTTGAGTTATTCAATTCCCTTTCCTACTCTGGCTTTGTGCTGGAGCTCAGTTTATCTAGGAAGTAGGAAAATCACAGAACCAAAATATTAGATTTAGCTAACATTTGAAAATTAAGCCTGTACCCGAAAGGTAGATGCATGCCTAAAAATTATTTTTTGCATCTTAGTTTCTATTTTTCACTATGAAAATAGCACATTATGTCATCATTTTAAAAATCAGAATTATTTTGAACACTTTAACCATCAATATCAATATCTGTTAATCTATTGCTTAAATATTGTGGTAACAAAATGTCCAATTAAAATGTATATGTTTTCATGTGTATGAGGTTAATAATCAGCAATTCTACAGTTGCATTTTAATGAAAGTTGATTTGCATGAAAACTTAACCAATTTCTAATTACATAATCTTTTGGAATCATTTAACCCTTTTAATTATAGATCCTTCATTCATAAAATGTTCATGAAATAACTATATCAGGTATGAAGAGGATATGAGGCAATCAATGACAGTGTAGAGCAAGAAATCATTAAATATGCTCAGTTAATATTAAAAGAATCTACAGGGCATCCTGTTTTCCTAAGCACTAGATGAAGATTCATCACAAAAAATTGCCTGTTAAATAAAGCCCCTAATTAATTATCAACATTATGTTTATTATCAAAACATTATTGAAAATGACATATCATTTTAAAGGATAAGTATTAACACAATATCCTAGGCCTTTAAAATGTAGGTTGATATTCTTCAGGCATCATTATAAGTAATTTCTTTTATATAAACCTGAAGAAATTATTCTATATTTACTCTTTAACCCAAGCTGAGCTGTAGGTGTTGTTCATGCATCATTGCTTTGGATATTTCACTGTGGATTATCAGGATATACTTGGAGGCTGAAAGCCCATGTCAATTAAGTACACTACCACACTTAAGATCTCTATTACTGTAGAAGTTCTATTGGATTCACTCGGTTCCACATGATGTCCTCACCTTATCCCACATTATTCTCCTGACACTGATGCCTCTGCTTCTTGTTTCTTCTGGCCAAGTTATAGGCTTAGCTTTTGAAATTAAAGTGGCAGTAAATAATAGGGCATAACCAAAAACATAAATATGTAGAAAGTGAATAACTATGTAGGCAAAGAGAGAGAAGAAACACAGAGGAAGAAAGGTAAAAGAGATTTGAGTATAATGAAATGAAAACTGTAGTTTTGTAATTGTATCATTTTTCTTGTAAAAAAAATAAAAAACTGTTAAGAGGGAAGTATCCTGGATTCTAGGATACCAAAATGCCTTGAGTTATCTGGATATTAGCAGAATTGCCCTAAGTCTGAGGTTGTGATAAGGTTGTAAGTTTGATGTGTATAAATTGATGGTTGAGGTGTTATGCACAATTTTTCATGGTATTTTCTATTTTATCTTCTGCATAATTAATTGATTCCTCTGTGTTACAAGCTTCAATATTCTTGGATTACACATCTATCTGTCTATCTATCTATTATCTATACACCTACCTATCTACCTGTGTAAGCCTCTTGAATTTAGACATCAACGACCACAATCTCAAATACTATCCTGATTGGTCAAAGAGTACTGATGCTTTCCTTAAGTTATTAAAAAGAATAATTCATTTTAAATAAATCAAGGACATTCTACATTTGGGCTGAACTTACAGGAAGTGTTTTTAATTTTGCTACTTTAAAATAACATTAAATTTCCTTACTGTGGTATTTAGAGCAAGGCCATAGTAACAGAAAATTCTTGCACTTACTATCATTTTTTAAAAATATCATATGCTCATAAAGTAATTAAAAAGAATACATAAAACACCAAGAACAATTTGTAGTAAGTTGGAACTAAATATTTAAGTTTCAAAACTATCTTAAATCTCCAGTAACAATGGTCTTTCTTGAAAGAAAGTCACCAGAAAGTCCATCTGGCAGGAATGAAGGACAAAACAAGGAAGTGAGAGAAGAAAGATAAAGGGAAGGAAGAAAGAAACATAAATTCTCTTCTTGTGCTTTTACCTCACAGAAGAAAGTTAAAAAGATTCAAACAGATTGTGTCACAGTTATGGCACAAGCATGCCTTTTATTTTGATTGCTTCCAGAAAAATGTATAAAATATTTTATGTATGCACACATATTAGATTTGAAAGTTGAAATTTCATTTCAATTAAAATATTGTTCTTACTCTTATGTTTATTCTATAAACTTTGTAAAGAAAGCCTACTTGAAACTTTTGACAATTTTAACATGAAATACCTTTTTTAAGAATACTGCATTCATTGACACTGCTTTTCAATAGAACCAAATAAAGAGTAAATAAACTTTATTTTCACTTTGAAGAAAAACTGAGACCATCGAAATTTTAAAGGGCTCTTCGATTAATGGGGCACATCATTATATGCCAACATTTTCCTTAAAAACATAGATATATCAATTAAAAATTCCAAAATTCTGCAAGTGACTTTTTTTGTATGCAAAACACTCAATATTGATATTATGACATACCGAGACTATAATTTTCTTACATATATGTTAGGATATGAGATTGTCTTAAAAATAAAAAAAAATGACTTCTAGACTTAAATTAACTAGGGCATTCTTCTAATTGCATTTTGTATGGGCCTTACACAGAGAATATATGTTAATGTGTAACAGAAGCTAGTTTACACTTGTCATAGAAATTTTGACACATAAAAAGGGAATAATTCCCGGAAAGATGATGTTTAAGACAGTATTTTGAGGCTCTAGAGAGACTGTTTTGAATGGTATTTACGCAAAACTAATAACATGCAAAAGTCATTAGGACAAGAAAATGCTACCAAAATGATACAAGAACAGTGTTAGGTTTCAACCTGATCAGTAGTTCGGTTGAGAGTGAGAGCAGTGTAGGGGCATCTGGATGGCTCAGTTGGTTAAGCATCTGCCTTCAGTTCAGGTCATGATCTCAGGGTCCCAGGATCAGGATCAGGCCCAAGTCAGACTCCCTGCTCATCAGGGAGTCAGTTTCTCCCCAACTTTTGCCACTCCCCCCTGCTTGTGCACTCTATCTCTCAAATAAATAAATAAAATCTAAAAAAAAAAAAAAAAAAGGAGAGAGGGAGAGAGAGAGAGAGAGCAGGGTATGATAGATAATGGGTTCAGTTGAGAGCCATTAAAATATTTCAGGCTGGGAAGAGAGAAGTTATTGCCCTATGTGATTTAAAAAATAATTTTTGAAATAATTAATTAACTAATTAATTAATTTTTGAAACTAAGTGCAAAAATGGGCAGGAATACATATTGCTATAATTAAATGATTGAATGAATGAATGGGATAATTGACTAAGATCCTATGCAAAAAAATCCCAAATAATTTGTGGAGATATTCTGCCTCCAAAGAGATGAAACATAACTTTCTATTCCTTCAACATGGGCTGTCCATATTGACTTTCTTCCATGTGGAATGGGATGGAGGATGAACATCATATAATGAAGAAACCTGAGAAACACTGTTTCATCTGGGTGCCCAAGATTGGTATCAACAATCCCAAGTCATATTGAAAGTGTTCACACTTTGATGAGAATTGCACTGTGATCCCCTCCCCCTCCCCCAAATCCATAACCCCAGTAAAACATGAGAAGGGTACTAGGTGATGCCAGTCGAAAGACATTCTGTAAGACACCTGAGCAGAATGCTTCACAACTGTGAAGGGTTTTTTGTTTGTTTGTTTGTTTGTTTGTTTTTTTAAAGATTTTATTTATTTATTTGACAGAGAGAGATCACAAGTAGGCAGAGAGGCAGGCAGAGAGAGAGAGAAGAGGAAGCAGGCTCCCTGCTGAGCAGAGAGCCCGACGCGGGACTCGATCCCAGGACCCTGAGATCATGACCTGAGCTGAAGGCAGCGGCTTAACCCACTGAGCCACCCAGGCGCCCTGTGAAGGGTTTTTTTGTTTGTTTGTTTGATTTTATTTTTAATTTTTTAAAAATTTATTTAATACAGAGAGATTGAGCATAAGCGGGTAGAATAGGAGGCAGAGGGAGAGGGAGAAGCAGGCTCCCCATTGACCAGGGAGCCCAATATAGGACTTGATCCCAGCACCCTGGATTCATGACCTGACCCAATGGCAGTTCTCAACCAACTGAGCCACTCAGGTACCCCAGCTGCCAAGGCTATCAAGAAACAAGTCTGAGAACTCACTGTAACAACTAAAAGGAGCCCAGGGAGACATGACTATATAATGTAGATATACCGTATGGGATCCTGAAATTTAAAAACAGGACATTAGGTGAAAATTAATTACATTGAATAATGTATGGACTTCGGTTAATAACAGTGTTTCAATATTGGTTCATTGATTTTGAGAACTATACTATACTACAGTAAGATATTAATAATAGGGAAAAATGGGTGCGGGTACATGCGACATTTTCTAATATCCTCACCACTCTTCTGTAAAACGAAATTATTCTAAATTAAAACATTTATCTTAAAAAATGGATAGGAAAATACAAAATTGAAGAAACACAAACAGAAGCCTCCTGAGAGATTATTGAAGTAATGAAGAAGATAAATGACAGTGTCTGAGATAGGATTATATCAAGAGAGAGGGAAGGATGTTGGTGGAACATTCTGAACATAAAATGTCATATCTCATTGACAGATTGGATGTGTTGAGTGGTGAGGGAAAGGGGTGCATTGAAGATGGCTTGAATTTTCCCAGTGGAAATAACTAAGTCGCTGCCGTTAACTAATTGATTCTGATTCGGCAAATATGTTAGAAAAAGGGAAGATTTGGGAGAACAAATTGACACATTTTGTCAAACTGAACAAATTGACAGAAATTTGGACACATTACTATGTTGTATGTAGGTCATGCCTATAGGTACTCTATATGTGACTTTTGAGACCAGAAAAGTGGTTTGAATTCTGTGTATCATTTTTGTGTCAAAAGAAGACGTACATTATTTAAATTGTACTGATATAATTTAAGGAGATAATGCAGAGACAGAAAAGTAGGAAATCCATAATGAACCCCTTAGGAAACCAATACTGGTTATTTATTTGGGAAAAGGAGGTGAAGTCAGAAAGCAAACTGAATGTAAATAGCCAGGGGTATAATCTCACACAAAAAAAGACTATCGTGGAAGCTAACCAGGAGAAGACATGTTCAATCATTGTGACTACTATTGAGAAACCAAATTCTGCAGTTGTAGTTTTATAGAAGAGAGTCGTCACTCAGTATTTTAAATGATTTTCAAATAAATTCATATTGATACATAATTAAGTCCATTTCTACCCCCTCCCCCCACCAGGTTTCCTTAATTTTAGCCTCATGTGCTTTTTCTGTTCCATGATGTCTCTGACAATATCACATTGGATTTTGCTGCCATGTCTTAGGCTCCTCTTTGGCTGTGACAGTATCTCAGACTTCCGTCTTCCCTTGTTTTTTCATCATCTTGACAGTTTTGAGGACTCCTGATTGGCAGGGATAACACAAGTATGTCTATGTAACTCCTTCCAGTTTGTCAGGAAAGTTTTAGTTAGGAGGGTAGTGGAAGATTGTGCGGAGAATAGAATATGTGAAAATGTCATCTCAGTAATTTAAAAAACTAAAGAGTATGTGTAAAAATGTATGTGTGGGGAACTGCCCTTTCTGGGAAAAAAATGAACAACAAATCTGACTTTGGATTATGAACATGAAATCATGTATCAGCTTACAATAGATTACGAAATTCTGATTTCATTATTTGACTAATAATCACAGGACAGAACCAAACTTGTGATATTTATATAATATAAATAGAAAAATGAATTTTTAGGTAGAACCCAATAGCATATTGAAACTATAATTGGAGCTTTCTGTTTCAATATCAGGTACCGAGATAACAAAATAAAAAGTTGATGGGGTTGAATTTTGGGAACTTTTATAGAGGAAAATTTTGACTCCAAGATGGTTGAGTAAAAATTGGTGGGAAATAGAATCTAATGTCATAGACAAAGATGAACAGGTTAATAAATATGAATGAAGACAAGTTAAAGTACAAGGAGTGAGCTATATAAATGAATATTATAGCAGAGCATTTTCAAGAAGAGTTTTTTTTTTTTTTTTAATAAACAATGCTGGGTGGAAAACAGCACTGAGAAGATTGAAAAATGCTGTATCTTATGTTAGTACAATTCTTACATTTGAATTTGAGTTTATATATATATATATAAATAAAAAGTAAAAATAAATTAAATGCATATAAATGTATATGTATTTTAAAAATATATAGGTATTTATATGTATGTAAGTATGTAAGGATATGCAATTTTATTGCAGCTTAAAAATAAAACCTAAATACATTTCAATGATGATATAATACTTAATATGATGTTTTGGTTGAAAAAAATCAAAATATCATGTAATAAATGAACATATTGGAAGACACAGTTTCATTTTATACTTTAGGTTTTACAGTAGGATGAAAACTCTTCCTAAACAAGTAAGAAGAATGTAAGTCTTTGGTAGCGTTATGAATAAGGAATATCAGTTTTGCCTGGAATTTTAAACTTACTTTGTAAATCTTCTAAAAATTTAATTCAAGTCATTTTATAATCAAAATATAATATTTAGCTACACATTATTTTTCCTATTGTCATTTATATAATAGTAGCAAAATCTATTTGATGCCAGGCTATGTTTTAAATACTTTCCATGCGTTATGCCATTTCATTCTTAGAACAACTACAAAGTAAACACTATTATCATCTAAGTTTCATCAGGGAGGAAAATGAGTCGGAAGAGTTTCCTAACTTGCAGGTTAACAGAGCCATCAGTTGAGGAAGCCAAATTCAAACTTAGATGGGCAATTCTAGAATTTGTCGCTCAACAACTACAGTGTGTATGTATTCATCAGATATGTTTTTACCAGTGATTTGTCACTTACATTCACTTTTTTAGAGGAAAATAAATGTAAGCCATTTAGAGATCAGATTCCACAAACACATTTATTTTGGTCATTTTGCATGCTTTGTAGTGTCAGCTTTCTAATAAATGAGCATTAATTCAGCTGATCTGCAGTGGTGTATTTTCTGCAACTTACAAGTAAACACATTTTAAATGTCTTTAAGGATTGTTAAAGAAGTTAACATAAAAAAAGTAAAATAGAATTGACGCACAGTCTTTTTGCAATATTATTTGTAAAAGACATTAAGTGAATTTGACAAATTCGATGTGTAGCAAATTGAAACTTCTAGATTTATTTTGGGTAATACTACCCACAAAGTAATGGTTTGCACTATTGATTCCATATTAAATGAAAGAGAGTTATAACAATGTAGAGTTACCCTTTGCTTTTCTTTTGCGCTTGTTTTTATTTAAATTTACTTATTCATCGATAGTCTAATCCTGTTCTCTCTCTCTTTCACTTTCACTCTCACCTTCGTTCTGTCATCTCTTTGGTTTGGTTTGTAATGTTTACCTTAACTCCAATGGAAGATAGACACTAAAAGAATTGGGTGTATCAAGAGAATATTTAAAATTTGCATAGTTGCCTTGGATTCTCCTTTATTTCTAAATTCCATTTAACCTCATAATTCAAAATTAGGAATCTTGGAAAATTGGTCATAATATTTTTTACGTGTTTATGACAGCCATTATGAAACAGATTAAATAATAACTTCTTAGAACTTTGAAAAATATAGTTACTAACATATCGCATTATACTTCTTGCTCCAGACAAGGATATTCATCTTACTTTCCGTACAGTTGTGATAAGAAATAAATAATATACTTTAGGTAAAATATTTAGCCCATTATCTAGATTTAATAATCTCTAAAAAATGTTAGTAAAATCTTTATTAGCAGCCCAGGCATGCACTGATAAGTATAAGGAAATCCCATCATGTTGCATTTGCTGAATATTAGCTCTCATAAAACTTCTCAGTGACAAGAGTTATAATGAGAAGAATGAATGAAACAAGAGGGTACCAGAGAGGGAGCCAAACCATAAGAGACGCTTAATCATAGGAAACAAACTGAGGCTTGCAGGAGGCGGGGGGTGGGTGGGGGGGCGGAGGGATGGAGTAACTGGGTGATGGATATTGGGAGGGTATGTGTTGTAACGCACACTAGGTATTACATAAGACTGAAGAATCACAGACCTGTACCCCTGAAACAAATACTATGTTATATGTTAATTGATTGAATTTAAATTTAAAAAAGAAAAAAGAATGGATTTTGTCTGTTTTTGGTCCATCATTTAGATAAAAATGTAGATAAAAGTAATACCTTAAGTTTCGTATGCATTCTCAAATAAAATGGGTTGAATTATGTCACTTAAAAATAATATCTAAAGGTAGACCAATATTAATAGGTTCCTCTAAAGGGTGGTTGTCAATCTTGTTTTTAGGTAGAGTTCCTCAACAGATTTCTTTGCAAACACCTCCAGAAAAGAAATTGTCAGGAGAGTAGCCTGAAGGAAGGTAAACAGGCAGAAATATTTGGGAATGGTTTAGAGAAAAGTGTGAGTGAAGAGCAGTTGATTTAGCTATGTTAAGCCAAAGGAGATAAATATCTACATGGTGCTGTCTTGGGCTTAAATTTTCATATCAGAATTTTTATATATATATATATATATATATATATATATATATATATATATATATTTTAAAGATTTTTTAATTTATTTATTTGATGTACAGAGATCACAAGTAGGCAGAGAGGCAGGCAGAGAGAGAGAGGGGGAAGCAGGCTCCCTGCCGAGCAGAGAGCCCGATGCGGGACTCGATCCCAGGACCCTGAGATCATGACCCGAGCCGAAGGCAGCGGCTTAACCCACTGAGCCACCCAGATACCCCCAGAATTTATATTTTTATATTTTTAAATCATTTAATTTCATGAAACAAAACTAATTGTAAGTATAGCTTGAATCAATTACTAAGAATGACTTTTTTTTTTACAATGAAAATAAAGTAGCTGGATGATGAATGCCACATAATTAGCAATTGATTGAACTATTTTTAAACATTATCAGCTTCTTTTTTAGTTTGTAAAATAAAATGAAATTAGCATAACTCTGGAAAACTTGCATATATGAGACATTCAGTGTTTGTACTGTGGTTATTCTTGTTTTTAAAGAAGTGACTTTGATATAAAGTCATATGTATATATACAGATATAAAAAGTGATCTGTAATTAGTAACTAAGTTTAGGTGAAATTCTTATTTTGAATTGAACTGTTAATAAGAAGATATGGGGAAATATATCATATTTCTTTAATTAGAACATTATTGCATTCCTTTAATCTTTTTTATACTAAACTGAAGTGAATTAAAAGAAACAAAATAGGGACACCTGGGTGGCACAGTTGGTTGTGCATCTGACTCTTGATTTCAGCTGAGGATGAAATCTCAAGGTCATGATATCAGGGTCAGGAGATGAAGGCCCATGTCAGGCTCCGTCCTTAATGCAGAGTCTGCTTCAGACTCTTTCCCATCTTGCTCTGCCTCTCCCCATACCCCAACTTTACTGTCTCTCTCTCACCAATAAATAAATTTTTAAAAAAAATAAAATAAAAGAGACAAAATAAATTATAGGGTGGATATTATATAATCACACCTATGTGATGGCATATGTTATTTATTATATAAATGGACTTCAAAGATATGTATCAACTCTTAATGTAATGTTTCAATACCTCCTTTAACTGTAAATGATACTAGGCATTTTCTAATGTATAACTGGAGAAAAAACTATTTTCATAAAATTTTAGGACATCTTATATATCTATATATGTATGTATGCATCTATGTATGTGTGTGTATATATGTGTGTGTGTGTATGTGTATGCATATGTAAATATAACTCAGAGATATACATACCAAAACAAAAGTCATGGAATACAGATTGCATAAATCAAATAACCCTTAGCATAGACTATAAAAAGGGAAAAATAATCATTACAAAACTTCAACTGTAATTCTTTTCTTAAAATAAAATAAAAAAAATAATACTTTTGTTTTTAAATCTAGAAAATGTTGAAATTTTGTTATTCTTATGAGAAGATTTTGTGTTCAGATAGAAATACTCCAAAAGCCAGAAATTGTATTTAGGGATCCCACCACATATGAAATGTGAACACCCATAAAGAATTACTAGAAAAACCAGCCATACGGCAGTTGAAAATAGTGTTTCCAATTTACCCATATGTAACAAACAAGATGTCTAAAGCATTATATGTGACCGTGTGGATGAGACATTATGTTAAATTTATGTTCGTGACAATTTCATGCAACTCTTGGAACTAAACTGTCAAAACCTTCTGATCTACTCTGAAACAGGGATGATTGCTTTTCTCCATGAATAGATTGCATAAATCTTGTCTCCCTTCTGTGAGATTTAGGCTGTTCGCAATTTTTATAGTCACTGTAGGGGATATTTAGTTCATGATTTGTTTTTGATATTTATTTGCCAAAACAACAACAACAAAAAATTCACAAGGGACACTGTGAATGCATTCCCGATCACATGGGTGGATATCCTATTTCTTGTACCAAACATCTGTTTAGGAGATTAACAAGGAAGGTTCTCTTCTTAGGAACTCTCCAGAAAGGGAGAAATTGATTTTCTTATTTTTCTTTATATCATATAAAGATATATATATATATATGTATTATATATATATCACATATATCATATAGATGATATCATATATCATTGTTATATCATTAAAATGGATATAATTTTATTTCATTCTTTTGGGCTCTAAGTTGGAACTACAAGCCCTTGTATTAAAAAGAGAAATATGTTTGTTCTAATGCACAAATATTTGGGGCATTGTCAGTGCTCAGCTAAATGAATATATTCTTGCTAGTCCTGAGACTTTTCTGATTGGATGAAGACCAATCAGTGTATGGTGTTATTAATGTCTCTAAAGAAAATGTAGCGTGCAATGGGAAGTTTTTCTTCAAAGGATAGAAATATAAGGTGCAACATATGGATTCCAATAAAAGAGAAATTGATCTTTTAGAGCCTGTATTCTGTGAATATAAGGCAGAGAATAACATTTTCACAAAAGGGTAAAAAGAAAATAATTTTAAAAATAAATAAAAACTTTGGAATAACCCAATACATTTTAGATGTTGGTTGTGGTTACTTATATCATGGAGACTTTTTCCTTTCATATTCTTGAGTTGATTTTAAAAGTAGTCTTTCTTTATAATATGATTTAAAATAATACTTTCTAAGTCTGAATGAAAGGATTAAAGATTCTGTTTGATTTACTTCATTTCTATATTTACTTCGATAACCACTGAATAATTTAATTTGGAAATACAAATTGAATACATTTAGTCACATACACAGTTTCAAGAGATAGAGTTAACAATGGTATGTTCTCAAATTTGAATATGAAAATATACTGTATGATTTTAGTTTGAGGGAAAATTGAAATATGTCATTCAAGAATGGATTTTTAAAAATGGATTTGCATTGCAAAGTTTGAAATTTTCTTAAACACTTCATTTATTTATTTACTTGCTATTTACTGCAGTAATTTTTGGAGTTCCCAACATTTGTAGTCTTTGCTTTGTTTTGTTTGTTATGTTTCTTTAACGCAGGGACTCCATTTCCAATTCACGACCCCCCAGCTCTTCCAGAGCTAACCCTACTGATTCTTGAAGTAACTGGAGTTACACTTCACAATTGTAAAACCTTGTGAAATTATTAAGTCTCAGTAGCTTTAAAAGCCAAACCTTATGGGGACTCACTTCCCCAGTGCAGGTCCCTTGAGTTTGGGGTGCTTGTTGTGGGGTCTGCTTCTGTCCCTCCTCCATGCTTGTGGTGTCCCTCCCAATTGTGGTTTGTCTCAGCAGGAGTTTGGTGCCTGCTGGAGGCTCAGCCCTTCCTACCCTTCCTGATGTGACCTCTCTACCATTAATTGTGGGAAGTCTGTTCTTTCAGTCCTTGTGTTCTTTTCTGGGTTAGTTGCACTGATAAGGCTATTATCTAGGTGTGTCCATGAGACAAGGTGAACTGAGGATCCTCTGACTCTGCCATCTACCCAGAAGTCCAAGAGTTTGTTTTTTGTCTTTCTTTCATTGATTTGTTTCTTAAATTCACATATGAGCGGAATCCTATGGTATGAAGTCTGACTGACTTCACTTAGCATTATACCCTATAGGTCCATTCATATTGTTGCAAATGGCAAGATATCTCATTTTTTCTTAAGACTGATTATATATATATATCTCACATCTTCTTCATCCATTCATCTATGGATGGACACGTGGGTTGCTTCCATATCTTGGCTGCTGTAAACAATGATGTGATAAACATAGGAGAGCATGTATCTTTTTAAATTAGTGTTTTTATTTTCTTTGGGTAAATACTGAGTAGTGGAATTACTGGATCATATGGTAATTCTATTTTTAATTTTTTGCAGGACCTCCATGATATTTTCCACAGTGGCTGCACCAGTTTGCATTCCCACAACCATGCACAAAGTTTCTTTTTTCTGTACATCCTCACCGCCACTTGTTGTTTCTTGTGTTTCTGATTTTTCTGACAGGTAGAAGGGAACAGCTCATGGTTTTGACTTGCATTTGCACATTCTTATATATGCATATTTGAATTTTTTCTTTTTGTTACATGCCTCAGACTAAATGTCATTAATAATTGCATTTTTAAAAACTATTACTATTATTATCTGTAAACTTTTATTACATTGTATCTTAACTAAATCTCAAGTGAAAATTTATATCTTCTCTGCTTTTAATCATTATATTAATTTATCATTTTCATAAAAGCATAGCATGAGTAAAATAAAGACATATTTAAACATATTTTCTGGCTTTCTTATTATTTAGGCAGACTTCAATTTAATATATATTATGCATAAAAGTAACTTTAAAACTATGCACTAAAGTATCATCTCATAGGTCTAAAGCTGTGTAATTTTCTCAGTTTTGCTCCTTTTCCTAGTTTTATTTTATCATATGTGAACATATTATTCTTCCCTCTAGATAAAAACACACACTTACATTCAATGAAAAAGAATCTTGTCTTCAGTTCTCAGATCTCTCAGTCATTTCGCTGATAAAGCAATTATGTAATCAGTACATGCATGGAGAATACTAGTTGTGTTTTATTTTTCCATGGGAAAATACAAGTAAATTTCTTGTTAACTTATAGTTCTGACAAACCAGTGCTCCAGCTGAATATTTTAGGAAGCTACAGTTTGCCTTGTTAAGAGTCTCAAAGGAGAAGTAAGATCAATACTTGTCACAGCAGGAGATGCGTCACTGTCAGTGGAATGCTGCAGTCTAGCAGTGAGGACGAAAAAAATACACCAACACATCTCAGCTTGGTCTTATGTAATGAGCAGACTTCTATTAAGAAAACAAAACCACTTTCCCAGAGAATGTAATGCCCGGATCAAAAAGCTTAAGTGTCACTTTGTAGTTCACTTACATGTGTAGTCTGTTTTATAAAGTACATATATAGAATATACCAAACCTTTTCCTGAGTATGTGACATAAATGCCTTTGCGTTGTGTATATTGTTCGGGCAATTCTCCCTTTTAGGAAAGAAACTCAACAACTAAACATGTTAAGCTTCAATACATCAATGCTCTGAAGGCATAAAACATCTGATGATTTTTTTTTTCCTTTCCTTCTACCTTTCCTTCTTTGCTCTAAAATTACTTTCCCATTTTCTCATTTTTCTTTAATGCCTGAGTAAACTTTTGAATTCTAGTAAATATACAGGTAGATGTCTGTGGGTCGTTTCGTCATAAAATAACATGTTCTTTCTCATCTACATGCATTTTAACTTGGTTGAGTGGTAGCAATCGTAATTAGGGATAAGTAAATAGGCGTAGATAAGTCACCAGCCAATCAGAAGTGGAAACAGTGGGAGAAGAAAATCTGAGGACAAGTAGTAGCGGAGGTGAGTGAGGAGTGTCAGGTGAGGCCCTTACTGAGAGCCACAGAAGCTAGGAGCCGCAGTCATACTAACTTTCTTCTAGGTTTTCCCCAGGAAGAGAGGCCCTTGGAATCTTGAAGGAGCTGCTCCCAAACGTCCACAGTGAATCCGAATGATGTAAGGAGTGGACTGAACTGGACTCAGTTGCACCACCCAGCTCACCTCACAAGGAAGGACACATTTTGGTGCGCCCCCCAGTGGCCATATAAGGAAGGGGCAATTCTCTTTCTCTCCTGTGACTGTGGGTAACAAACTGCTGTTGGTCTCCTCTGCCCTGGGGCTAAGGAAACCCCTCCACCCCCGCTCCCCCCTCGCACATACTAACACCTCCTATTCACTCTACATGTGTATGTGTATAAAATACATATGTATCATTAGTGCTATAATTAGTGGTAAGTTCTCATTAGTGATAAAACTCCATTTATCGAAAGCAGAAACGGAAACAAGGAGTAGCTTACTCCTTTGCACAGTAGTGTACACCCGGCTTTAGGTCCTGACGCTGAGATTTCAATTCTAGGCTCCAGAGTCCTTGCTCTTAACCATGGGACAACTAGTTATACAATAAAACTAAGTTGTTAACTGCACAGATGGTGTGATTTCTTTTTTACAGTTTATAAATGCCTTTCAAAAATGTTTTCCAAATTTTCATTCCACTTTGGGGACCAGAAAATATAATTATCAGGAAAGGAATAGCTAAACTCTAGAGTCTAGAACTGTAACATAAAGGCACACCCCAGGTTTTATGTTAGAAAAATATGTTGACACATATTAACAGTGGTGACTCTGTTCTTATTATTCCTGAGTACCAATTTTCACATGTAGTGTACTTTCTGGGAGCTGGAAACTTGAGCTTAATAGTCATACATTAACAGACTCATTCCACTTGGGAATGCTTTAAAAGGCAATATTGAAAAGTAAAATATTGCCTGAAAACCCTTACACTTACGCTAAGAATAAAAGGATAATGATAAATTTTCTGAGAGGAAACAGGAAAAGAAATAGCAAATGCTTTCTAGGGAAATTGAAATTAAAAATTAAAAAGTTAGGTCTTCTGTTTTGTTAATAAAAACTAGGGAGGAAAGAGGGAGGGAAGGAAAGACGGACGGAAGGAAAGAGGGACAGAAGGAAGGAGAAAAAGACGTGAAAACGAATGCTTTGTTGTTTAGCTATATAAGCCATATATATAATATATATATTATAACGCTATATGTAATTTTTGATTCAAAGCAATTTTTAATGCTTAGATAAGATACGTACAAGGAGTGAAGTGGAGCTTTGAGTCCAGGATGAGGGCGAAATGCTGCATGTCTCCAGTTAGTAAAATGGCCAAATACAGTCTTGGTATTCCGCATGTGGTGCACAAACTCTTGTACATCAACCCACCAGAAACTGAAGAGGTGATAGTTGAAACTTAGACAAAGGTTTTCACAGTAGCAGAATTACAGCAATTGTAAGTCAGCGAGGTTTGGACTGTGGACGTTTTTTATCCTTTTAACTATTCCAAGAATTTCAAATGGAAAAGAGGACCAAATGATACGGAGAGTAAGAATCCAGAAATAGTTCATTTTGTAAAAAGTTACGTGGCCTATCTCCCATCTCCAAGAGGAAAATGTGACAGCCACAAAGTCAGGGTATGAAATGATCTTCTTAGTTTAAGTTTTTGAGACATTGTATTCCTCTCCCCTGGAGGTTTCTGCCACTAAAGTCAAATGTCTTATGGTTTGTAGTAAAAGGAAATTTTAAGGCAGAATATATGAATAAATTTGGAGGAAGACAAATGTAGATAAGGGAGGAAAATATGTGGATATTCTAAAGTCTACAATTACTACCTTAATGTCTTATGATTGGCTCCTTCAGACCACACAATTAATATGATAATTTTTTTGATAGAACTATTGTAAGTTTGAATAGTCAAACACAAGTTAAAGGTGAGTTTCTCAAATCATCTATTTTGTCAAGAATTCATAGACCTATAGCTTTGAATATACAGATAACTCAAAAAGGTTTAAATTCTCAGTATGGCTGAATGGTTGAAATCTGTGATTCTGTTTCCTTTTAAACACTCCAATGTATCTCTTTTTAAGAAAAGATTCTTCAAAGAATGCAGCATTTTTTTTATATTATCATGTGTACATATGTATATAGTTAAAACAGAGCTTTTCACTAAAATATGGTTAAAGAGGCTGAAAAAAGATCAGAGAGTACTTTCTTCAAATCCCATGATCTATAGAGGAGGAAATTGAAACCATGGTCAGTACAAAATTATTTAGTGTCACATTCTAGAATATTTCAGTTTAATTATCCTAATGTGATACATTCAAATATGTTTTTACAAATATATGTAGAGGCATACTTTATTTAAAAATGTGATTATAAGGCAGTTTTGGAGATAGCATATTGATTAGGACTTATTTTTTTTTCCTGTAATTGGAAAAGATGTAACAGAAACTACATGTAAAACAATATCCTGGGTTCTATGTTTCTATCCCAAAACTCTGACGGAAACATGATATTGCTAAACAGACACGCTATTTCCGCTCTCATATATGGGTTCTATAGAGAATCAGATTAAATTATCTTATTTATTTATTTTTTCAATTAAATTAGTTTAAATATGTAATCTAGGTCCTCCTCTCTACGTTAGGCCTTCTTAGCACAGAGATAATTAGTCCCTTTAAAATCTAATGAGAAAGGCTACTCTATCTTCTTTTTGGCATAAGGCTTGCATACTACTAAAAGTCTTTCTCTCTTCAAGCATTTCAAGCTTAGTCTCAACTTCATTTTATAATTATTATTCCCTGAGACTAGAGTAGTCTCTGATAGGTCCTTCATACGTTCCTTCCTTAAAACCACTCTGGTCTCAACTTCAAGGTCGCCTCCTTGGAGAAGCCTGTCCTGCTCCTCCCTCGCAGTGTGTCCTCCCTCATATTTAATCAGACCGCCTGATTGATCATCCCTGCCCAAAATTAGAACGTTCCTTTATTTGATAATTTGATCCTCTCAACAGGAACTTACCAGAATTCCAATCAAGACAAAGAAGTATTTGTGCTATTCATGGGCTTCCCCTCTTAAATATAGTCTGGTAATGAGCCCACAATAAAGATTAGTGAATGAAATAGAAGATTTCTAGAAAATATGGAAGTAATGCAGGGACTGAAGGGATAAATATATGAGCTCATTTTAACTCTCTCTCTCTCTATATATATATAACATATTCTATATTACAATATATATCACATATTATATATAAGTATATTACATATTATAATGTGTAATATTTATATTTATGTAGAAATATACATGTATTTATATACATACACACACACACGCACATATATATGGAAAGTCTATGTTGTACCAGATACTGTACTAGCTTCCACAGGAGAAGTTATGTGAAATAAATAAGTGAATAAGCAATTATAGAACCATCTCTAATGGCAAAATTTAGTGAGAAATACAGGTATGCATATACTGGTTATGCAAACACACAGGACTTGGTAATGTAGGAATAATAATTTATCAGAATGGAGAGATCAAGCATATGACAGTTGAACCTTAAAAAATGTATTATATTTTTTTACACAGATATAGTGATGAGAGAACATGTTGTATTAGTTTTCTATTGCTGCTTAACAAATTACCATAAGTATTACAAAAAAAATTCAGATTAGATTCTCTTTATAGCTTTAAAAGAGATATTAAAGTAATAGTTAAGATGCTATTGTAATTTAGTTAGATTTTAAACTGATTACAAGTTCTCTAGTGCTAAACTATAAAAATCTCATTTTCATGTTTCCTCTATATCAATAGGAGTATGGCACAACAGTTATTTGGTTTCTAAAGATGTTTGTTGTAAAAAGTGGGAACCAACTGGAAAAAATGTAAACTATACAGGTAAAACAAAACAAAATAAACCAAAAGATCCATGCACTCTTATGAGTGTATGCTGAGTAGTTATAGTGAGTATAATTGTTTAAATTTAGAGGAGAAAAGATAGGAATGTGTGTTTTTTTTTGTTTTGTTTTGTTTTGTTTTTTGTTAGAGCAATAAAAATGGAAATTACATTTAGTGGAAAGCCACAGGGAGAAAGTGATTTCTCAAAGGATTTTATATTTTGAAAAAGAAATAGATTTCCCACCAGAAGTTGCCTTAATACTTAAAGCCAACTGGAAATTAGGGTTACATTTATTTTGCTTCTAATTGCTAGTCCGGGGAAGTGAAGTTAATTCAGGCCTGACTTTTAACAGCACACTATTAAATTAAGGTCTTCTCCAGAATTGAGAAAGAAAGTATGAGAAAACCCAAATTTGTTCACAATGGAGAAGGCAGTTTTAAAAATGCGGTAGGTTGGCAAATCATGAGTTGATATTAAGTGACTGAGCAAAATTTTAATTACAAAATACATATTCAACTTTGAGCAGCATCACTGTCCTTTTTCCAGGGGTTAATGGATGTTAGCATGGGTTTGAATGTTTTAGTATATCTTCCAAAGAGTGATCAATGAAAATTTATTAAAAGGAAAAAAAAAAAAAGAAAGAAAGAAAAGCTCTGTGAAGATCCAATAGACTTAAACATTTGATGATAGACTTTGGTATTGTTTAGGATTCATTATTCCAATTTCAGAAAGTGTTCTATATAAAATGTAGTGGAAACATACTGTTGGCACCATATAGGCAAATTCATTAGGTGTATATCAGCTTTCCCTGGAAGACAGGGAGGATCACACTGTCAGCTGTATGGGGAATGGTGACTCCCGGGGAACCTTTGAAACAAGGGTGACAGAAAATCTGTTTCCTTAGGACTTAGGGCATTTTGGTCCAGTGCCCATGGCACATGTTTGTTCTCACCGCAAAAGTGTAATTATGTGAGGTGATGGATATATTAACTAGCCTTGTTGGCATTTTGCTACATAGATATATATCACATATATATGATAATATATGTGTCATATATATGATATATATCTATATCTGATATATATATATATCAAATCATCAAGTTGCATACCTTAAACTTACACAATGTTATATGTCAACAATATCTCAATAAAACTGGGGAGAAAAGGCACATGTTTACTCAGATTACTTTTAATTTTGGTGTTGGGAGGAAAAAAGAAAACACCCTTTTTCCCCTTCTAGTTTCTTTGGCTGGCCTAGTAATTGAAGTGGCACAAAGCAGACTGACAGGAGAAAAACACATTTAATTTTGTATATATGGTACCTTTCACATGGGAGTTTAGTTTCTCCTTCAAGGTGTAAAGGAGGGTCAGCGTGTCCATCTTGCACCATCTGTTGTTCAACTACTTTTATTTTTTTTTATGATTTTATTTATTTATTTGACAGAGAGAGAGAGAGAGATCACAAGTAGGCAGAGAGGCAGGCAGAGAGGGGGAGGAAAGCAGGCTCCCTGCTGAGTAGAGAGCCCCATGCTGGGCTTGATCCCAGGACCCTGAGATCATGACCTGAGCTGAAGGCAGAGGCTTTAACCCACTGAGCCACCCAGATGCCCCTCTTGCTCAACTACTTTTAATCCAAAATGATCAATATGCCCAAAGAGCATATTTTAGGGTGGTATATTCTGCCCCTCTTCACTGGTAACGTAGGTGAGTGCCAAGCTGCCTTCATTTTTCTAAATGTAGGGTGAGATTTACAAGTGAGGTAACTTGCAAAGGATACTAGAATTCTATAAGCTTTGTGGTAATTTAAAATTATTTTTTTGTATTGTATTCCATTTTGTATTATAACTGAATCTTTACTAAAAGTCCACATATAGTCTTGATTATGTTGTATAGGAAAGAAAAGTCTTTCAACTTTTTGGTTCTGCACTCAATTCCTTATGTGTGCTTGTGGGGGGGGGGGGGTGTTGTCTCCCCATACCAACCACTAAGCAAGAAATGCTCCAGTACCAGCTGGGTGTCCTACCATTCAACTCGGTTCTGATACCATCTATCGGGTGGTGGCATCAAACTCCACAGGTTGAGAGCTCAACCTCACAAGACTGCCCCCCAACCCCCTCAGATGCCAGTCACAAGTCCAGATCACCACCTGTATTTCTGACTGACTGTTTATAAATCAGAAGATCCCATGACTCCCTCCATGTGTTTGGTTAATTTGCTAGAAAAGCTCAGGAAGCTGATTTACTCACTAGATCATCAGTTGGTTATAAATGGATATAACTCAGAAACAGCAAGATAAAAGAGATACATAGGATATGCATTCCCCATAGGATAAGGGGGAAAAGCATGGAACTTCTCCAGGCACCCCACTCTCCCCAAATCTCCACGTGTTCACCAACCTGAAAGCTCTCCAGACCCAGTGCTGTTGAGTTTTTATGAAGGCCTTATTATATAGGCCTGATTGATCAAATCATTGGCCACTGGTGATTGATTCAATTTCCAACCTCTTACCTCTCACCAGGTCAGAATTGGAAAGTTCCAATCCTCTAATCACTTGGTTGGTTCTACTGATGGCAGCTCCCACTCTTAGGTGTGCTCCAGAAGTTACCTCATTAACATAACAACAGGCACCTTTATAGCTCTCATCCTGGGAAATACCAAGAGTTTTAGGAGCTCTGTCCCAGAAATGGGGATGAGGAGGGCATATATATCTCTTATCATAAATCACAATATCACACATTTTGTAACACACTGGAAACCAAAGATCAGTGTCTCCTTTTTCATAGCCAATTCCTGGGGCCCATAAAATTGTTTTAATGACAGAAGAGGCAACAGGCTGGTGGCATGAATAAAAGGATCTGATACATTGTAATAAACATAGAGTATCTGTTCTCATTCATAACAAATAGATGAGAACATGTGGGTCCAAATTTTTAACAATAAATTCAGTCAAGACTCATTCTTATAAAGTCTAAGTTAGGATGACACACTGGTCTGTTTATAAGTTATTTATAAGCATTCCACAAAAGTGTTTCAAGGATGCCTAGTTTTACTCCACTTCTTAGATTTAACATAGTCTTTATTTGGGACACTATTGCAGGTTGACAGAGATATTGTAAATTATTTTTCTAGATTTTCAGATTTTCCACATTTTAATTAGCATTTTAATGAGATTATATAACTGCTGAGTTTCTCAAATTGATATTCTTTGCATAATTTTTCTTCTGTAATTTTTATCTACAAATTTACAAAATGTAAAAATTTTATTCAAAAATTCTGCCTTTCTATCATAAATAGACATGTATTTAATTTCAACAAATTAGAAGTCATGTGTCGTAAATTTAAAATATTTAGATCCCATCGTTCTCCTGTCACTTTTTTGGGGGGGAAGAGAGGGACTTAGCTAAATGTTATATAAATATGAGACATAGAGCTGCTTATCTTAAGAGTTCTCCTCTTTTAAAACATACTTTCAGTTCAATTTACAATGTGGAAATCAGCCATGTTAGTCATCAAGACAAAGATAAAGGTTGCTCAATTATCTTTTAAGTTGGAATGCTGACAGCTACAAGAAGGGGTATGATAGGGTTAAAGAGCCATTTATTTCTGTTTGGGGAGGAACCCTGGCTATACCATAAGAGATCCATTTTCAGATCTAACCTCAATAAGGAAGTGAGTCTCTCTGTCAGAGATAATGTGATTTAGTCCTTCTCTTGGCCACAATGTGACAGAGAAATATCACCGCATAACACATAGACACACAAAGAACACTCAAGTTGGCGAGATAAGCTTTTCTAAGGTTAAAAGGAAAAACATCCAGTCAGCATCTCACTAAGCATCCAGAAGAAAAGCTAGCTCACCTTAAAAATGAATTTATATAATTAAGACTTAAGGCACACATTGAACAATTTCATTATCAAAGGCAAAGTACAGGATAGGTATGACTGTCACAAACCTTAAATTCAGATTGCAAACATGTAACATTATTTTCATATAACAGGACTTAATTTGTATCCCAAGCCCTCATTTCTACATGATAATAGAAATTTTAATCAATTCCATGTAGACTCTGTCAAATTCAATTATTTTTAAGTATTAAGCACAGTGAATTTGAGGATTTTGTGCTTTCAATCTCTCTCTTATTCTTTTTCTGAGACATCTAATTAATTTGGGCTGAGCTTGTGATATGCCAATGAGGGCGGGTACCTGGCAGCAGGGCACGTTTGGTCCCATGCTCCTTTCACTGGAGTATCCAATTCTGTGGGTCACCACCCATTGGTTCCCTCAACACTGCCATCCACTTTCGTCCCAAGTAAGTCGTTCTTATATTGTTTTGTTTTGCCTATAAACTCAGAATGTGTGATCTTTCCCCCCCTTTTATGTCTTTTGTCTCCTTCCTTTTCTGTAACAGTAATTTCCTCTGAAAGAATGAGGAAGGTGAATCTAATGATAAAAAATTGTTGAGAATAAATAACAAAAGGCTCCAAATATTTAGTGTGACCTTTATAATAGTACCGATAGCACTAACTCAATAAACTGACTGTTAGCATATACACTAGAAAATTATAGTTACAACAAAAAAGAGGGAGAGGGATGGAAGGAAACAGGAAAGCAGGGAGGGAGAGAAGGAGGGAGAGAGGAAGAAAGGAAAGAAGAGAGAAAGGGAGAGAGAGAAAGAATGAGAGAGAAAGAGAAATAGAAAGGCACTGTGTACATGTTAAAACCCACAGAACCTTAAAACACAAAGAGTGAGCCTTTGTGTATACGAATTTTTATTTATTTATTTTTAAATATTTTATTTATTCATTTGACAGACAGAGATCACAAGTAGGCAGAGAGGCAGGCAGAGAGAGAGAGAGAGGAGGAAGCAGGCTCTCCGCGGAGCAGACAGCCCGATGTGGGGCTCGATCCCAGGACCCTGGGATCACGACCTGAGCCGAAGGCAGAGGCTTCAACCCACTGAGCCACCCAGGCGCCCCGAGTGTATACGAATTTTTAAAGGATCATTTAGGAGTTGGGTAAACTATGAAATGGAGACTGTGATAAAACAATGGAACTGTATTATAGTATATTACAGTGAAACAACCACACAGGAGTGTATTTGACATGGAGAGAGAGGAGATGCTGACCTATATAACTTTGGTAAAGAATGGATTTCATAAGACTAAAAATAAAACAAAGCATGCATAAGCACTATATTTGTTAATAGTTTCCCATGTGGTATAGGTTACCAGTTCTGATATTGCTATGCATGCATTGTGGAACAGAGCAGTTAATTAAATGGCTAGACAATAGTGGGATCCCAATTTACACTGTTGAGAGGGAACCTCTAGGTTAAAAAAAGAGAAGAGACTAGACTGATTCTAGTGATAATGGATGGCAGTTGGAGTCATTGGTATGAAATCATATTTTGTTTAATATAGATGCAAACAATTGCATATAGAAATATGCACACATATGTGTATATACATCACTTAGTACACACACTGTTAAATTATTTAAATAAGGAGGTCATTAGATTGAGTTGCTATAATGTCTCAATGGCTTACAAAGTGCATCAGGATCAAAGCCTGCAAATGCCTCAAGGTTAAGAAGTTGAAACCTAAAGACAATCAGTCAGGGTGGCTAAGTGGGTTGGGCCACTGCCTTCGGCTCCAGTCATGATCTCAGGGTCCTGGGATTGAGTCCCGCATCAGGCTCTCTGCTCAGCGGGGAGCCTGTTTCCTCCTCTCTCTCTCTGCCTGCCTCTCTGCCTACTTGTGATCTCTCTCTGTCAAATAAATAAATAAAATCTTAAAAAAAAAAAAAAAAAAGAGCCATCTAGGTTTTAAGCTATAACCAATCACTAGTTTCCTTACTTTGCCTTGGCACTGTTTCTACAGAAGTCCCTCCCAGGTTCCTGCTGGTGGATAGCTCCCAACCACTCTGGTTGGTGCTGCTTGATTGGAATCGATTTTTGTTTGAATAAACTCTTAAAAATGTTGATATACTTCAGCTTATTTTTTTAACAACACATGTATTTCCCTGCTCTTTGAGCTGGGAGAGCCTGGAAGCAATGACATCCAAAGAGCAATAACCTAACTAGCACCCGGGTTGGCTTCTAATACTATTCTCCAGCAAAACGCACCAGGGTTTCTGGACAAATGACTAATTCTACACCTGAGGCAGGAAATACACAAGATATGGCTGGGACATGGTATAATGCCAGACATTAAGAAAATTCACCTCCCCCCTTTAAAAAAAAAAAAAAAGAGAGAAAGAAGAAAAAAGAAGGAAAGAAAAGATTGCTTATGTCAAACAGACGTAGGATCCACCAATTGAGTTTCCAGTGACAAAAGGGAGAAATTTGAGAACCAAAATAAATAAATTCGTGTTGAAATATAACTTAACGTTGAAGTAAATATCCATGAGTCCATAATGATATGAATAAATTATTGAATAAAGTAATAAATGGAGGAGGACAGAGAAGTCATTAGGTTGTGTTGACACCCTGCCCTCAACAAGGTGGAGCATGGTCTGGCCCTCCTGAGTACTCCCTTCCTCATTCTTTCAGAGAAAATTACTGCTACAGAAAAGGAGGGAGGCAAAAGACCTAGAAGGAAAAAAAAAAAAAAGACAATCACATTCCAAGTTTTTTTAGTTTAAAAAAACTCATTTTAAAAGAAATATTCAATGACAGTTTACTATTGAGCAAGATGTTTTGTTTTTGATAAGATTTATATCAACTAATTAACTACCAAAATGTGTCATACTAAGGTAAGATGTCAGTAGGAGAAAGCACGAGGTTGGGGTACGTGTCACTCTCCATTCAATCTTCACAGTTTTTCAGAAATTAAAAGTTGTTCTGAAATAAAAAAGTTTTATTAAAAATATTTTATCTAAAATAAAAAAACCTTTTATTTAAAAAAAATAAACTAAAGAAAATCCAGACTGATCTTTAAACCAAATTTATCATTTTGTTAAGGCAGTAGATTTTCTAATGAAGACGTTATAGTTGCTGGTGATTTGTCACACCCTGGTGCTATTATGGGTCTTATGGGATTTCTTGTCTCCTAGTTCTGTTGATCACATTTTCCATGGGAGTCCTCTTTTTTTGTGTGTGAGAAGGACTATGCTGCTCCTTTCACAGTCTTTCCAGAATCACTAGTACTCTTTTAAGTATCCTTCAAATATACTTAACAGGTTTTAAATAAACATTAGCTAAATTTTATTAAAATAGTTTCTAAAGCTGTCAGGTGATGTGGTTTTACTATATAAATGTTTTTATTCAAAGCTAATGGACAATTAAACAGCAGATTGCTTTATATTTCCATACAAGGCCTCTTCTCCTTGTTCCACACTAAATTATTTTTTGCAACTTGATGAAATAATATACTATACTTTTATTAATATTACCCGAAGATGTTCCAGTTGTTTACATATTATATTTTCAAAAGTAAACATATTTTTGTATTAAAAATGAAACATAATTATGTTATTCACAGTTGTATTCTCTTCAGGAAACCTTATGGTTTTAATTTGATAAATCATAGTGTTAATATAACTGACATTTCCTTGGTAGGGGGAGGATCTAATTAGATTTTATGTCACTCAGTAAAATTAAAAATTTAATTCAAATGTAAATCATAGCAGGATGGGAATATGGGATTTGAAAAAGCATCTGCTGAGGTTTTGGACTTTGGGTTTTACATTATTTTTGTTTTGTTTTGTTTGTTTGGGTTTGTTTGGGGTAGAGACCTGCTTTATTTTCTACAGGCTGGCATGGTACGTGATGTCAAGAAGTACTTGATAGAAACAAATCCCATTGGGCTTTCTAGTTTACTTCACCCAAGTGAGCATATCACACACATTGGAATATATGCTTCAGCAAAACCAAAATACCAAAACAAACAAACAGAACACTTTACATTATGAATATTTTAGCATTTTTGCAAAATATAGTGTATATTTGACAGCTATGTCCATTGAGCCACAAGTTCCTATTGCCATGACAGGTAAAACGAATAAAAGCAAATGCTGGTTACAATCTAGAATATATATATAAATTTTATCCTGTGTGTTCAGGTTGATTGGGGGAATTTCAGAGCACACACTGCTTCCATCTGCTATGAACAACAGAGACAGATACCTAACAAATAATTTAGCTCAAGGGGTCCTCTCATCTTGCTGGGACCTACATGAACTGTTGTCCACCTGCTTCACTTGTGATGTGAACCACAGCACTTCAACCCACACAAGATAATTCTCCCACCACAGAGGAAAGTCAGTTTCACAAGTACATGCCTTTGTGTCTAATGACAGCTTGTGAAATAAAATACTAGACCACACAGCAAAGAAAAGTGCACTAAAGTTGGTGGCCTTTTATCACTTGGAATCTAATTTATAAGACAGTGGTAAGAAATTTAAAATGATCATAAGAAATGTGATATAATTGTAGATCGCAGTATAAGCTAGTATCAATGAATGATGTCAAAAAAGGAAAATGAAATCATCATGTTTCTTCAGTGTAATTCTCTAAAAAAATTTTGCAAGTGGAGGAAGGCTTTTCTCTAGATAAATAAAACTTCTGTTATGGAATTAATAGGTTTCAAACTATTTTCTTTCTTTTTTTTTGAAAATGGTTTCAGAATTGAAATAGATTACATTTTTCTTAAATACTTCAGGATAACAATCACAGATATATAGATATTTATAGTTTTGCTCAGATAAACAGGGCATACATCAAATGATTCATAGAATTTATATTTCATTGTCTTCCCTAGGCATGCAGCAGTAATGAAACACAGGCCATCAGAATTACATTTCTTATACCACAGTATATTATTTAGCCACTCTTCTGAATACTGAGAAATTTCTTTATATATTTCCCCAAATCGTGAGTCTGAAAGCCTGGACATGGCTGGATGTTGTTGGGTGGGTGGTCACAACCAAGTTACTTACTGAGGGATCAGGGATAGGATTGCCTCTGTTGGCTGGGCTGTCATCCAAGTTCCAAATATGAACTACGTGCTCAGAGACTCGCATTACCAGAAGGCACCTGAGTAGCCACATCCAGACTGAAGGCCTCCGGGGAATACTTTAAAATACTCCAGTGTGGCTACACCTGCCACTGACCACTGATGGCTTCATTATGTGTGTATGATTTGTATACTAAAACAATGACATGGTACCAAGTGAGCCATATGGATTCTCTATGGGAACCATACAAATTCTGGGGCCCAACAATATTACCTCCCGAAGAGGTCAACATCACCTTCAGGAAAAAAAAAGATACATTGAGCCTTTTCCATTTTCCAACTAAATTAGATTCTCCTTTAACGTTAGGACACAGCATTGCTTTTGATCATGTTAGCAGCTTTCTTCTCAAAATTATTTAACTGAGAGTTTTTGGCAAAAGGATGTTTAGTAAGTCTGAACAGCATTTTTTAAACCTAGAAAACTGACAGATTGCACATAATTTCTCTGCCACCCACAACCACTCAAAAGCAAAACTAGTTTCAGTGCATTGTTATTATTTACACGCTATTATCTGAATGGCCCAAGTACTAATGTCAGAATAGCTCAAGAGGTTCAGGATGGGTTCTAGCGGGTGAGCAGAGGGGCCCGATATGAACACCAGAATACTACTACCGAGCCTTGACTTAACTACTTAAAAGATAAATGAGGTTCTTTAACATGGCATGGAGGAAACAAATACTTCAAGGGACAATACACACTACAATATTACGAGTGAATTCATTCTCTGTTGCTGCAAAGAATAATTGCCATGTATAGATCAATGTTTCTTACTAAATTGCATATATATGAATACATATGAATAGTGGTCATTTATGTCCTGCGCATCAACAACAAAATCATTTGATGACTTTTTATTCACATGCTTGTGCCATCCAGAGATCACTTATTCCTTTCCTAAACAATTTTACCATTCAAATATGCAAAAAGGCTTACACGGGTTAAAAAGATAAAATTTAGCCTTAATTCTAATAAAATGACTTAGCTCACTAAGCCACCCAGCCACCCCTCTGAAAAACCGCTTATATCTTCCTCACTTTTGGAAGATACTTTCACTGGGTATAGATTCCTACATTAACAGGATATTTTTTATACTTTGAGCAGTTTGAAGATATTATTTTGTTATCTGATAGGTCACATCATGATCTAGCTTGCATGGTTTCGGATGAAAATCTTATGTCATTATTTTTTTGGTTCTGCTGTATATCCATGTGTATTGATTCTCTTTTCACTCTGGCTGCCTTCAATTTTTTTTTTAAATTCTTTGGTTTTCAGCATTTTCAATATGATATACATATGTGCGTGTGCATGTATCTTTGTTTTTATTTCAGTTGGTGTTCTCTGAGCTTTGTAAATGGTGTCTGCCATTAATATTGGGAAACTCTCATTTCTTCAAGTATTGATTTTGTTTTCTCTCTTTTGTCTAGGATCTAATTATTTGTTTATTATTTCATTTGCTACCCCCCCCCCCACCCACCACCAAGCTCATGGATGCACTCATTGTTCTGTTTTTTCACTTTTTTATAAATTTGTGCTTCAGAAGGAATACTTTCTGTTTTTCAGTTTGCTAATCCTTTCCTTCCCTAATCCATTAAAAGCATTTTTTCATTTCTGTGCTCCTGTTTGTTTTTTTTTTTCTAGCCTTTCTTTTGGATTTTCTTTATAATTTTCGTTTTGTGCTACCATTACCCAATTTTATATGATGTCCATGTTCTCTCCTACAACTTTTAACACAACATTTACAGTTATTTTAAATATTGTCCTTTGATGTCCTTTATTACTCCTGTTCTCTTTTTATATGTATTTATGTATGTATGTATGTATGTATGTATTTGACAGACAGAGATCACAAGTAGGCAGAGAGACTGGCAGAGAGAGAGAGAGGAGGAAGCAGGCTCCCCGCTGAGCAGAGAGCCCAATGCGGGGCTGGATTCCAGGACCCTGAGATCGTGACCTGAGTCAAGGCAGAGGCTTTAACCCATTGAGCCACCCAGGTGCCCCACTCCTGTTCTCTTGCTTGCTTTGTCTCTTAGCAAAATGTTTTTATTTTACTCTTTGCTTTTTTGTACGCCTTGCAATTTGACATCTTTTTTAGGGCAGTAGATACTGAAGTAAGTAGATTTTCGGTGTGACATTTTGCACATCATTCCTCTTATTAGGTTTGAATGTGGAGTTTAAAGTCAATTTATTCAGTAGTTGAATTTATCTGGGGTCTGTTGTTGCTCTGCTCACCCTCCGTGTACTACAGGCTTTGAATTTCCAACTTCGTGTTTAGGGTAGAAATCGGCTTGCCGATTAGGATTTATAAATGCCTGCCCCACCCTCGGTTTTGTGTCTTCTCTATGGATCCTGTCTTAAGAATATTTTTCCCCATGGTGCTTTAATTCTCTCAGCAGTATTCCACTAGTATTTACACTTGAAATTTGCTAGCCTGGTGATGAGGGAGCAATGCTCTCTCCTTAACTTTATAGGCCAAGTGGAATCCAGTAGTGTCGTTTATTTTGGACTGTTGCCATCATATCATACTGATTCTACAATACATCAGACCCAACTTTTCCCCCTCTTTTAGAAAATGCTGTGTGTCTCTAAATATGGTTTGAGTTCGAGGCAGTTTTGCAAAAGAGGTGGGCAACATGAAAGTCTAGAGCAAATGGTGATCGATTTTCTCATTTCTTCTGGACCTGCTCAGGCTTATCCTGATACAAAGCTCCCATTGTAAAATGGATTTCATTTACATAAGGCGCGTCCTTTGACTCAGGTAGCTCATGTTACACAGTCACATGAGGACACTTCATACTCTGTCTCTACCAGGGCTCAATAAAAAAGAAGCAAATGGCTTTCCTTTCCCTGAGCAGAGTGAATTTCTCTGATCTCAATGGCATGGTCTTATAGCACAACCCTAGGGGGATCTTTGCTCCAACGCCACTTTGGCTTGCTAGAAACACGGCACACACTGTTATCCGTCACTGTTACCTCCAATCTCTTCTTATGCAGTGGGTGTTCTGGACTTAGTGGTAGAACAGTTTCCACTTCAGACTTCCCCTGGTGCAGAGGACTCGTGCTCTGAGATGCATAAAAAAACTCAGCTGTACGAGAGATCTGATATTTGGAAAGAAAGCCATTTCTCTAAATGCTCTATAGTCTGCCTCTAAATTTCAGGTAGTTCTACTGAACATATTAACTTTTTATTAGTAGAGGAAGTCTGAGATGAAAAAATATGCCCTTTCCCCAACAGTGGGATGCTCATAATGCTGCAAATCATTGGATCTTTAAGCTCTTCATAACATTAAAGTACCCCGAGTGTTCATGGCACTTATCTTCCCTCCTCCATTCTGCATTTGTTTTATAAGATATTTATATCACTTGCCAAACACTGAATATCATGTCCAATCTGCATGTATCGATGTGCTCTTCTGCCCATGGACCCTCTTATGGCAGAGCCCAGGAGAATTTACAGAGTCATCAGGCAACAAAAATTGTATATAACTATAAACGTCTTTCTCACGCAAAGAAGATATGCTTTTGCTTTTATCTATTGATGCAGACTGAGAAGAAAGTATTCATACTGTCATGGCCATGTGCCAAATACTAGGGGCTACATTAATCTAGTACTCTAAAGGTATCATATTCAAAAGAGCAGCTGCAATTGGGACAGGGATACGGTTAAGGATGTATCAGTGCACGGTTGTAAGTCATGTCCCTTCTGATTGCTGCAAAAGGACTGACAAGGTGAATTGAAAGCAGTGAGAGCATCCCACTGCATTCTTCAAATATGTGATACTGGGTGCTTATCTCTGCAGTTCCTCATGTAAGCAGAAGCGCTTCTGATTTTGATTTGCTTTCTTGAGTAGGAGTGAAGAAGCAGTAGCAGGGACTCCCGCCTAACTCTTTATGTAATAATTAGCATGCTCCAGCTTTTAGGGAGCCATGATGAGGCTTCTGTCAGATGCTAAGTACACGCAATCCACCCAAAATTACTACAGAGACATGATTTTGATTGAAAACACCCAAGGTCTTCTCTTCATGGCTTTCTATGACTTTGTTAAAGGTAACAATCTGTTATAGACTCTTTGAAAATCGTTGGAACCACTCACACGTGATGATCAAGCTATTATTTGTACTGAAGCCTGAATTGAGTTAGAGAAACACTCCTTTGCTCTGAGGTTTACTCAAAACTTAGTGCCTGGACAGAGCAGCATAGACACATTTATTATTCATTTCTTTAATATCTGACGAAGCTCACAAAGTATTTAACATTTTTCTTAGAAGTAGTAGATGCAAGGTGCAATGATGTGGCCTTTATTTTGCAGGGAATATTTTAATAGGCTTCCAGTCAAATGTACCATCAGAAACTACCCTAAGTGTAGAGCCTTTGTATTTTCATAGACTTTATATCCCATCCCATGATAGAAATAACTCTCTCCAGATTAACTTGAGCAACTGCTACTTCCTGATCCCCAGTGCTCATCAGCGTATTGATACTGGCATGCTGGATCAGTGTGATGTTCTGTAGAACACTGAGATAGTCAAGCTTTTTGCAGACAGTTTTGCAGCATAGGGCTGGACAAGGCAATTAGCCTCAGTTTTTAGGGAGACAGAAAAAAAAGAAATCTTTAACAAATCAACAACTACTCAAGAGAGTGGAAGTTCTGCATGTATGCTAGGAAAAAGACCATAGATAGGACACTGGCATCAAGTGACGTTTTTTGTTTTTTGTTTTTTGTTTTTTTAAGATTCCATTCACTCATTTGACAGACTGAGATCACAAGCAGGCAGAGAGGCAGGCAGAGAGAGAGGAAGGGGAAGCAGGCTCCCCACCTAGCAGAGAGTCCAATGCGGGGCTCGATCCCAGGACCCAGGGATCATGACCTGAGCCGAAGGCAGAGGCTTCAACCCACTGAACCACTCAGGCGCCCCTCAGTTGAAGTTCTTAACTATGATTCTCTAAGGTCTATCGTTATAAGGAGGTTAGTTAAATGTGGCTATAGTAGGATTCACATAACATAATATGTTTTTATATTTTATATATCTTTAATATAATAAGGTCTATCGTTACAAGGAGGTGAGTTAAATGTGGCTATAGTAGGATTCACATAATATATTTTCAAATCATTGAGAATGACTGTTATCTCTGTGATTCTCCTTAAAGACGTGTTTCCTTTTTATTTATATTTTTAGAAAGCTGTGCAGCTTAAGCATCTCTACCCTTCCTTCCCATAATAATAGTTTCTTTTTCTTTTCTTTTTTTTTTTTAAGATTTTATTTATTTATTTGACAGACAGAGATCACAAGTAGGCAGAGAGGCAGGCAGAGAGAGAGAGGAGGAAGCAGGCTCCCTGCCGAGCAGAGAGCCCGATGCAGGGCTTGATCCCAGGTCAGATCTCATGACCTGAGCTGAAGGCAGAGGCTTTAACCCACTGAGCCACACAGGCGCCCCAATAGTTTCTTTTTTTTTTTTTTTAAACATGTTTTTTGGGACCTGAAGTTAGAATTTTTGGGTGTGCGTGCTGGGATATCTACGCAAACTAACACTGAACCTAAATTAAGTAGACTCAAAGCAGAAATCACATTGATTGTCCAAAAGCTGTAAGAGACCCCTTTGACCAGAAAGCCATGGAGATACTCCTTTTCACAAAGTAACTTTAGTTCAGGGTTAGTGCCCACTAATCCCTTAACATGTAGGATATTTGTACTTGCTATAGTTTCCATATTAATCAGCAGGAAATTAGCATTCTGGTCACCTCAAAGTGCTCTGTATCTTCTAGATTTACTCAAGTCCTACGTGAGGCATAGGACTATTACTTCCTGTTATCCAGTCCAATCTAGCATCCACTTAATTTTTGCTGTTGACATTGCTGTTATACCCAGGAGGTAGAACTTTCATAGGTTGTCTGTATATTTGAATTATAGAGACGTGTGTGACTAAGCCCAAGCAACCTTTAATTCAAACCATGAAGTGAGTATTATGGCCAAACTGCCTGTGTGAAAAGCATACCCACAGAGCCACTAAGAAGAGCTGATGCTGCTACTTGATCTCTGTTCTCCAGCACTTTGGCAGATCCAGCCTAATAAAAACAGACTTACCCTTGGGCTGCAGACTTAGAATGGGGCGGGGGGCAGGGGGTAGAGTTGACAGGAATTCAGTGTATTTAATTTTTGGGGGGTAGAATGCATCAATATTATTTTTGCTATTTAAAAAATTAGTAAAGAAATAATAATGTGGTCTATGTGCACTATGCATTATGCATAAACTGGAGAGTTCATAAAAATCTGGGCCATGTTTGTTGGGTTTTCATCATGATTATTCATTAGGATAGTTAAATTATGGTGTATTGTTTAGGAATGTGTGGTAATGATTTCCAGTTCTTAGACTGACCTGGTTCCTCTTTCCTTCCAGGCACTTAAGAGTCCATATTCAGCCCCTTTGAGGAAAGGGCTACTAGTTCTGATCAGTGGGTTCTGAGTGATGCAGGAAATTTTCTGAAGCACTTTATTATAGGAGACTTCTTGTCCTGCTGGGACATCTCTTGGAGCCTCATGCCATAATGGTGACATTTTAAGAAAGTAGAGTTTCCATCAGCCTGGGCTCCTCTGTGATGAGCAGAAACCCTGTACTGTGTTGGGCATATAACACGAGCCAGAAATAAAAGTTTTTGACATTTTGTAGTACAATTTATCACAGCATAGCCGAGACTACCCTAGCTAGTTGAGGATAACTGGTAGTTATCTATGGAAAAATCATGCTGGCGAAAATAAGTAAAATTAAGTTTACCCAAAGAATGTAAGGGGTTAAATGGATTGATGGGAGCCTGGGAAACCGGTCTGAGAATGTGATTGAGGAAATTCCAGGAGATCCGGAATATAGAAGCAAAAATCCTCTGATAACAGTAATAATCTGGATGTGTATTGTGTTACAATAGACAACTGGTTCTTCTTTCTTCTCAATCCTTTTCCAGAATCTGTGGCTGAAATCATATGGGACTTTGTCTTCCTTGACTTATTGAAGGGGTTGGGATTTACCCTCCCAACAAGTAACAGAAATTGGAAAGAGGCAGGTAATTCTCCAAAAGGAAATAGGACGTTATAAGGAAGAAAGAACTGGCAGATGTCTGGTGGTGAAACCTCACAGAAGTCCACAGTACACTGTCTGTAGTTAGAAAATGGGCATGGAGGACTCCAGTGCCATCAGGACAGAACGGTACTCATTCGGCATTAGACATGAACTTGCTACGTTCAATGTAAAGAGACTTCTGTAACACAGTTGAAAGTTTATTTTTTCTTTAGTAGGAAACACTGTTAAATATTTATGTGAGTTGTCAAATGTTATTACATAGCATAACAATAAGTATTTTGAGGGTTTTTTTAAAGATACTGATTTTGTATGATAATTTTCTCCCCAAGATTTCTGGTTTCTTAATAATTTTGAGTATTTGTATTCTTTATTGGTGTATTAAATACAATTAAATGTTTCTCTCAGAATTTACTGGCATAAGAATATCACAGTAGTGTATTTCAGTAGAGCCCAAATATTGAATGTCAGAATTATTGAAGTACTTTCTTAATTGCTTTCTTCATGTTGTATTTTTGTATGGCTAGGGCTTTTATCTAATCATTAACTGATGAGGCTGTAGACCATTTTCTTGTCTGTTTTTTGTTACTTTTATATGCCTGATTTTATCAAATACATATTAGGAAAAGCTGAAACACTGGCTATGAACATAATACATTTACTTAAAAATATGTTTTACATTATGTAGGCTATGTTTAATATTAAAAATATAATACCAACCACGTCAGAAAGTGTTGAGTACATTACATGAGAAATAAAGTGACTTAGTTGAGTGGATGAAAAGTGATTTAAAAGTTATCTTTAAATTAATAAGTCACTTTTTCACATGTGTATAGAATTTTATTCTGTAGCACAGAACAAATCTATCATTACCTCATACTGATATAATTTCTAAAATCTTTTGGTCTTTACCAAAGTTTTGTCTAAAGGGAATAATTGATAGATAAGTTATAATATTTCTTATTTTCTTTTTATGGTTTACTGAAAAAGGTATTATTCCCACTATAAAGTGGGAAATGATTAATTTATAAATCATTATACACATAATATGGCAAATGACTTGAAAAATTGCATTATAGTCTAGTTTCTGGAGATAGCCAATAAATAAAAAGTCAACAGTTGAGATTGTATTAATGACAGCATGGAGGAATTCATGAAGGAAAAAAAGTATTAAAAAAAAAGTATTTAATGCATCTTTAAAATTGTCTTGCTATGTGATGCCTGGGTGGTTCAGTTCGTTAAGCATCTGCCTTGTGATCCTGGGTCCTGGAATTAAGTTCCGCTCCTTGCTCAGTGGGGAGCCTGCTTCTCCCTCTGCCTGCTGCTCCCCCTGCTTGCACTCTGACAGATAAATAAATTTAAAAAATCAAAAGTAAAATAAAAATTGTCTTGCTACATGTAGTTCTGGAACCTAGAACCCTACACAAAAGTTCACACTACTAATGAGAATCTAGTGACAACTAGTGATAATTGCAGGAACATTAAAGTATGAGTTCCTTAGGAGTCTAAGAAGCTTCAGAAAAATACATCTAGTCTTAGACTTACAATATTCATCAGGCAAATTGTGTGCCGTAACTCTCTTATTTAGAAAATTAGTGTCGCCTTCCTTTGTTTATGGTAGCCAAATACACATAGGCTGATTTCTGTAGTGATAGATCTATTTTTTAAACTATCACTTACTTCGCTTGATTTTGCATCTTATTAAAAATATTTCCTGAAAACATAGAATATTGCCCTATTGTTATTTTCTAGTTACTATTGTGTACCTTGATGTCTTTTCTATAATATTGCATTAAAGTTTAACTTGTAACTCAAATTGTATTACTTGTGCACAAAGTTACAAAGCCCAAAGTGTTGTTTTCACACCCACTTGCTTCCTGGCTTAACAGCATCACTGTCTTCAAATTTCACTTTTACCTGTTTTTGATTAGGTCAGGATTATATCTCCAGGATCTTTGTGCATGGTCTCTATAAACTCAACCTCATGTTATTTTCTCATTTTAAAAATTTTCCAAATATAACACTTACCATCTTGTTTTTTTAAGATTTTGTTTTTAAGTACTCTCTATGCCCAATGTGGGGTTCAAACTTGTGACTCCAGAGATCAAGAGTTAACGTGCTAGATGGGCTGAACCAGCCAGTCGTCCCTCATTTGCCATCTTTTGTGTAGTTTCTTTATTTGCGTATTACACTCAGTCATATAAGCATGTGTGTATAAAAATACACACTCAAACACCCTCACTGAGTACACATACACACCAGCATGAACCTGATGTAAACCCCTGTAATTCCTCCCTAAATATTCATTCTCTAAAGTTGAATATTTGGTTCCTTTTAACTGTATTATTCTTTCCCAATATAATATGGTACACTAGGGAATAACTAATGATTGGCATAAATAGCTTTCTAAGCTAACCCCTGTAAATATTCACCCTTTCCCCAAAATATATCATCTTCCAAGCAGAAATACTTAGGTTAGGTCACATTTTATAGTCTGTGAAAGATTGTCACAAACCATCTTCAGTGTGATACTTTTTGTTCAATGCATTAATAACGTAATATGATTTTTTTTATACTTCTGTAATATATTTACTATTCTTCCATTGAATGAGGTGTTCCTTATTCTTTTGATAAATCTATATTCCCACCACTATGACCATTTAGCTTTGCATTTGAACAATTCAGTTCAACAAATATTGGTATAGTGAGTACTCCAAGAAAAGTGCTCGTCTAGATCCTTTAGCTGAACAATGATAGTACATAAAAGCATATATCAAAAGGAGGTATGTGCTGTGGAAGTAAGGAGTATTCGAAAGGAAGCATTTGTGGGATGCAGTTTTAGTATATGTGCGGCCGAAGCCAGCACAGTGGGATGCAGTTTTAATTGAGGTGGTCAGAACTGGACTCTTCAAGAGGGTAAAATTTGATCAAGGACTGGAAATAAGGGAGTAAGTAGGTCCTGAAGATGCCTGAAAAGCCTTTCAGGCAGAGGAAAAAAAGAATATAAGGGTCCCAAAACAGACGATGCTGAATGGGTTTGAGGAAGATCAACAAAAACAGTGTGGCTGGAAAAAGGTAAGTGATAAGCAGGGTACTTGACAATGAAATCAGAAATGTCATTAGAGGTAATGCTTTTGGCTTTTACTATAAGTGAAGGCAGGAGCACATTGAAAGGTTTAGAATAGTTGAGGGTATTGATCTGATTCATGTTTTAAAAGCACACACCTTGCTTCCCTTGAAAAGCAAATTATAGACGGCTATACTCTAATTATCTTGACATTTCCCCCTTCTTTCTGTTCTTCTCCACATTGTTGTTGCTGAGTCCCGTGTACAATATTTCTCCATTCACCTTTCCTTAAATGTCTTGTCTTTTGAATTCCCTTTACTATGTGACAAAAATTTTCCTCCAGTGTTTCCAGAAATCTTTTTTTCCAGGCATGCTTAAAAGATTTTATTTGCCATAAAAAAAATAAATCTGAAGGGGAAAATAGGTATATTTCAAACATTTCATCTTCTCCTTTTATGGAGATTTTATATGGCATTTTCAGGATACAAAACAACTTCTTTGTATCACTAAATAAGTCACTTAGTGTATAAACTTCCAGAGTCACTTCGACAAAAATCCTACATATTTCTCCTAGTAATTTCAGTTATTAGCACAGTCCATACCTTTGTTTCCAATGCTCCTAGATATTACTGCATTAATAAGTATGTATGTTTGAGTTTAACTACCATGCTATTCTGTCTTCCAGCCCTACTGCATTTAACCCAACACAATACCTAGGAGAATCATTTTCTCTCTTTGACGGTCAAATTATTTAGTACTAGTACTAATAAACTAGTACTTTGATCCTCTTCCTGTTTGCCTACTTTCTTGTCACAATATCAGTTTCTACTTTTGCTATACCGTAGTCAGAATTTACCAAGACTGTACCCAGATGACCCTTAACCATGTGCAGTTGAACTAATTATTACTACTTTCATAATTAACATAACAGTATGATGCTAGACTTCTTTTTCATTCTTTTGTAAATGCCTGTTTTGAAGAGATTTATAGTTTCATATTGGAAGTGAATTTATTTCTACAGATGCAAGTGTTCTGCTGCTGCTTTTGACAGTAAATATAGATGACTCTCATCCAACTTACTAACCAAATGCAAGCTTTCTTATATGTCATAAATGGCATTACTGTTCAAAGATGAAAGCAGAATTGATGGTTGGGTACTAAGTGATGAGGTGCATAATCCACTTACCAAGAAAGATATTTACATTTGAAACATTTTAAATGGATTTTACTTCCAAAGCCATCAATTAGATATATATTAATTCAATTTTTGGAGCATTACTTCTGAAACTTACAGTTATTTTTTTCAAGACAATAAGCTTTAACACTGTGTTATTATTTAAATGGCCAAAAGTCGGTTATTGAAGTTTCACAAAGAATTCTTTAAAATTGGGCTTAAGAAGGCTTGCTATTTATAATTTCACTCCAAGGTATGTTATAAATAATCTTAGTTTTCAAATATCTAAAATGTATAACCAATATGATAATCAATTACTGTACTGTAATAAAACATTAACTTAAGGATCAATTAAAATGTGTGGGATAGCTCTGCTGACATTAAATTATCTTGTATCACTGTGGACAAACAAAAACAAACACACACATGTTGTGACAAAAAACAATCAACTTTCTCGCACATGTCTGTGGGTTGTCTAAGACGTTGTTATTAACTGGTACAGGCTCACCGATCTCAGCTGGATTTGTGTAGTTAGTTGATAGGCTGGTTGGTCTATGGTAGTCTTGCCAGGGCTCGGTCTTAGCTATGCTACAAGTAAACTCTGAAACTCCAGCTGGATAGTCCACACTTGTCCTTATGGTGAAAAACGTAGGAGAAAACAAAAGATCTCATTATCAAGCCATAAAAATATTGAGGTGTCTATGAAAGAACACAATTGGTCAAATTTTGGATTTATTTTAATGTAAAGCAAACAGGCTTTATACGTAACGTAACGAGAAGTGAGATGTGTTGGGAGAAGAAATCAAAGTTGAGTCCCAAGTTTTGGCTTGAACAAGTGGGTGAATAAGTTGTCATTTACCAAATTGTTGAAGCAGGGGAGAAAAGCCTGTTCAGTGATGAAGAGGAGCAGAGCTTGCACCCTAAAAACTCTTAATGAGTGGAGAAAGCAATGACCTACATCTGCATAATAAATTCCTTCTTTGCTCTGCCTTTTTCCCCCAAACTAGCCTGCCCCCAATATCTTTCATCTTTAGATGGAGATGGTATTTAAGGTACCAGCAATGGCCATTTTGGGGGAACACCTCAGTTTTCTTGGTTATCTCCCATGTATGCAGAAGCTATACATGATATTAAACTTCTGTCTTTCATTACAGGGACGTCTCGGTAAAGAACCTAGAGGGGTAGAAGAAATTATTATTTTTCCCCCATGATAATAAAGTGGTGATAGCAAAAAGAGGATTTATATTTTGTGCATGTTAAGTTGAAAATTCATTGTAGATTCATGGGTAGAGATATCAAAAAGCTAATTTACTACATGAGTTTTGAAATCAGACCATGTCAGACTTGGAGGAATTTATTTGGGGATTGTTTGTACATATGCAAACTAAATAGAAACCAAAAGTTAAAAAATTAGAAACAAAGAAAAAATAATATTTGGGTCAATATCCGGTAGATAAAAGTAGGTAAAAAATAAGGTAAACTCTTATTATCATCGGATTTTTACAGAACAAAAGTAATTATAGCCTTAATAACCCTATAAATTAGAAATAGTGAATAACAATGAAACTTTTTGTAAGTTAAAACAAAAATTAGCTACCAATTAAATTGGGTTGGAGCTATATAAAGTTAATATCCATAGTTTAAATTTTGGAACATATATGAAATCTTATTTAGGTAAAAAAAAAAAAAAAAAACCGATTCGTTTTAAAGACAGCCTAAGTGTAGGTCTGGCCTAGAACTAATAGAGTCATCCAAATAACACAATACTCAAAATAATCAATAGATAAATAGCATTAAATGATAACCCCAGACTACTAAAAATAAGATTCTGGATCGTATTAACTTCTGTCAGCAAAGAAACTTTGCCTTTCTTAGGGGCATTGTGGTTTATTGAGAAAAGGAATCAGGAAGTAAAAATAGGTAAGTATATTTTTTAACGCTGACATAACGACTTTGAGCATATTACAAGCCTTTCTGAACATCAATTTGTGTGTGCACATCTAACACTGACTAAAACAACTGTTAAACCTGATATATATATTTTTAGTATGAGCAGCTTACATTTTGCTCCACTAAATGTTAACACAAAAGTACCTAGAAAACAAAACAAAACAAAACAAACAGACACTAGAATATCTAAAATGTATGATTTTGTATCTAATTAGAATAATGCAACATCTTGGAGAAAACCAGATAGACAATTTGTCCAGGTGCTGGGCAACTCAGTGGTTCAAGAATATGCATTTGTGCCACTGCTTAAAATTACACTTTACAGATGGGTCTTCTGTTTTGTAAGAATGAGGGAGAATACTAACTAAACAGTAAGAAGAAAATATGTTTTGTTGTACACCTGAAATGAACATAACATTGTGCATCAACTGTACTTCAATATAAGAAAAAAAAAAAAAAAAGGAAAGAAAAAGAAAAAGAAAAAAATATATATTCTACAACTTTATTCAAAAGGATAGTGAGAGATTTGGCTCACCAGACATAAGAAGGTGGCCCTAAACTCATGAGAGCTGTAATTGAGGACTAGTTTCCAGGTAACTGCAGCTGGAAAGACACAATGATCTTTTCTACCATATTTATGTAATAAATATAATCAACATCAGTGGGAAGTGAAAAACAGTTTGGGGAGGAGGTGGACATAACTGAAAAAACATATGAGCATATTTTTTTACTGAACTATTGTCATCATTGCAGATGGTCTAGGATGAATCATAACAAAACATGTGTGGGGTGCCCTTGAAGTCTTAGAGCTCCCCCCATTTTGATAATTAATTTTTAAACTCCTTCATGGAAAAGATATGAATGTGAATATTCAAATGTTACTTCCATTAATAGCATAATGAATTCTTATGTTGTTATACTTACTTGAATTACTCTTGTCCAAAATGTCTATGTCAACAAAAAAAAAGTATTCTTCATAAATGAAATTGGAATTGTAAGTACTGAAGAATATTTTCAAAGAAAATGATAATAAACACATACAATATTAAACATTTATGATAGTAAATATATATCTATATTAGACATAGATATATATTTCTATCATAATATACTGAGTACATTATATAATACATAATATACTATAATGAGTAACGTATTAGACTTTTTTGGTATAATAATGTAGATACTATTATTGATACTTCATTTCAAGAAAAGAAAATAAGGAATAATGTTAAAATCTTTAAACAAGAGGTATTTCACTTTTATTAAAGTTTTCTAAAAATTACTTACTGTGTGTTAGTTTTGACCAAAAACATATAGCATAGTAAATTGAAGACAATAGACTGCTTCTAGAAATAAATTGGTATTTATGTGCATGGAGATATTCTATTAAAATAGTATAGCATTAGTGCACAGATTTGCCTTGCTGGGATTCCTCTGCAAACTGTGGACTCATAAAATCCTGATGACCTTCTCATACATTTAGGAAGAAAAAAAAAAAAATCACTGGACATGATTTTTCGTAAGAGATTTTCCTGAATTCTTTCTGTTTAATACTGCTTTGTCTGATTCTGTCATAGACTGAGGTCTAAAATATTTTTGAGTCATTTGTTTTTTTATGGACATCTTATTGTCTCGTGTAACATGTATTTGTAACAGTACCTCGTATGGAAAAGCTGTTCATGTTCTAATTGAACATTCTAGTTGAATGAAAGAACTAATCTTATTAAATCACATAAAGGAGGATTAGTTTTTTTTAAAAGGTAGAGATTTTGAAATGTCTCAAGTAGCTAAGACAAGTTTCTTTGCAGAAAAGACAATCAAGACAATAGAGACTGCACTAGTTTTTAACTAACTACCTAACTAACCACTGGATTTTTCATCCAGCTACACATAAGGAGCAGCAAAAGCAGAGATTCAGAAGTGCTAAGTAATGCCTAAGCTTAAATTAATGAAGCGTCCGGGGAAGCCTTTCTCACCAAGGAGAGTGGGTTTTGAAGTTGTTGGTTGCACAAAATGGATAGAAGGGGAAAAAGGAATTAGTTTGAAGTTAATCCATTATAATAATTTTGGATATTCTGAAGTAAAATTGTAAGAACTCTTTGTTATCCAATTTTCCCAGCATTTACCATACATTTTTAAATTTAGTAACATCATTATATATAGCCCACCTGCGTGAACGCACATGCATACAAGCACGCATTCCTCATCCGTGTACATACATATGTTGTCTCTCTGCGTATTTGCACGAACTTACTGTAAGCATTTCAAACTTGCCCTGTTCAAATAGACCTCACTTCCCACACAGCTTGTATGTACATGTATTCCTTATCTTAAAGAAGGGCGCCTTCTGTATCAGTTATCAGAATCATCATACTTGGTGTCTTCTGTGATTCATAAATGTTATGGGCTCAATTATTTCTTCCAAAATTCATATGTTAAAGTCTGAACCTCCAGTACTCCAGAATGTGACTGTATCTGGATATAAAGCCTTGTACTATCTGGTTACATTAAAATAAGGCCCGTTGGATGGGTCCTTGTCCAGTGTGACCAGTGTCCTTATAAGTACTCTGGAGACACAGAGAGACACCAGGGGAAACATCATGGGAGGGAGCTGCAAAGAGACGACCATCTGCAAACTAAGGAGAGAAGCCTCAAAAGAAATGAAATTTTAAAAAAAAGAAAAAAAGAGAGAGAGAGAGCTAGGAACCAAATTCGCAGACACCTTGGTCTTGGACTTCCAACCTCTAAAACTATGAGAAAATAAGTTTCTGTGGTTAAACTCATCCAGTGTGTGGTATTTTGTTATGGTAGCCTGAGCAAAATACTACAGTAGATTACTCTTAATCCTAATATTTAATCAGTAAATTGGATTAAGACAACTGCCTTATATCTTTCAAAGCCTTCCCTTCTTTTCTAAGTGCCACAGTCAATCCTATTATATGTCCCCCTCACTGGACACCTTAGTCATAAATATCATTTATTGCCTCACTGCCATTTATCTCATTGTTGTCAGAGTTATCTTCCTGATACATGTGTGTTCATTTATTCATAATTAAACTATGTCAATGATTCTTCATCTACCATGAAAACGAAATGTTTAGCCCAACTAGAGGACTCCCGTTTATGACTGTTAGTCATGCTGCACATTTATCCTTGAACTTGAGTCTCAAACATAATAATCAGGTAATCCCACTCATTTGAGACACTTATTAAAAAACAGAATTCCCATGCCCCTTCTCTGGAGATTCTGCTTCATTAATTCTGGGTTGCGTTTTGGGAATCTGCATTATTAACAAACTTCCCAGGTGATTCTTATTAGCAGCCAAGCTTATGAACCATAAAGCATAATAAATTCTTGTGGTCCTTTCCCAAGGCGTGTGCTTCACTAAGACTTATGCACTTTACATTTGCTAAATTTAATTGGCCTTAATGAGAAATAAAATACTGTCTTATTTCAAACTAAAGAGAGTTTGATACTGAGATGTTAAATTACTTAGATTTTATATGAACTTTCTTATTAAGGCAGTAGAATAACTGTATAAAAATTGCTAAACATGGTTGCGTAAATGTCCTCTTATAATTTCATTTGAAAGGATGTGGTCAGTAAAGATCCATTAGTAAGGGCGCTACTCAGGTAAGATAAGAGAAGGTAGAAGAGATTGGTGCGTTCTCTAGTAACAATCTATCACAACAGCAAAATATTCTCAAAGCAAGTAATGCTTTCTCCAGTTAAATCTTAAATATGCATGTTCGTGTGTGTGTGTGTGTGTGTGTACCTTGAACAAACTTGGAATTGAGATGTTTCTCGAATTCTGTAAAATCAAATTAATTACATTCTAGGTAGACATCCTCCATGCTTGTTATTTTGTTATTAAATTTTGAAAAGTCACTCTCACAGCTAAAATCTTAGGAAAGTATAAGAAGAAACAAACAAACAAAATACATTATGTTTCTAACAGTCCTAGGAATCCCAATTTGTTACTTGGGAAAGTTAAACTGGAATATCTATCTTTGCAACTACAGTAAATAATAAGAGAAATATAAAATAATTTGCAGTGTTGCACTTGCTATATTGTATTCCAGGGACCTGTTCCAAGGACCTACATGTGTCAGCTCGGGTCTCGGAATGAGATGTGCAGCCTTGCTACCTGTTGCCACTGCTGGTCCCAAAAGTAAACTGGAATCTAGTCCGTAGCCTGAAACAGAGGGCCAGAGGCTGGAGGGTGGAGCTTAGCTTAACACGGTTAATTGGAAGCCAATCTGCAGGCCATAGAGATTAATATCACTCTACTTGATTACAACCACGAATTTAGGGCTTTAAATTTTACCACAATTCTTACTGTGGAAATAACTAATATTTTCTCTCTCTTTCACTCTTTCTCTCTCTCTAGTTGTTTCTATCAAATGTTTAGTTTAGTTTAGTTACTTTAGTTGGTGTAATTTTTACCAAGAGGGTGTATGTAAGTAAGTGTATTTTCTGAAAGGATTACTTACAAACCATGTTTAATCGAACTTTATCATTCCTTTAATTTTATCCATTTTATGGTAAATTTAATAAATTTTAGCCAGTAAGTTACAAATTCATCACTTTTTACTTATGGATGATATGAGGATAGTGCATTTTTAGTTTGTAAGACTTTAACACTCTTTGGGCCTACAAAGACAGTAAGGATTTTTTTGTGCAAATAAGACTTTCAAGAGAAGACAATTTTTTTCATTTTGTCTTGATAGCTGACAAAGTAGATTTTTCACCCTACTTTGAGTATTTATACTACAAACTATGAGGCAGTAGGAGAGTCACCTATTTTTTTGCCACTCACTATTTTCATCATTTAGATAAAGTACTACAACATGATCTTTAAGATCTTTTTGGTTCTTAAAATTATAATAAGAATTTGACAATCAGAAATTTTTATACACCTTCATCAAAATTACAAATTTGGAACAATAATTTTAAGAGACTATTTCAAGATAGACACATTAAGTTACTAAAAATCAGAATGTGTAACTCAGTTCAGACAGCAAGCATTACGAAACATGTGCACACACTTGTTACAAATGGCTACTTCAAAAAATATTCAAGGTTTGATAATACTTACCATTATCTTTGTTTGCCAAAGATTTTGCTAAGTGTGTACAGCATGGAGAGGAAACATGTGCCTTGGTGAATACGATTCTATTTTAGGAGATAAGGTAATAAAAAATAACATTCATTGACCAAATAGGTGCATATATTAATATTATTTTATGTCTCTAAATATTACTTGGATTTGGGGAATTATTTCTTTTTTACTAGCTGACTATATATTAGCTAGCATAATTTTGTTTTTTGCAAGTTTGTCCTCATCATTCAAAATACTATGCATAAAGTTCCTGGATTCATTTTCTCTTGCACCATTTGATATATTATTTTGTTTCTTAGACTGTTTCAAACATCTAAAAAATGAAAGCAACCAATCACATAAAGACAACCTTCATCAAAATGCCACATTTACAGACTCTGATGAGTGATGATCCTGGGAAAGCAAACCAGGGTTGCTCATGAATGCAAAACTGTCAGTGTGTTCAGTCCTACAACCTTCTACTCTTAATTTATTTCCTTATTTAATGCTAACATTGGTATTTGTGTAATTCTTTTCATCACATATACCAATACATAACTCTGCCATGCTGGTGGGTGATTGTATCCATAACTTCAATGTAACCGTATTAAATGTATTATGAACTCAGTAGTCTACTGGTATCCCTACTTATGGGAGATTAACACTGGCATTGTTTGCAGAAATACTGGAAGGAATGAGCTGTCTGGGAAAAAAAAAAGTAATTAAGAAAAAATATAAGGGTGATAGTCAACATGGGCTTCAAACCTAAGAAGAGATTTAGAAAATTAAAATATGAAAGGACAAAGGGACTGTATTTTTGGAGATAAGGAAATGATTAAATAATGTAGTGAAACAATCTTCATGTTGGTCCTTCCTTCTCTGCCTATTGTTTTCTCTGGGTCTTCTCCCTGTAATCAAGATCTGTAACTTATGATTTGGCTAGTAAGTAATGCCATGTTCTAAGACTGTTTATCTTTACACCTTTATAAACTTACATAGTGTAATTAATGAACTCATAGTGAAAAAAACAAAATTCGGCGAGTAAATTTAAAGATCTCATTGGCTTTATTCAAGGATTCATGAATTGGGCAACATCTCATAGTCCTACCAAGCAAATAGAAGGGAGTTTGGAGGAGCTGTGCAGAATGAAACGCTTTTATAGACAGAAACAGGGCAAGACAGGAAGTTACTAGCAAAAGAAAAGAAAGGATTATTTCAGGCAAGATCACCTTTTCTCTGAGAGGGAAGGGCAGGAATCTGACCTGTAGATTCTCTCACTAATGCTTGATGAGAGAAAAGCTCTCAGAGGCCTCCTATTCAAGGGAAGCCATTTTAGATTTCTTTCTAAGTCAACATGACTGTATATAAACCTCTTTCACTACAAAAGCCTAATTTATGGCCTACTATGCATGCATTATACATCTGCTTTGTGAACGAGTGCCTGAAGGAAAACCATCTTGTCCTTGAGATAGCGGATCAATGCTCCTACTGCCTGCATTTGTTTACTATGAAACTTGTGATTCCGCCTATATTCTAATCTATAATCTTTTGAGTTTTAACAAAATGTAAAAATATATATATAATCCTGTAAAACTGTTCATACAATGGAACACTTTCTTTCCTGTGGAGAGTGTGTTTCCCGGGCAGCTGTCCTAACGTGGGCTCAAATGAACCTCTCTTTCTTACTTTTAGACATTCTAAAAGATTTGTCAATTTGCGTGGATGTACTGATCAGGAAATTCCACTGATTTAAAATTCCACTCATGGGAGAGGCTAAAACTCCATTTAGGTTAGGTATTAAGTCTCAATGGGGCTTAACATCAGAGACTCCATTTGGGGCCTGTTTCTCTTCTAACATTATCAACAACCACATTTAAACAATAGTAGCTTATTATTAATAAACATATATAATATAAGCTTAATATTTAAGCAATATTAGCTTCCCTTCAATATCTGATATTTTAAGTAAATTTTGATAGAAATTACTGTAAACTGGTAATTTTAAAGAATTTGGAATGTGGATATCTCCAAATTAATTTAAATTTGCTTAGTCAAATGGACAAAAAATAGAAATACATGCAAACTGTTTTTTTTTCTCCCAAATTTTATTTATCTACTCTCTAGGTTGTGAAAAATAGCTTTCTTTCAATTCTTATATAAGTATTTTTTTTATCAGGGATTTAGCTGTTGGCTCATTACTTTTGAGGGGAAGCAGAATTTGCAGCCCCAAAATAGGCCTTTTTCTTTTCTTTTCTTTTTATTTTTTTCTTTTTTTTTACATAAGGATTATCTTGAGCTGGTTATTTTTAAGAAATAGCAGATAAGGAGAAGCTTTGAAAACCAAGCAAAAGTTTCCCTTTAGTAGGAGACATTAACATTTCTACAGGAAATCCCATTTGTAAGGATGTCTCTCTAACTCGGAGAAAAGGATGACTAAAGCTCCAGAAACTCTTCTCAGTGGAGAAGGCAACAATTTAAATCTGGATTTAAATCTGCATAACAACCTTACACCTTTTTACTTTACCCTTTTGCTTTTTCTGGTAACCTCCCATAACTTACTTCCCACTCCAACATCTTCTTTTGTCTTTACTAAAGATGGTTTCTAAGGCGGCAGCTTGGGCTGCTTGGGGTAGTTACTTGGTTTTCCTGTGTATTTTTCCATGTATATAGAGGGTATACATGTTATTAAAATTCTGTTTGTTTTTCTCTTGTTAATCTTATATTACAGGGGTTTCAGCCAAAAACCTGGAAGGGTAGAGGGAAAATTGTTTTTCCTCCCCTACATTTTCAATAACCTGTTCAGAAATTGTTACCAGAGAAATTAGCACTTCATCTTAAATTTTGAAGAGAGCAAAAGGAGCATAATGGAAAATAAATGTTGAAGAAAAACAACAGCAATGAAATAGAATTCAAAGTGTGAAAACCTGGGTGAACTGACAGACCAACCATTTGCTAATGCTATGATTTTGTTCCTTTGAACCTAAAGGTTCTTATCAGTGAATGGTTATGAGATCTTCTCTGACTATACTTATATATATGAAATACATAATATGTATTGTCTACCCTATTGATTAAGTCTTTCAAAGGTAATATGTCTCAGAAGTAAATATTTCTGAAATGTCTCTAAAATATGATTATCTTGCTGATTTTTATTCCATTTGTGTATATTTCATTATGGAGTCTCTGAACACATTCATGTCTTATTAAATTTCAAAGAAGATCTTCATTTCTAATTCCATATTACAAGAAAGGATGTAAAATTTCTATTTAATTAATTATGTCAACTTAATCTCAATAAGCCTTTATTCAGCACAAGGAGCCAAACTGTGTCTGAAGTCTTTTTCGTCCAAATGAGCACATTTACTGTTTCCTCCATTTTCCTCCTGCTGTTTCTTTTCAATAAAGTTAAATGTTCCCAGTCAATCACAGTTAAATAATTTCCTCCTGAAGTCTTCAGTATCAATCAATTATGATAAAGTTAAGACAGACTAGGGCTAAACCTAGGGTTGACGTATGGACAGATTTAAAACAAAATAAGGCTTACATGGAAGGGAAGTAGTTAAAGGCAGAAAGAAACTTTTTATTATTTAAAAATAAATCCCACAATTCTTTATTATTAAAAAAATTAATTCAAACACACATGCATACACACATATACACTATATTAACACACATACACACACACCACACACACACACACACACAAATACATAGTTATTTTCCATTCTTCAAAATATTTTCAGCTTGCTACTTTGTATAACTTGGAAATGAATAGAATGTAAGGCTTGCTTCTTTTTATTTCCTATAAAAAATATCCACTTCTTAACTACTTTCATCTGTTCTTTTGTCATCTTCTTACATACTTTATAAATAACCTTAGTACTTGGAATAATTTCTGGTCTTTCTCCTATGTTTCTTTCAACACGAAATCAATTATCAAAGCATTGCACTTTATGCAAATAATTCTTAATTCTACCATGAAATACATTTTACAGTCAAATAAACACTGTACCCTTTCTTCTCTCCAATATGAGAAAAAACATTACCAAATGAGTAGGTCAAAATTGTCTGCATGAAATGTACTTTCCTAAATATATTTTGTAAATTCTCTTATTTCCTTGAGGTAGATATTTAGTCGAGTGGTAGAAAAGTCAGATAAAATTACATATAACTGCTGGATTTTACACAATGAGTAGGGAAAAAACACTGATGCTAATATTGGGGAGTGGTTTCTACACGTTTGAAACTGTATTTTGCCTTAAATTTGATCCAACCATTTTATGGGTTCATTGGATATATTGAATGGCATGAATAACATGATGGTAAGTGCACACAAGTAATCTATATAACACGGTTATGATGATACCATATCTTATTACCAGGTACATAGAAAATATTTTAGTGTCTGAAATTCTTTAAAGAAACATTTTTGAAAGTACAAAAGAGGGGCGCCTGGGTGGCTCAAGAGGTTAAGCCTCTGCCTTTGACTCAGGTTATGGTCTCAGGGTCCTGGGATCCAGTGCTGCATCGGGCTCTCTGCTCAGCGGGGAGCCTGCTTCCCACCCTCCCCCCACCCCACACCGGGCCTGCCTCTCTGCCTACTTGTGATCTCTGTTTGTCAAATAAGTAAATAATAAAATCTTTTTAAAAAAAATTACAAATGACATTAAACTGTGAGTTAGCGAAGGACTAAGAAAGACAGACTGGTTTTCATAAACACTGCACTAAATATGAATCATCAATGTGCTGTAGCTACAAAAAGGTAATTTCTACTCCTTTTAGCATTATAATAGCAATAATTTATATTTTAATTAATTTATTTATTATGTTAATTTAGTTTTTTAAAATATTGCGTCTTACAAGTATTCCCTGAAATAATCTTCCAAATACTGTTAGAAATTATTAACATCCTTTATAGATGCGTGCCCTGCATCTCAGCAAGTTTGTGTGTCTTGCTCTTGATCTTGCTGCTAATAACCTTTTTCTCCTTGTTTAGTTTATGTAACATACAGTAACATAGAGCTACATTTCTGTATGGTATGAGTTAGGAAGGTCACAGAGAAGTGGAAAGTGTTCAGAGGAGAGTGAGTGGGTAATGAGGAAACTGGGAGTACTGGGAGCTTTAAAATGGAGCAGAAAGACCCTGGGCGGGGAGTTCTTGAGGTGGTAGCCTCTGTGCAGCAGAACAACATTGTTGCTCACTTTCTCCTCCTCGAATCTTTTTATTGTAGCTGGGCTGAACCAACAGACAATATACTGACCCATTTGACTGAGAGCTGAGCTTAGGGTCTTGTTTGATTGGGTTTCCAGTTTCTTCCAATCAGGGGGAACCCTACCCTGCAAGAGTACATAACGTCTTGAAAGAAAGCAAGACACTTCAACTTAACGCTCATTCTCCTCGGTCTTATCGTACTACCCTAGCTATGTGTGTCGGAACAGTTCTTCCTTTTCCCCTTATGTCTTCCTGTTTTGCTGTACATACATAAGGGGCCATATATAGGAAGATTCTGATGAATCCAAACCTTGAGCCTCCAGTATCCCCAAACCTTCCTTGTCAATAGTGTAGCTTGTCTCTCTTTCTGAGGACACTGATCTTCCCTTTCCTGAAGATCACTGCCCTGCAAAGAATTGCTGGTACTTCCGAGGACCTACTCCTACCCTCTCTCATTGTTCCTAGATGTATCATCAGATTGAAGTCTCAGCTGAACACATAGGTAAGGTACAAAGTATAACTGGTGAAGAATTGTTAGACATGGGAAAAAAATTTGCAAGATTTTACCAATTCACATTGCCCCAAATCCGGAAAACATATATGCCGATAGAGTTTAAAGGTATTGAATCATAGTGGAATGGATCTGATATTGTCTTAACCTGTTTGGGCTGCCTTAAGAGAATATTATAAACTGGATGATTTATAAACAACAGAAATGTATTTTTCACAGTTCTGGGTCTGGGAAGTCGAGGGTCAAGGCACACACAGGTAGATTTGGTATTTGGGGAGGGTCTGTATCCTGGTTCACAGGAGGCCATTTTTTTCACTGTATCTTCACATGCTAGAAAGGCAAGGAAGCTTTCTAGGGTTTTTTTTATAAGGCACTAATCTCATTCATGAGACCTCCATCCTTTTGACCTAATCACAAAGACCAAACATTCAAATATCACCACAGTTGGAATTAGGATCTAACATATAAATTTTGAGGAGGCGGGCAATGGTGGTTTTGTGAACAAACATTCAGCTATAGCTTAGGTATCCTAGGTTCCAGGGATGATTCTGTCTGTAAAAGATATCAGCAAGGTGTCCACAGGAAGAGAATCGTGGCGTCATCTTCCATAATCATGACATAGACTGCTTAAGAAACACAACACAAATTATCTATGAAAATAGTCACAACTTCTCAAGTAACTTTCAGTATCGTGTGAGAAAGAAATCACTTTTATATTCATTTTTATGGGGTCCAGATGTAATCTGGAGCCTCAAATAAATATCGACAACATTGCTCATATTTTTCTTGACTTACTAAAAACTCAAAATAATGATTGTATGCAAAAAAGCATAAATGAATAAATAAAGTTTTATCAGACACAATCTAAATTACCTTGGCATGATATAAATGAACAGATAAGTAAACTGATATAAGATAAAATTGATTGTTATCTAGGAATAGAAGGTCAATAATGTACACATATTCAAGTTTGCTTTTTTTTTTTTTTTTTCTTAATAGTGTAGCCTGACATTATCACATAACTACACAGGATGAGCAAGACAGAACACAGTAATGGTTGGATTGAGACCACTCTAACTAAAATATTGCAAGCTAATTTTTCTTTTCCTAATAAACTAATCTCAAAGGTTTCAGGTATTTCAGATGTGGCTATTGCTTTTGACCCTTTCTTTCCACACTTTCAAGGTAAAAGACTGAGCAGACATTGGACTTATTTCAGGCTCACTGTCTGTTTAGAAGTGAGACAATTTAACAGTCACTCCTGATTGGCTTCTCTGTGACAGAACTCAGAGTGAAATCAATGCTGAATGACCAGAGAACTTACACCAAGCTGGCAGCAGAAATCTAGTGGGCGAGATGGGGACAGCATGTGTTCTTTCAGACCTCGCACTGCCAACTGTGTGGAAGCACACTGCCTGTGGCTTGCTGTTCTCCCTGCGGCCTTTTAAAAGTGTGAATAGGACTACAATGAGTTGAAGCCTTCTGTTTGAACTGATGTCTTGGAAACTTGTCTCTACTAAATGTGGGTCAGATTTCTTCCAGCTTTCAAAAAGGACAAATTAACCAAAGATATTTTATTCTATTCATACCATTTTGTCTATGCTTAAGGTGACTGAGATTCTCAATACTGGTCATATGGAAGCATTGTTCTCCATATAAGCAGAGAATCACTTTTATCATAGAGGTTAAAATACATTGGGACTATTGATAGAATCTCATTTCATCATTTACTTCCTTGAAATTCCAAAATATCTCCCCCATGACACATGAACAAAATGAAAAGAAGGAAGTAGAGCAGAGGTGCTATATTGGTAAATTGCTATACTATATAACTTTATTTTCTAAGAGAGTATTGATAGTTGTCCTAATGTGTATGTGATATTTCTGGGTATACATATTATCAACTTATTTTATAAGGTTATATAGGTTAAAATGATTTTGGATTATAAAAAGTAGGTAATTACAATAACACGTATTTTGTGTGAACCATCCCTTTATGTACAAATAATTGCATGCAGCAGTCATTAATAAATCCATACCTTTGTGTATCTTTCAGTAGTCACATAGAACAAGTTAGGAAATAAGTGCAGGCATAGTTTGCTTTAAGAAAACTTGGCAAAAAGAAAAAATCCTTAAAATACACATATTTCATTATGACAATTTTCATAATTAACTGGGGATTTCTAGCGACTTAGTACTGAATCATGTAATTTATTTTTAAGGGAAATGATACTGATGGGAAGTTCTTAGATCTATATCCTCTGCCAATAAGAACAACAACAACAACAACAACAAAAACCAAACAAAAAGCCAAAATAATACTATAATTACTCCAAAGCTAATCCATTACATGCTTCCATGGGAAATCCATATTATACTATTTATTCTAACAGGACCACAGTTGAGGAGATTGAAACAATAGCCTTCTTAAAAACAGTTCATTGTTGAGTTTTCGTTTATAGAATAATTGTAATCACCAGTCTCTTAAAGATTCACCTGAGGAATGGCTTGATGAAAATTAGCAGAATTTGAATTTCCTTTGTAATTTCTCTTCCCCCATGAAACCAACTAAAGTGGTTAATTGTGTGTGTTTTCACCTAATTAGAGTCAAAGAGACAGACTGTAGGGAAATAAGAAGACAGTATCAGCATTTCTTCTCATTAGGATATTCTGACACTGATTAAGAACAAATACCTATTTTTGTGTGCTTCCACCAAATAAAGGCCTACATCCAGCTAACTCATTTCATGACAAGAGTTGTGATAGATGATACTATTTCGCGATAGAAATCATGACAGATGATATGCTTCTTAAGAAACAATTCAGGAAAGAAGGTCATCATTTTATATAGTAAAGAGCTTTTAGCAATCTCGGTTACTAGAATTTGATCAAAGTGCATCAGAGACACTGACTTCACTTTTAAAAAGGCAATTTTGTAAAGAGTTATTAATGCAAGTTAACGGTTGACATTAATTTTATATGCAGGGTTGAAAATTTAAGATTAAAAGAGTCTCCAAAAGAGCAAATATAGAAGAGAGAGCTGTCTTAGTTTCTCAGGGCCACCATGGTAAGTTACAACAAACTTGATAGCAAAACCACAGAAATTTATTTTCTCACAGTTCTGGTGGCCAAAAGTCTGAAATCAATGTGTTAGTAATGTTGGTTCTTTCCAGAGTCTCTGAGGGAGAATCCATTCCATGCGTTGCTCCTAGTTTTTGGAATTTGGGGAATGTGCCAAAAATCTGGTGGCTTTCGACACATCACTCCAATTTCTGCCTCTGTCTTAACATGACTTTCCTCTTTTGTGTCCTTGTGTCTCGTCTGTCTTTTATAAGGAAACTATCATTGGACTTAGGATCTAGAGATATTTAGCTTAATTATATTTGCAAATACTATATTTCCAAATAAAGTCACATATACAGGTACCAGGTGTTAGACTCGAATGTACTGTGTGGGACCACTATTGAACCCACTGTAACAGCACATAGGGCAAAATCAATATCTTTATAACAAAAACAGCACATGAAATTGTTGGGATAAACCCATATTATACTGAACGTTCATATCTAAATTGCTTATACTGGAGAAACGCCTGCATAGTTAAGAGCTATATCAAAACAGATTTTGTTGTTCTTCAGAATCCTGATTTCATTTCCAAATTTTGTAAGTTTTTTTTTAAACTATTATTATACTGTTGGTTTTAATATTGCTTACTATTGTTTTGTCATTAGACACTACTATAACATGAAATCATTATTCATGTATTGCTCAATGCACGCCTGGAACTATTCTAAGTCATACAAGCCTATGATGTCGATACCATTTTAAATCCCTTTGTTACAGACATTAATGTTTAAGAATGGAGAGGGGCACAATTGTCCAGTGTTAGACAATTACTAAAAGTGAATCACAATTTTATTCAATGTCTGTTCTGCATCTGAGTGTAAAATCACTTTTCTATGTCAGGAGCATTTTATATTCAGTTTCAACAGCATGAATATTACTGTTTCAACTGGGTTTTGTGGTCTAGAAAAAAATAAAATAAATGCATTAAATATGTTTTTAAAATATTTCTGCCCCTAGGGGGAAAAGTATTAGATATAATTAAGACCTTCAAATATTATTTATTTTCATATAACCAATCTTTCTGAAGAGTCTTTTTTGGATCCCCCAAATCATTATGGATCCCAGTAGCAAACAATGTCCAGAAAGAAATTTATTATATATGTGTGGAGGAAGTGTTGTGTCTATGCCTACATACATGGCAGAGTTAGGGCAAAGTACAAACATAAAAGAATTCTGGACTTAGATCTGATCCTCACTACCATAATTCTCCTGGGCCTTTGGGGTTCACTGAACTTTAGTAGAATTTCACTGTGCTGCGTGCAGCAGCGAGTGGCTAATTTGGGAGGGAGAGTTAGAGAAAATAATGTAACAGGGAGTCTTTGAATCTGAGTGGCATTATTCTGATTTTTTTGCCATAGATGAGCAAATCTGAAAGGTATTAATTAGAAAAAATGTGAATATAATTGTAGTGCTCACTGTAATACCTTTGTTATAGACATTGTTCACCATGTTTCATCACATCTCATTTATGAGGAACCAAGAGAAAAAAATCCCTATTCCTATTATTCTGTTGCTCTACTATATTAAAAAAAAATGTGTCTTTTGAACAATGGATAATGTATATCTTATATACATTTTTTCCTTTGTAGAACTTTAACCCCATATTTCTAAGGTTTTCACTAATATCACCTGTGGCTTCATCATGTTTTTTACTCCTAATTTCTCTTTATTCTATTTTTACTGATTTTTTCAGCTATATTTTTTCCTTTGCTTTATTTTCAATATCAGCCTTAGACCCAAGCACATGTGTCCTGGGTCTTGCTCTTTAAGAGCACCATTAGGATCATCTCTTCTGTCCCAAGGAAGGAATCCACAAAACAAAGGGGATATGAACATCCATGGTTCACATACGCCTTTAATACACTTTTCAAGTACCCAGACTATGGGATCTCCTTCCCAAATGATCTCAAGTCCATTTTCAGGGCCCGTGGAGACTTACCCTGAGTTCATCTTCTGGGATACACATCTTCCAAACAGTGTTTGTATCATTAGACCCAAGGGGCTGACAAGGAGCAGCTCCATGCAGAGGGTTGGGCAGACAGGACATGAGGCTTATGATGATCACCGTGTATGTGTGAAGCCCCTGTTGGTGCAGAACAGAGCCACGAGAAGGAACAGAAGATGCAATGGCCAAGAGTCTGATGTCTCTGTCTCTTCACACCGCTGTATTTAAAGGCTGAAGGAAGTTTAATTCTCAAGTTTTAAATATTAATGCATATGTATGTGGGCTTTCATATATACTTTTGTTCTAGTTTCCACAATTGTTAGGGAGCAGTGTGCTCACCATACCCTGCATTTTTTGTAACCATTCTTACTCTTGTATAGAGTAAGTAAATTTATAAACAGCTGATATCACAAAGTTACCCAAGGAGATATTTAGTCTCTTTTAGGAATAACACCTGTGGGTTGCTTACCAAGTGATAGTCTATAAATCAATCTTATTTTTCAGTTATTCATTTCTCTGTAATTATTTGGCCCTCTGAACAAGAATTGTTACCAATCTATTTATGTATGCATTTTTGTATCCATTTATCAAATTTTTATCATAAATTTATCAATAAATTGATCAGTTAATAAATGACACCAAAATACCTTCCTTATCCTCTTGAGATTTCTATGTTTAGAATATTGCTTTATTAATATTCCCCTCAATAAAAGTCCAACTTACATCTGTTTTTGTTTTTTTTTTAAAGATTTTATTTATTTATTTATTTATTTGTCAGAGAGAGAGAGAACACAAGCAGGGAGAGCGGCAGGCAGAGGCAGAGAGAGAAGCAGGCTCCCCGCTGAGCAAGGAGCCCGATATGGGACTCAATCCCAGGACCCTGGGATCATGACCTGAGCCGAAGGCAGTGGCTTAACCAACTGAGCCACCCAGGCATCCCTGTGGTTTTTTTTTTTTAACTCAGTAAAGCTGGGGAGCCTATCATGTGGAACAAGTGGGCATTGACGAGGCTATGAAGTGCCAGACAATGTTGGTGAGTCCTGCGTCTCTCCCTGCTGCTTGAAAGAGATGTTTTTTAGGATTTGTGTGTCTTCTCCTGATCTCACAGAGCCATACCAGCTGTTGAGATATAGATATAGATATATAGATATATATATACACACACACACACACACACACACACACACATTTATATTCGGACAGAAAGAAATTGGTGTTAATTTTAAAACTTGCTCTCACTCAGTTGGAAACAAAGTGGCCAAACACAGATTTAGTTTTTAAATAACCTCTTGCCATCAGCAAAGGACTACACCTTGACAGTGCATTTCCCTTCAGTTTAACATTGCAGCCACTGGCAATTTAATAGTATGGGGCTCACCATGTTCTCTAGTTTCAAGTAGGTTTTCCTACTTTGTAGAGAACACCTTTTCAGAGCCATTGTTTATTTTTAACCTGAAGATATGCTTTTTTTATCATAGAAGTTGGAAATTTTTATGTGTTGCCTCTTCATCTGTTATAACTGAATGATTATGCTGACCCAGAAGAGTTTCATAAAATACACATATAATATTTCCAAATTACTATCCAAGATCTATCTTACAAACCGTACATTTTCTTGAGTATTCTTGTTTTTGGCTGATATTTAATAAATTACCTAAAGTAATGGATTTTCAAAACCAGATATGCTCTAAAAAATATAATCATAGATTAGTGAAAGACTGTTAAGCTTTTGACTGGAAAGGATACTAGTTTTAAACTGTGTTTATTGTTTTCCGTAAGAATTCTTTACAAACAAAAAAATGGAGAAAAATTCATACAGATTGTGCCTTATTTCACCATTTAAAATCATGCCAGAAAATACACAGTACATAACCATTTATTGAAAACAAGTATAAAATGTATTATAAGTATAATATATGAGAAACCAAAAGTTACTAATGATTCTAAGATATTCAATGACTTAGTCTTCAATTTTCTGCTACTAAAAGATTACAATGCTATGCTATGCCTCAGTAGATAAATCTTATTGATTTGAATACTAATATATTGAAATCAAAGATCATTCCATGTAAGATTTTGTAATACAAATGAAGAGAGTGTATTCCTAGAATTGACATACATTTAAAATACTTTAAAGGTGTGTATGTGCATGTGAATATACATATGTGTGTGTATATATATGTATACATAAATATACTATGTATAAAATGTATGAAAACATATATAAGTAATAGACATATAAAGTAGTGATGTCTTTGAGCCTCATTGTTGAACAGAATTGTGAAGGTAAGGAATGCTATTTGTCATTTAATATTTCAGTGTTTCTCTCACTTTTCTTAGTCCTTTCCCACATACTTGTTATATTTCTATATTATATTGTGGATTTATGTATATAGATATGTATATAGAACATATGTACATGTATATATATATATATTCTTAATATATATTTAAAAATGCATATTTTACCTGAAATATAAATATAGCTATAAAGATGTGGATAAGATTTGGAAAAGAGTTGTAAGAAAATTTAACAGAGTTTTTAGATAATATTCTTAGTTTTAGAGATGATTGCAAATTCTATATTGAATATCATTACCCATCTTCTGTCAAGTTCAAATATTACATTCACCAAATGGACAAAATTAGGACATAATAACTTATATAAAAATTATTATCTCTTAAGTAAAATAAAAGGATATTTGAAGTTCATATATAATGAATTATGCTATAGCAAATTCAAAATAGAATTATTATCAAACAGTGGTTACTGTTCAGGATATGTTGAGCTATAAAACCAAATGTTGAATTTATAAAAGAAAGATCTTTAGAGTAGTGCTCTCCTTCTTAATGGAATCTGGCAAAAAAAAAAAAAAAATCTGGTTAAATTTCCTGTCTGCCTCTGATAATGTATCTCAAATTATTAGATCAAGGGAAGAAAAAAACAAATGTGTTTTGAAACAAGGGCTTTACAGTATTATGAATCACTTTCTTCTGTTATGATTTAGTCTTAATATAATAAAAGATTTTCAAGACTCAAATCTTAAATGACATTTTTTATAAATATTACTAGCACAAAATAAACCTATAGAGTCATTTCCAGCTAGAACTGAAATATCATTAATTATAAAATTTACTTATTCTACTTATTTATGAACTTGTTTCTGTTATAGTTTTCTTCCAGGAATAATTTAAAGTTACATTTGATAGTGTATAACATTTATTTGAGTAAAGAGTAAAACAAAGAAGCATATTAAATGATTTGAAGAATAGGATAGCATAAAATGTTTATATAAAATGCCAAGGATAAGCTTCAATGCAGTCCTTAGTTTTCTAGCAGCAAGACAGAAATGAAAAATCTGGTCTGTGTACCCATATACAGAGTCCATAAGATCAAAGCAGATCTACTTGCTCAAAAATGCAAGCAATCGTAAAAATAAACAAACAAATAAAAACAAGAAAGAATTTTCTTCAAAGAAAATATCCCTTATTTCCTTATTGAATCCTACCTATAAATAACATGAATGTTTGTTTATTTTAATGGTAATAGATATACACAAATGCATAATTCAATAACTGTGATTATTTGGGGAGCAATCGGAAAAATACTGCACGATGCAATTACTCACTTTTGTTAATGTCTGAACTGTAGATTTCATATTATGTGGAAAACTGATAAACAGGACAGCTTGAAGGAACACTCCACAAATACTCTTCTCACTCGTCTCTCAGAAGGGCCTTTGATGGATATCGGGCAGAAGGGAATTTGAGATTGTATTCCCTGGCAAGTAATTGGAATAAAGCAATTCTATGCTGCCAGATAAATATTGACCTACATGTGCTAACAGACAGTGAAGCTTGGAATAGAGTTGACCTTCTCTTGTGGAAATTGAATCGTCTAGCCAGGATGTGTGCCTGAATGAAAGACTATCTGACATTGGTTCAGTGGTTACTTGAATGAGTGCCTGTAGGCAGGGTAAAGAAAGATCTCTTGAGCATAGTTTCTAATCCACCATACTGTACAGATGGATGGCAGACCAGAGTATTCATATAGCATACGTACATCTTTTTTAACTAAGATAGTTTTAAGTCAAGAGCAGTTATGTAGCTACCTGAGCCATTAATAATAAAATAAAATGAAAAAGCCCACAGAACATTTAATATTTAAAAATATTTCTTTCTTTTTCTTTTTCTTTTTTTTTAAGATTTTACTAATTATTTTCCAGACAGAGATCACAAGTAAATGGAGAGGCAGGTGTGGGGTGGGGAGAAGCAGGCTCTCTGCTGAGCAGAGAGCCCAATGTGATCCCAGGACCCTGGGATCGTGACCTGAGCCGAAGGCAGAGGCTTTAACACACTGAGCCAACCAGGTGCCCCCAAAAATCTTTCTTCCTTTAACATACCTTTTTTTTTTATCTAATGTAAAAAGTTATGCATGCTACATAAAAAATAGGTACAAATCTAAGTGCCATATGGGACAATTATATGGAAATAGTTAAACATTGGTAATTGTCTAAAAAGTCAGTAGACACTTCACATTTATAGCAGGTTATTTTCTGTCCTACTGAGTTATAACAATAAAATGAGTATGCCTGGTGCCTGTTAAATCTATTTCTTTAGTCATTAAAGTATTTCATATAAATATCAGATATTTATGTTTTCTCTATAGCTTTACCACATGCAGACTATTTTAGTACAATAGTATCACATCACTTAAGAAATCTTTCTTTAAAGCTGAGATCAGGGAATATCCTTTTATCACACAGAATCCGTCCATTACTCTGTCAACAGCAGATTCAACTGATCAAACTTTTCCTGTAGTAACAGGGTAGAGAGTTTGAGTGAGAATCATTCAGCAATGGTGGAATGGGAGAGTGGGAGCGAATCGTAGCTTATACAACTTAGGTTTAATTCAAAATATTGATTTGGATACACTTGGAAATATCACTTCTAAATTCGCACAGACTAAAATAATCATAAAACAACAAATACGTAGATCTCATTAACTGAAAGAAAGCATCAAAAATGTCTCTGAGAATATGAAATAGTCTTAGTTTGGGATACCTGAATAGAATAGTATAGACTAGGTGGCTTATTAAAAAAAAATAATAATAATAATTTTCATGGTTGTATAGGCTAGGAAGCCCAAGATAAAGATGCCTGCTGATTTGGCTCCTGTTAAGAACTCTCTTACAGATGGCTACCTTCTTCCTGTATCCTCATCTCATGGAGAGAGGGAGAGAGAGAGAGGAAGAAAGAAAAACAGAAAAGAAAGGAAGGAATGAAGGCAGGGAGGAAGGAAGGGAGGAGAAAAGAAGGGAGGGTGAGAGGAAGAAAGAAAAGAAAGAGAGCCCTCTGTTTCCACCAATCCATCATGAGGACACCACCCTCATGACCTCATCTAAACCTAATGACCTAATGACCATCTAAACCTTTCAAAGTTTTACCTCCTGATAAAAATACATTGGAAAGTGGTGTTGCAACATGGGGGCTTAAGTGGGTACGAGAAGAATAAATGAAAGAAGATGGGATTGGGAGGGAGACAAACCATAAGTGACTCTTAATCTCACAAAACAAACTGAGGGTTGCTGGGGGGAGGGGGTTTGGGAGAAGGGAGTGGGATTATGGACATTGGGGAGGGTATGTGTTTTGGTGAGTGCTGTGAAGTGTGTAAACCTGGTGATTCGCAGACCTGTACCCCTGGGGATAAAAATATATGTTTATAAAAAATAAAAAATTATATTAAAAAAATTAATAACACACACACACACACACAAAAATACATTGGAAAAATACATCGGAAGTTAAGGTTTTAACATAGGGATTTAGGGGGAATACAAGCATTCAGTCCATAGCAATATATAAATAGCCATCTTTTAATTTACATAACATTTTATAGCATACTCAGCACCTACAGATTATACATTAAATTGAATAGCACTAAAAAACCTCAGGTTTCTTCTTTCCTGAAGTAGAGCCCACAGATTAAGGGCTCAGTCCCATAGGACTGTTTCCTACCACACTTCAGAGGCCAATTGCAAGTAGGAGGTCCCTAGGTTGCCTGTAACATCTGTTCAATTTAGGCTTAAAATGGTAGTTCCCACCAGACCCTCTTCAAGTTCTATTAATTTCCTAAGGCAGCTCAAACTACTCAGGGAAACATTTGTTTACATTTACCAGTTTTTTTGGTTTTGTTTTGTTTACTTTTTATAATTTTATCATTTTACTTTATACTTATATATCTTATACTTATAACTGGCAGTGAGAGTTTTTAATATTTTGACAGACTTTTAAAAGTCACAGAACAATTATTTTTCCCATTGATTATTAAATACTCTTTTTTTTTTTTTTTTTAAGTAAGCTCCATGCCCAGCAAGGAGCCCAGTGGGATACTTGAACTCACAACCCTGAGATCAAGACCTGAGCCTAGATCAAGAGTCAGACACTTGAGGCACCTGGATGGCTCAGTCACTTAGGGGTCTGCCTTCAGCTCAGGTCACGATTTCAGGGTCCTAGGATCAAGCCCTGAGTCAGGCTCCCTGCTCAGCGGGGAATCTTCTGCTCCCTCTGCTCCTCCCCTTCCCGCCTCACCCCCTGCTCACTCTCTCTTTCAAATAAATAAATAAAATCTTGAAAACAAACAAAAAAAAAATGAGTCAGACGCTTAACTGATTGAGCCACCCAGGCATCTGTCCCCACCAATTATTAAGATTGCTTTGAATAGCTGTGTTTTATGACCTGGCACTCTTGTGCAACGCAAAGACTGCCTATAGCTGGGAACAATGCCTACTACAGGGAAAATAAATTTTTATAAAACTAGGTGGTTGAGTGTTAAACTATTTTGGAAATAATCTACATGTCTAAGTGCTAAAATATTTCTTCTCAAAAACCAAACCAAACCAGGGGCGCCTGGGTGGCTCAGTGGGTTAAGCCGCTGCCTTTGGCTCAGGTCATGATCTCAGGGTCCTGGGATCGAGCCCCGCATTGGGCTCTCTGCTCAGCAGGGAGCCTGCTTCCTCCTCTCTCTCTGCCTGCCTCTCTGCCTACTTGTGATCTCTGTCAAATAAATAAATAAAATCTTTAAAAAAAAAAAAAAAAAAAAAAAACAAAACCAAAACCAAAACCAAACAAACAAAAAACCTTTTAAGACAGTAAACCTTTCATTGTTTAGACCATACATTCTTGGTAAAAATTTTTTCTTGATGGCAAAAATCTTATTGCTTCTATGTATGAAGCATGGATATACTTAAACAATATATAAACAGGGATGTGTTGTGTTTGTGGTATTCAAGCTTTACAGATTGTTGATTAGGATTAAAAGGGCTAAAAAAAGGCTTTAAGGAAGTAATAATGAAGAAAACCGATAGACAAACACTGGTTGAAACAGCAACATTTACCAGTTTCTTTTAAAAAGATATGATAAAGGATGCAATAAGCAGCCAGAGGAAGAGATACTAGAGCGAAGTCAGGGAGGGTCCAAAACATAGGAGCCTCTGCCCCTTGGAGTTAAGGCACATCCTCTTCTTGGTATGGATATGTTTCCCCACTTGGAAACTCTCCAAACCCCTTGCTTTTAGGATTTTATGAAGGCTTCATCATGTGGGAAAGATGGATCATTAACTCCATTTTCAGCCCATTTTTCTTCCCAAAAGAATGAAAGCCTGGGATGAAAATTTTACCCTTCTAATTGTGACTTCTTCTGGTGACCAGCTCTCTTCCAGGAGCCATCCAGGGGCTCACCCAGGGTTGCCTTGTTAGAACAAAAGACACTCCTGTCACCCAGGAAATTTAAGATTTTCAGTAGCCCTACATCAGGAACCAGGCTCAAAGACCAAATAATAGAGCAAAATATGCTCCTTGAACTCTTACCACCCAAGAATTTCTGAGGGTTTTAAGAGTTCTGTGTCAGGAACTGGGGGCAGAGAACATTATCTTTCTATTATCTCATGTTTACCAAAATTGAAAGTGTGCTTTTCTGTAAATAAGGCTAAAACACTATTTAAGGATCAAACATAAAATAAAATACAAAGAGGAGATATAAAATATCACCTCTCATCCCAATAGAATAAAGCTACAAATCCATTGCTGGGTAATTAAACACTATACTTCTAAATAACCCACCAGGTCAATGAAAAAAATCTCAAGGATATTAATAAAATATATTAACTGAGTAAGAGTAAAAATACAAAACATTAAAGCTTGTAAAGCACACTAAATCTCAACAAAACCAAAATTAGATCTTTGAAAATATTAATATGATGATAAATTCCCACAAGATAGTGGGAGATCATGAAGATACCCATAAGTCAGATGAAAAATGTGAATCTCTACCTATAAGAATCTAAGCAAATTCTAATAACCCCAAAACAAAGAAGACAAATCACAATTTACAAAAAAAAAAAAAAAAAAAAAAAAAAAGGACTAAACAGTTCTCCAGGAAGTTATACAAATGGCCAATATCCACATGGAAAGATCCTTAATGTCATTAGTTTTTAGGGCAATGCAAATCAAAACCACAATTGACATACCACTTCACTTGGATATCTGTATCCCATTGGATAACTATAATGAAAAGGGAAATAACAAATGCTCGCAAAAATATGACATATAGGAACACTCTCCTGTTGCTAGTGGGAATATAATAAAATGGTTCAGACTAGCAAATCCCCAGTAAGATTAACATAGAATTACCTTATGTCATAGCAATTTTACTAAATGGATATATCCAAAAGAACTGAATTTTTTTTAAAGATTTTATTCATTTATTTGACAGAGATCACGAATAGGCAGAAAGACAGGCAGATAGAGAGAGCGGGGTAGAAGCAAGCTTCCGCTGAGCAGAGAGCCTGATGCAGGCTTGATTCCAGGACCCTGGGATCACAACCTGAGCTGAAGGCAGAGGCTTTAACCCACTGAGCCACCCAGGTGCCCCAAGAACTGAAATCATTTAGTCAAACACAAACATGTACATGAAAATTTATAGAAACACTATTCACAAGAGGTAAAGCAGAAATTAGATATTCTTCAATCAATGAATAGATAAACCGAGTACCTTTTAGCTATATAATCCAATAGGATTCAGCCCTAAAAAAAGAAATTAAATGTTTATACATGCTACAATACGGATGATCTTTAAAAACATGTCAAGTGATATATGCCAGTCACAAAAGGTGACCTATTGTACACTGGATTCATTTATATTCATAATAAGAAAATCCATAGAGACAAAAGCATATTAGTGGGTGACAGAGGCTGGGGAGCAATGGGATGGAGAAAGATCACTTAATGGATTACAGGGTTTCCTTTTGGGGTCATTAAATGAAATAGATAGTCGAGATGGTTATAAAACACTGAAAATATACTTACTGCCACTGAATTGTACATTTTAAAAATGGTTAAAATGGCAAGCTTTCCATTATGGTATTATATTACAATAAAAATGAATCTGTATACTCCTATATTCAGACTGAAAATTTTCCCTCAATGAAAATCCAGCTCCCAATAAATTTTTCTAAATATTTAAAGAATAAATTATACTGATTTTACACAATTGAGCAGAAAAATAAGGTCTTCTTCCCAACTTATACGTGAGGCCAACATAACTTTGATATGAAAAACTGACAGGCGGGGCGCCTGGGTGGCTCAGTGGGTTAAGCCGCTGCCTTCGGCTCAGGTCATGATCTCAGGTCCTGGGATCGAGTCCCACATAGGGCTCTCTGCTCGGCAGGGAGCCTGTTTCCTCCTCTCTCTCTGCCTGCCTCTCTGCCTACTTGTGATCTCTGTCTGTCAAATAAATAAATAAAATCTTTAAAAAAAAAAAAAAAGAAAAAGAAAAACTGACAGGCTATTCCAAGAAAATAAAATTTGAAAACTCAAATAAAAAATATCAGCAATCCAAATATAGTAACATGTAAAAATCATACTACAAAAGGAGCAACTTCTACTCATTGAGGAAATCAAGGTGTATTTCCAGTTTTAAAATCACTGCATTAATGACAACAAAGTAGGGGATGAAGGTGTACAGTCGAATATTAATAGGTGAGGAAAAGTCATTCATTAAAGTTCAATAGGTATTCATGCTTTAAAGAGAACATTTAGGTAAAGAAGGAATAGAGGAGTAGCGTCCTAATCAGATAAGGGGTCATCTATCAAGTAGCCAATAGCAACATCAAAATTAATAAAAAAATATTGAAGCCTGTCTCCCAAGTGGTCCTGATGGAAGGGCAACGGAAGAGTGAGCTGGGATGAGCCGACCATCAGAGACCAGGGATTGCTCAGAGAACTGTAGAATCAGGCAAAAGACACTGTAGTTGCTCTTCCCAGATGGAGCCTATCTCCCAGAATGTTGTGAATTCTAGAGGATTCAGGGAAGGCAAGAGAATCCTGGGATGAGAAAGGCCTGGGTGCCCAGGATGCTCAGGCCCTTCCTCTTTTCCCGGACGTATCTGTAAGGAATCTGGGTCACACCAACCATCAGGCAAACCCCCCTGTTCGTAAATCCCTCCCTCCCACCCACCACTTCAAAACCCAATTTACATGTATTCCAAGAAATTAAGGTGGGTTTACAATTTTAAAAAGAGCACATTAATAACAATAACCACAGCAAGCCCTGAGAAGACTCTAGAACTTGACTAGAGTTCTAGAGTTCCTATTAAGAGGAAGGAATGATGTGTATGTGATATTTTTATTTAATCATAGAAAACTCACTTGTATAAAACGTTTCCACTTTGGGGCAACAGGAATATTAAACAGCCGGGTAATGAAACAGTTGAAAGTTATATTTTTCTTAAGACAGAGACAAGTTGTAAGTTGTTACATTTATTTATTTATTTATCAAAAGTTGAAATAATCAGTAACAAATTGTGAGCTTTTTTCATCTTTCCACCAGAGGAATAATATCTCTTCTAATCCCCAATTCTCTTTAAGAATGTTTTTCATTACTTAAATCAACCATAAGTTTGAAAGATGACTAACATGAAGCCTTAATAAGAAATCAATTTCTTTGTCTCAACCACAAGCTTTTAGGGTATTATAAATCTTGAACTTCAGGGGATGAACTCTTTTCACAGGATTGATTGAACTTTTTTCTACATCAGCATACAGGTAAATGGTGTGGAATATCTTTTTCAGAATAAGTAGTATATTAAGACATACAGTATGGCGGGGCACCTGGGTGGCTCAGTGGGTTAAAGCCTCTGCCTTCAGCTCAGGTCATAATCCCAGGGTCTTGGGATCGAGCCCTACATTGGGCTCTCTGCTCAGCAGGGAGCCTGCTTCCTCCCCTCTCTCTCTGCCTGCCTCTCTGCCTCCTTGTGATCTCTGTCAAATAAAAAAAAAAAAAAAAAAAATCTTAAAAAAAAAAAAAGACATACAGTATGGCAATAATTTCCTATATGTCTCCCTACTATGTAAATTCTAAAGCTCTTACTAATCTTATAGATTTTAAAAGTGTAAAAAAAAAAAGGTGAAAGACTGAAGTATCCAGTGACATTGAAAATGTACAGCAAAAGTCAGAACCATATTCTTATTCCAGAATGAGACTGGCCTACTCTCTATTACCACATAGCCATGTCTCTTCCCAATTGTACTGGAGAACTTAGCCAATGTAATAAAGAAATAATAAGAAATATAAATTATTGGAAATGAATAAAGAAATAAAATAGCCATTATTTGCAGGGAAGATAACTGTGTATTTAGAAGACCCAGGGGATGCCTGGGCAGCTCAGAGGGTTAAGTGTCTGCCTTCTGCTCAGGCCATGATGCCAGAGTCCTAGGATCAAGTCCTGCATCGGGCTCCTTGCTGAGTTAGGAGCCGCCTTCTCCTCTACTTGCTGTTCCCCCTGCTCATGCTCTCTCTAACAAATAAATAATATCTTAAAAAAAAAAAAGATCCAAGAATCTTCCGAAGAACTTTTGCAATTGATGAGAGAATTCGCCATGCTGCAAAATTGATATGCAAAACCAATTGTTTGTCTAGATGAAAGCAGTAAACAGAAAATAAAAATGGTATAAATAAAATCAATCACAATGTTATACCCCAAATTAAATAAATGTAGCACTGTAAGACATCTACACACATACACATGCACATACAAAATTGTTGAGAGAAATATAAGAACTGCATAAATATAGGAATATATTGTGCTTATGTACTGGAAGACTCAATAATCTGAGTATGTTAATCACTGCTGTATTTATACTAGACAGAGAGTAAATGCAATCACCATCCAGCAGATATATATGGATGTCTGGTTGTATATGTGTGTTAATTGGTGACCTGATTTTAAAATATTATATGTAAAAAAACCTTGAAAATAGGAAAACCACTTAAGGAAGAACAAATTTGGAAGAATAACATGATCTGCCATAAAAATCATTATGAGGCTAATATAAATTTGACAACACCATGTAGGCATAAGGATAAAAACAAGGAAACAACACAGAGTTTAGAACTATCTCCTTCATATATGTTCATTGAATTTGTGACAGGTAACATTGAAATTTTCAGGGGACGACAGATTTTTCAATAAATAGTATAAGACCTACTGGATACATAAAGGAAGAAAAAAGTTAAACTTGACTTCTATCTCAAACCATATATAAAAATGAATTCAACATATACTGTATCTCTAAATGTGAAAAATGTATGTATATATGCATTTAAAGACAAAGGATTAAAGATCATGGAATAAATAAAACCTAGGAGAAACTAAATGCTTATCATTAGGTTTATAGATAAATTATTTGGTGGCCAAACAATTGATATTCAGCAATCAAAAATGAGCTAATGGAAAAGAATATCATATCATACACTTGTACAGAAACTGCTTAGATACATAAAAGTATACACAGTATGACTCTATTGATATGAAGTGAAAAGGACAAAAGTAATCTGTGGTGATAGAAATTAGAAGAATGCTTGTTACCCAGAGTTGGGGGGTGTTTAGAGAAACCTTCTAAAGTGTTTTTGTGGTTCTGGTAATAGTCTTACATTTTAATCTAGATAATAGTAACATTATGTGTGTTTACTTTGTTGCAATTCATCAGTCTTTACATATAAGATTTATGTATTTTTTTTAGAGATTTATTTATTTATTTGAGAGAGAGAGTGCATGGCATGCACCCCCGTGTGAGGAGGGGAAGGGTAGAGGGAAGGAATCCCAAGCAGACTCCACCTGAGTGTGGCCCGGGATTCGGGGCTCCATCTCAGGACACTGAGATCATGACCTGAGCTGAAATCAAGAGCCAGCACTTGAGTGACTGAGCCACCCAGGCACCCCAAGATTTATGTACTTCTTAATGCATATTTTAGTTCAACTAAAAATTTATGTAAAACAAAAAAATGAAGAGACACATTACTAAATACAACATACATCCTGCAAGTCAGATTCTTCTATATACCCCTGAAGGACTAAATGTGTTTCATGTCTAGTACCTAAAATACTGGGAAAATACAACAAAAATCATAATTCTATTATGTAATACTGACAATTTTAATCTTTCCTATCTATTATGGGATCATTACATGATAAACATAAAGTACTGGAATATGAGTTCCATAAAATTGGGTAATATTTTGAGTATATGGTTAATCATATTATATGTGCATATGAAAAAAAGTATTATGAATTTTTTTTTCAATTTCAGCTTTAAGTAAAAATGCTAATGTTAATGAAGTGAAACAAATCTTATTAAAATGCCCTTAGAATTGTCAGAAATACAGATTGCTTTGTTCTCAATTGCAGGTGTGCTCAGAGTCTCATAAATGGAATCATCCATCTTTAAGCCCACTAAAATTACCTTTGTTTTAATAATTATGTATGTGACCAACCTTTGTGGATCTCTATTTGTTCATGTTAACAGAACAGAACAATTTATAGACAAGTATATTTCTTGGAGAGCTGAATGTACTTTGAAACGAAAAGTTTTGATCATCCATGAAATTAAACAAAGCTTTAGGAAGAACAAAATTTTTCAATTATGGATTCTGTCCTCCTGTCTTAGATTCTCCGCCTAAATTCCCATGTCAAAGTAAATAATGTCTTATTCCAAAACAAGCTCCTAGGAAGGTTTGTCTCATGTAGATCCCTGTTTTACTCGAACAGTCTTTATAGGCGGAACCTGTACCTGTGGTTTGACTCGGATGGGACTTCCTTATTGTGTAATTCTGCTTGCTGACTTGATCCTGTTGGCCTCCTAACACTCTGCTCCGTTGTATGTTTCAAAATATTTTTCTAATTCAATGGGTGTTTACCTATTTGGAGAAGGGAAAAAGAAAGGAAAGAAGGGAAGGAGAGTCGGAGGGAGAGAGGGGAAAAGGAAGAGAGGGAGGAAGGGCAGGAAGAAGGAAGGAAGAGAAAAAGAAAGAGATTAGGAGGATCACTTTCCATCCTGGACAGGAGTGGTGTGAAATGACAGTTACCTAGTTTCTTGTCTTCTGTCTTGGCCCTGAGATAAAAACACCATTCATTTGTCATTTTCTGACAGTTCGATTTGATTGTCGCCATTATTCTTTGTTTATTATTTTCATTTTTTTTTTTGTTTTGTCTTTTTTTTTTTTTATTAATTTTTTATTTTTTATAAACATATATTTTTATCCCCAGGGGTACAGGTCTGTGAATCACCAGGTTTACACACTTCACAGCACTCACCAAAGCACATACCCTCCCCAATGTCCATAATCCCACCCCCTTCTCCCAAACCCCCTCCCCCCGGCAACCCTCAGTTTGTTTTGTGAGATTAAGAGTCACTTATGGTTTGTCTCCCTCCCAACACAATGGAATATTATTTTCATTTTATTTAAGCGTTTTCTTCATGTTAATTATGAAGAAATCATGGAGGCTAAAATAACTTAAGGTGAAAAATCTAGATAGGAATAGTCTGGAAGTCTTTTTTTTTTTTTTTAAGATTTTATTTATTTATTTGACAGAGAGAGATCACAAGCAGGCAGAGAGGCAGGTAGAGAGAGAGAGAGAGGAGGAAGCAGGCTCCCGGCTGAGCAGAGAGCCCGATGCGGGGCTCGATCCCAGGACCCTGGGATCATGACCTGAGCCGAAGGCAGCGGCTTAACCCACTGAGCCACCCAGGCGCCCCAGTCTGGAAGTTTTAATACAAAAAATGTCTGATATGTGATAAAATAAAAATGGAACTCAGTCTGAGCCTCCCTAGCTACGCATTAAATATCCCTTAGTCTTGTCTAGTTAGGATAAATTCACCCAATTCTTTTGTTTCGCTTTTAAGCATGTGTGTCCTGTGCTTCTAGATCCCACAAAAATTTGCTTGTACTGTAGAACATATTAGGAAAGGTATAAGTACAGATAATAGTGCTTTAGTTAGATAAAGCAGTAAGATAAAATATGTATCTTAGAAAACTGTACATGGTCTTGTCTCAATATATCTTTCTTTGCATGAGAAAATTTGTATGATTAAGGCAAGATTAAGGCAGACATTTCTGAAAATTTCTTTGAGGTAGAATGTTAAATATTTGAAGCATTAATGGCATATCTGCGAACACTCCTTCATAACTCTTTGTGAAAATAAATTTTATTGAGTATCAAATAAAATCTATATGCTCTTTTGATCAAAAATATTCAGTCCTAAATTAAAGTAATGCCAATATTTTGGTTCAGTTTTAAGGAAGACTACACTGAAATTAGAGATTGCCTCCCTAGGATTGGGGTAAGATTTCCTACTGATTTAAGACAGAATTAGAATTAGTAGATTTTGTGACTAAACATAAAGATGTAAGGGGCGCCTGGGTAGCTCAGTCATTAAGTGTCTGCCTTCTGCTCAGGTCATGATCCCAGGGTTCTGGGATCAAGCCCCACATTGGGCTCCCTGCTCCACAGGGAGTCTTCTTCTTCTCCCACTCCCTCTGCCATGTTTCCTCTCTCGCTGTCTCTCTCTCTCTCTCAAATTAATAAATAAATTCTTAAAAAATAATTAGAAATAGAGTCATGGATATAGTGCCATTGATCCAAGCAGATTTGGATTAAGAATGCATGCAAGTGATGTTCGGTCATTTAATAGGCAAAGGAAATGGCACGTACCTAAAGAGGTTAAAAAAAAAAAAAAAGACATACATTGGGGTTCCCCTAACTTACTGGTTGAAGCACAGAGTTTGAGAAGGGAGACTGGTGAGAGCTTAGATAAAGAGGGCCTTCAATTTAGATAAAATGGGCCTTAAATTAAACACTTTGCATTTTGTTCACAATAGTTTCAGGAGTACTAAATGAAATATTTTCATGAAATTGGTTACCTAAGAAATTCATGAGAGGACAAAATCCAACCAAAGGAAGGTATATTTTGAGTTATCATTTAACTAGGAAATGTATTATGTTAGAACTCTGAGGATATGTCCCAGTGAATTTTGTGTGGTATGCTTTACAAAATCACATATTATAAAGAAGTTACATTTTAATTGATATTATTTAATAACAATAGATAGAACAGTTCCAACAATAATAAATGTGTAATTTTGAAGATTGAATAGAAATTAGATTTTTTTTTCTGTGAATTCATGGATGCATTTTTTTTTTTTTTTGAAGATCCTGTAAGTTGGTTAAAGAGGACATTTATGTGGTAGAATTTGGGGAGACATTTCTTTTAACATTATATAGAGCCCATTTCCATTTGGCTCTCTATTTTTATTTTTATCATTATTGGCATGGTCTAATGAACTGAATATACATCTAATGTATTACTGTACTTATACTGCTAAAATGAAATAACCTGAGCAGAGAAAAAAAAAAATCTCCATCATAATGCAAATGTATGGTATTGGTTTCCACCACTTTGTTTCCAGGCTGAATGTACCTATAATCATATACTATTTCTTGCATTCATGTACTTTTTCTATAATTACAAATTTGATTATGTAACCAAATGTTTCAAAATGGGACTTAGATTAGTTTTTACAAATTATGTCTCAATTTGGTTAAACACAAACACATCACATGATGACAATTGGAATTTAATGATAGTATCTCCATAATTCAGTGAAATACATACCAATTTTAGTAATAAGATGTGTTAATTTGGGACACATAATAAAAAAACAAATTAATCCATTTAAAATACTTAGTATTTTTTTTAAGATTTTATTTATTTATTTGACAGAGAGAGAGAGATCACAAGTAGGCAGAGATGCAGACAGAGAGAGGGGGAAGCAGGCTCGCCGCTGAGCAGAGAGCCCGATGCGGGGCTCTATCCCAGGACCCTGAGATCATGACCTGAGCCGAAGGCAGAGGCTTAACCCACTGAGTCACCCAGGCAGCCTTTTACTTACTTAGTTTTTTAAGATATGTGACTTTTAACAAAGTGAGTGTTAATTTATTTTTCTGGCAATACACTAAAGTAGAAGTATACAATTTTAAAGTCAAATATCTTTTCCACCCATACTAAACCCAATTTCATCTTGCAACATTAGCCAGTTATACATTATTTAAAAAATCTATGCACATTAGGAAAAATGTAAAGGGTCACATATCAGACTTTATTATGCCTTTTATTGACCAGTATCTTACATGTCTTGAAATCTTAGTAATTTTTAAAAGCACTTCAATGTTATTGGTGTATGATTTTATGTATATGTGTATGATTTTATGTACTCTGAATAAATCCTGTGTTATTAGTTTCCTATTCCTGCTCTAAGAAGTTACAACAAACTTCATAGTTTAAAACAACACAAATTGTTTACCTTAAAGTTCTGGAAGCCAAAAGCATCAAACAAATCTAACTGGGTTAAATTCCATATTTAGAGGATGATGAATGCTGGATGCTCCTATGGAAAATCCCATATGTTCATTTTCCAGATTTTAGGAACCAATGCAATTTGTGATTTGTGGCTCCATCCTCCCATATTGAAACCAAAAAAAATCAGGCAAGTCTTTCTCACACTGCCACCTCTTTAACTCTCTCTCCCTCTCCTGTGTCTCTTGTGCATTTTTAAGTCTCCTTGTGCTTACATTGAGACCACTTCAATAATTCAGGATAATTCCACCATTTCCAGATCAGCTGATTAACAACGATAATTCTACCTGCAACTTTAAATCTTTTTGTCATGTAACCTAATGTATTTACTGGATCCAGAGATTAAAAACACACAAAAAAGATGTGGACATAGTTGTGGAGGGGTGGGTTCATTATTTTGCCCATTATGCTTAGCTATATCTGAAGAAGAATTATTCATAATAAAGTGTGAACAAGTAAGTGTCAAGAAAATAGTCATAGTGCTAGTAAAATTGAGATGCTTGATATGTAAAACTTCAGGAATTACCAAACTAATATGTTAAATTGTATTATAATTTGTGATATACTACTTGCTGGAAGTTTATGCTTAATAAAAAATTATACAGTGTTATATTCATTATAAATTATGGAGTTATAATGCCTAAGTATAAAATGGCAATAAATATTAAATAAGTATTAAATTATGTGATTTTTATCAATTTTTCAACTTAGCTATGGATTAAAATAATTTATAGTTTTTCATGTATAATTAGGAAGTAAAATTTAAGATTATCTATCTATCCATCTATTTATCATATATCTATCTGTCATCTATTTACCTATCTAAATTTTATCTGCATACACATGCATATATACCTTAATATCTTTATGACCTCCGGATTCATCATGTATTCACAACAAATATAATAATTCCAAATGTTTGATAAGATCAGGATAGTTTAGTTCAATGTAAAATAATTTATGTGAGATGCTATTTGTACCAGTTATGCTCAAAAATAAAAACTAAATCCTCCACATGTTCTATAGTACAGGAATACTGGCTAATAAAAACTTTGCAAGAATTAATGTACAGTTTAGAGAAGACATGTGTGAAGGAAATATGTCAAGTCATGCCTCAAGGAAAGTCAGAGAAGTACCAATTTCCAGGTCATAGAACCAGACTCTGAGAACCTCAGCCTAACGTATTGTTTTTCTGAAAATGATGCAGTTCTCAAAAATTTTTGAGAAAGCTTTCCCTGAGTGTTTGCAGCAAGAAAATGGAAGGTACTCACATAGTACCCTGCAAAGTGTTTGTAGAACTTAAGTGTGTCCCCATATCTAGTAATGATTACTTCAGATAATAACGATTTCTTTTTTGTCTACTTTTCCAATGCCCCAAGAGTTTCTCTTCTTTAACCTGGAAACAAGTGACAGAAATTCTGGAAGATGGAATTACTATATTCCCTTTGGGAATGTAGCAGTGACTTAAAAAGACAATGGTGAAGGTGTGCAATGCACAAGACAATCTAAAGCATGGTTCTACCATGGTTCTACTTTAGGCTTTGTGTAAAGTGCTAAGAACATTAAGAGTGGTTAAGACAACGTCTTCACTGAACATTGTTTCATTCTTTCTCTCCTCCTTCTTCCCCCTGCCCCTCTCCTTCTCCTTTTCCCCTTCTCATTCTTCTTCTACTTCTCTGTCTGTCCCTGTCTTACTATTCCCCCTTCCACACATAAAATTACTTTCTTTCCAATGTGGCATAGGTGAATAATTATGAATTTATGCCGGTTATTTTATGGGTAAAGAGTGCCACCTAATCAAATGATTCAGAATCAGTATTATCTAGAAGTAGTGAGAAAGAAAAGATGTTAAGTGACTGCAGAGTCTAGATAATGGGTTGCTTTATATTAATAGAGCTTAGACTTCAAAAATATGACAAAAGTGGTGTCTTGGAAAGATCATATCAGAATCAATTTAAAGAATGCATTGAAATAGCAAGCTGGGCTCTCTATTCTGTTCCATTGATCTATGTGTCTGTTTTTGTGCCAGTACCATGCTGTCTTGATGATGACAGCTTTGTAATAGAGCTCAACTCTATGGTCAACTAATCTTCGACAAAGCAGGAAAGAATGTCCAATGGAAAAAAGATAGCCTCTTCAATAAATGGTGCTGGGAAAATTGGACAGCCACATGCGGAAAAATGAAATTGGACCATTTCCTTACACCACACACAAAAATAGACTCAAAATGGATGAAGGACCTCAATGTGCGAAAGGAATCCATCAAAATCCTTGAGGAGAACACAGGCAGCAACCTCTTCAACCTCAGCCGCAGCAACATCTTCCTAGGAACAACGCCAAAGGCAAGGGAAGCAAGGGAAAAAATGAACTATTGGGATTTCATCAAGATCAAAAGCTTTTGCACAGCAAAGGAAACAGTTAACAAAATCAAAAGACAACTGACAGAATGGGAGAAGATATTTGCAAACGACATATCAGATAAAGGACTAGTGTCCAGAATCTATAAAGAAGTTAGCAAACTCAACACCCAAAGAACAAATAATCCAATCAAGAAATGGGCAGAGGACATGAATGGACATTTCTGCAAAGAAGACATCCAGATGGCCAACAGACACATGAAAAAGTGCTCCATATCACTCGGCATCAGGGAAATACAAATCAAAACCACAATGAGATATCACCTCACACCAGTCAGAATGGCTAAAATAAACAAGTCAGGAAATGACAGATGCTGGCGAGGATGCGGAGAAAGGGGAACCCTCCTACACTGCTGGTGGGAATGCAAGCTGGTGCAGCCACTCTGGAAAACAGCATGGAGGTTCCTCAAAATGTTGAAAATAGAACTGCCCTATGACCCAGCAATTGCACTATTGGGTATTTACCCTAAAGATACAAACGTAGTGATCCAAAGGGGCACGTGCACCCGAATGTTTATAGCAGCAATGTCTACAATAGCCAAACTATGGAAAGAACCTAGATGTCCATCAACAGATGAATGGATCAAGAAGATGTGGTATATATACACAATGGAATACTATGCAGCCATCCAAAGAAATGAAATCTTGCCATTTGCAACAACATGGATGGAACTAGAGCGTATCATGCTTAGCGAAATAAGTCAAGCAGAGAAAGACAACTATCATATGATCTCCCTGATATGAGGAAGTGGTGATACAACATGGGGGCTTAAGTGAGTAGGAGAAGAATAAATGAAACAAGATGGGATTGGGAGGGAGACAAACCATAAGTGACTCTTAATCTCACAAAACAAACAGGGTTGCTGGGGGGAGGGGGTTTGGGAGAAGGGGGTGGGATTATGGACATTGGGGAGGGTATGTGCTTTGGTGAGTGCTGTGAAGTGTGTAAACCTGGTGATTCACAGACTTGTACCCCTGGGGATAAAAATATATGTTTATAAAAAATAAAAAATTAAAAAAAAAAAGAAATAGCTAAGTGGGTAGGAGAAGATTAAATGAAAGAAGATGGGATTGGGAGGGAGACAAACCATAAGTGACTCTTAATCTCACAAAACAAACTGAAGGTTGTTGGGGGGAGGGGGTTTGGGAGAAGAGGGTGTTATTATGAACATTGGGGAGGGTATGTGTTTTGGTGAGTGCTGTGAAGTGTGTAAACCTGGTGATTCACAGACCTGTACCCCTGGGGATAAAAATATATGTTTATAAAAAATAAAAAATTATATTAAAAAAAAAAAGAAATAGCAAGCTGAATACAGTGTTCCAGGAGCAGGCTGGGTGGTAAGATCATTAGTTGAACAAAGAATTAACAAGAAGAATGGGTACCTTTTCTTGCCAATTAAACTGGTAAGTTCCAACCGTTCATTGGATGAGGAGAAGAAGGAGTCAATAATTAATTTAAGTTCTCTAACTTAGGAAGTTTGATGGGTTGTGATATCATTTACCAAGATTTAAAAAATAACAATAGCAAGTAAGTCAAATAGATACTGAACTGAGTTTTGTAGATAAAATTCTTTAGGAAATGGAGGGACCTTGAGTTTTTAATATGTGATTGGATCTAACATCTGTAAATGTTAACAAGGTATGGACAAATATACCCTCACATTTCCACAAACACAAAAACACACAAAAGAGAAGAAAATTGATGTTTCTATGTTGATGCAAACAGCTTAGTCATTTTTTTAACATACAAAAGAATGTATAATCCATAGACTAATTTATAAAGCTAGGTAAAAGGAAATCCAAACAGATAAATTGAGATTGGATGTAGACAAGTTTGAGAATCTGTCATTCTTCCAGTAAGACAAGGGCAATGGTGGGCATAGTATTTAATACCTGCAATTTAATGTTTAAGGAATTTTCACATCAAACTTTATTACTGAGGTTAGTAATGAGGAAAGAGTTGTGAAGATCAAGGGTAAGATTATAAAATATTTTGTAATGCTTCACAAAAGGACACAGGTTTGAATTTATCTACATTTGTTATAACCACAATTCTTCTATACTTACTGCTAATCAGGGAATTATAGTTTTATAAAAAAAAAGAAAAAATAAATTTCATAAATCCAGATTATTTTTTACAGACTCAATTTATTTAACCCGGTTTATATCATCCCCTCCAACAGGTGTCTTTCTAGTTGCTGTTACCAAAGAGGCTTTGAGTAAGGCATATTACTTACTTTGGCCATGTTAGTGGCCCTGACATAATGGCTTGAGAAGCATTTGTATGTAGTTTTCCAGTAACATGAGAAAAACATACCTGGAAGCTATCCTGGAGAAGAAAGATTTGAAAAAATGTGAAATAGAGATAACTCAGACAAGATCAGTGTAAGCACAGATGATGACATTGTGTAACTATCCTCCGTGTAGCTGTTACACCATGGATGAAAGTATGGGTTGAATCTAGATTTGGACTGTTAATAATAGACACAAAAAATTATTTTGTTGTTGTTTGCAAATTTATATTCTCAGAATTAGACTCAGAATTAGAACATCTATCAGGTTTTGCTTATATTAGCATAGTTTTTGCCCTGCATTATAAATCATATTAGCTGAATACAGAAATCTAAATTAGCTCTTCTGTCCTTATTGCTTATTCAAGATTTTTTTTTTTTAGTTTTTCGTGTGTTTGTTTAGTTTTTGAGATTTTGTCTAAGTCATTTGCCCGTTTCATTGCTGACTCTTTAAAAGTATTCTGTTGTGGTTTCCACTAACTGTCTTTGAGTTTTATTTTTCTTTTTGGCATTCTACAATCTAATGATAATGTCTCTACTTATGGTTTCCTGGAATTCATAATCTGAAAAACATGCAGAGTTTCTTAAACCTGAAGATTAATGTGCTTCACACTTTTGAAAATGTCTCAGCTAATATTTTTTCAAAATACATTTTCTACATTCTGTCTCTCTTATCCTTTAGAAATGACAATGCTATATACATTAGAACTTTCATAATACTCTGTATGTCTCTCACTCCCTTTTCTGTATTTTCTACCCATTTTTGGCTGTTGGTGTTTTCATGTGGATGTTTTCTACTGATGTGCCATCCGGGCAACTCATCTTCTTTCTGACTGTATTTAACTGATATGTTGAATTCTTAATTTAAATTATAATTTAAAAACCTAATATTTCCATTTCATCTTTTTATTTATTTTAATATTTAATGATCTTTTCCTTTTTATCTGTTCTTTGAGTATATAAATCACTGTAATTTAAGGTTTTTAACATAACATCAATATCTGAAATTGCCTTGGTTCTATGTCTACTTTCCAAGTTTTGTCTTTTCCTTCTTTTGTTTTTAAGATTTTATTTATTTATTTAACAGAGAGAGAGAGAGAGAGAGAAATCATAAGTAGGCAGAGAGGCAGGCAGAGAGAGAGGAAGAAACAGGCTCCCCGCTGAGCAGTGAGCTTGATGTGGGGCTCAATCCCAGGACCCTGGGATCATGGCCTGAGCTGAAGGCAGAGGCTTAACCCACTGAGCCACCCAGGCGCCCCTGTCTTTTTCTTCTTAATTTTTCTCATTGTTTGCATTTGTTAACTTTTGTACTATGTACAAAACAAGGTAGGGGCTCTACATGACTTTATCTTTCTAGAAAATAGTTACCCATTTTCTGGTGATAAACATTTTCTCCTGACCAAACTTTAGTCAGGGTCCTCTGAACTTTCTATTTGACTAGTCCCAAACTTGGGCTTCCATCTCTGTCCTTCTAGAGTCCAATTTTGCAAGAATCCTGTCACTTCAGTTCAGCTATATTCCTCCCTTACCTTGTTCCCTTTTATTAATTTTCCATCAAATGATCCCTTCTTATTCTGGTTTTTTTTTTGTTTTTTTGTTTTTTTTTTTTTTGCTGTAAATTCCCACATTTTCCTTATTGTATTCAGAACTCAACCTCTCTTTCATACTACAAAACCCCATTGTTGTCAGAAATTTTTTACAAGTGTCTGAATGATTTATTAATTTATTTTTTAAACCCTGCCAGCAACTAGAGTAAAGTGGAATAAGGCCATTCACTTTGGTCTAATCATAGTTTGGGATGTCTTAGAGAAGGGTTTCAATCCTCATGGAGGTTGTTCTAAGCCTAATGTCTGTAGTTTAGGGGTTTATCTGTTTATGCCTGTCAACTACAAATCTAGAGTGTATACGGTGGCCCCCATTAATTGGAGGTTCTTGAATTCCAATTTTTGTTTCCTAGTACAATAAGACTGTCCAAGATCTGCTTTCGTTTCCATTTTCTATTTTCTGCTTCACTTAATTTGCCGTTTGCCCTGTATGGTATAAGATCTGGAAAGTGTTTTGAATGGAAAAATAAGCGAAAGAAATCTGGCACACATTTCGGATGGTCTGATCCGTTCAGATCAGTCTTCTGGCTGTCAGTGGAAAACTGAAGTCCAAATCCTTTCTTCCCTTACCCACAATTGAGCTCTTCTGAAAAGCTGCTTGTTTCTCCATGTCTGAGCCTCACACACCTATTAATCAGCCAATGCAGTGGGGGGAAATGACCACACAAAACTCTTTCCTTCTCCCCCAAATAAGATCCTAAAATCCTGCCTCCTTGATTGCTCTTCCATGACTTTAAGCAGCTGTTTCATGCATTTTATGCTGTTTGTATAATCAGTTTGGAGGGTTGTTCTGATATAAGCTCATCTGTCATAGCTATAAGTAGAAGTTAAAGAATTTTTTTAAACTAATGACCATTAAAGTTTACGCAGATCTTTACATAGCTGGCTCTTTCTCATCCATAAAATTTCAGCTCAAATATCATATCCTCACACGAACTATTCCCTGACATTACTGTCAAAAATTGCCACTGGCTCCAAGTCTTTCTTATACCATGCATCTTTATTTTATAGCCAGTATCTTACTTATCACTATATTAAATAAGTGTGTGTGTGTGTGTGTGTGTGTGTGTGTGTGGTGTGTGCCTATGTTGCATTTTATTTCATTCCACAATGAAGATCTTGAAACAGACTGGAATTGTTTGTCTTGACTGTCTCAGTATTCTCTGTGTGTATAACAATACATAGAGAAAAAAATAGTAAATATCTACATGTAGATTAATGAAAGTATGAGATCATGAATGGAATATATATATATATATGATTATTGTGTTATTTTCAGTATATATATATGATATATTTATTAAATTTATCCAAATAAAAAAACTCATGAGTATACCAACTAACCCTCTTAAACAAGTATTCTAACTCCAGAGTCCAAGATGAATGTGAAAGACAAGTACAAAAAATCAAATAAAGGAGGAGATCTTGCCATACTAGATAAGATACACTACAAGGTTTTCATTGAAATCTTGTGATTTTTAAGAAAGCTAGAATTATAGATCATACAAACTGTTAGAATACAAATGGAGGATTTCCTATGTATGGAATTTTAGTATACATCAAAGGTGATGTCTCAAATTAGCAGACTAAACAAATCAGATATGGATTAAATTTTGCTTAGAAAGTTGTCTGTACATTCAGAAGAAGAATGTAACTGGGTTCTCCTCTCCTATGAACTAATAATTGTCACTCCAATTAAACAGAGAAGCATGATCTCTGGGTCCTGAGATGAAGCTCAGGGTTGGCTTTGCACTCAGTAAGGAGACTGCTTCTCTTTCTCTCCCTCTCCTTTTGCCCCTCCCCCTGCTTAAACGCTCTCTCTAAGATAAATAAATGTTTTGTTTTGTTTTGTTTTTTAAAAGAAAAGTATGCATGACCAAATATCACAAACTTAATTAAAAAAAAACAAAATTTTTTTAGCAAAAGAATTTACATTCTTTTTTTTTTTTTTAAGATTTTATTTATTTATTTGACAACAGAGATCACAAGTAAGCAGAGTATCAGGCAGAGAGAGAGGGGGAAACAGGCTCCCTGCTGAGCAGAGAGCCAGATGCAGGGCTCTGGCTGGATCCCAGGACTCTGAGACCATGACATGAAGACAGAGGCTTAACCCACTGAGCCCATAGACACCCCTTAAAGAAACCTTTTAAATATTAGAAGAACTGTTGGCTGAATTTTTTCTACTATAGAGAAAGCATTGTTAAGAGAAAATATTTCAAAGTACATTGTTTGAAATCATTTTAAACTTAAATAAATAAAAGTGAAAATTTTAATTCTTCCAAGATGAGTGATAGGGGCACCTGGGTGGCTCAGTCAGGTTAGCATCTGCCTTCAGCTCAGGTTATGATCCCAGGGTCTGGGATGGAGCTCTGCATCGGGCTCCCTGCTCAGCAGGGATCTTACTTCTCCCTCTCCCCACTTTGCTGCTCCCCATGCTTGTGTGCTCTCTCTCTCTCTTTCTCTCTAAGTAAAATAAAATCTAAAAAGAAAAAGATGAGTGATAAATTTTTATCACATAATGATATGACTGGAGGAAGCAATTGTTAGAATTATTTCAGAACTTAATATCAGAATGTCTCTGGTTTTTGTGACATTTTCCTAATGCCTCCTACACCATAGTCATTAGCTGTTGCAGGTGCAGACATCACAGTCTTATTCAAAGTGCCAGAAAAACAACTGAAGCCATCTACTTTCACCATCTTTGAGATGGGGAACAGGAAGAGAGAGAATGTGACTGGAAATGGTGGTGGTAAACAGTCAGCAAGATCATTATTGGGGACACAAACCTGAAACTAACAATAAAATATAAATAAGGCACTGTAGTCTAAGTTTAAAAAGAATGACAAAATGGGGGTGGCACATTAAAACCTACTTAAAAGAAAAATTGGAAATAAGCAGAAACAAGAAAAAAAAAGTTCTTGTAAGCCTGTTTGATACAGAAAAAACAAATAGGGGCGCCTGGGTGGCTCAGTGGATTAAGCCACTGCCTTCGGCTCAGGTCATAATCTCAGTGTCCTGGGATCAAGCCCCGCATCGGGCTCTTTGCTCAGCGGGAGCCTGCTTCTCTCTCTCTCTCTGCCTGACTCTCCGCCTACTTGTGATTTCTCTCTCTCTGTCAAATAAATAATAAATAAAAAATCTTAAAAAAAAAAAAAGAAAAAACAAATAAAACCATCTCCCAAATCTATAAACAGGAAATATATAAAATCACTTTAAAGTATCAATAAAAAAAGAAAGATGCCTATCATCATTGGTGAACAGAAAGCTGCAATGAATCAAAAATGAAACCTCACTTTTTCTCATAAGCTTGGCAAAAAATAACAAGAGTCCTGATAATACAGTGCAAAAAATGAGAATTTTTATTGTATGATTTTTATAGGAGTGTATAGTGGTATAAATTAGAGAAAACTTTTACAAGTATTTCTAAGTTATTAATATTTTACATAGTTTTCCACTTAATTCTACTTACAGAAATCTATAGAAGTAACAATAATAATAATAGCCATGATTAATTGAGTATTTATTCTGGGCCGAAAGTAATCTGAGGTATGTGCTTCTACAAAGTATTTAAATCTCAGAATGATAACATGAAATATTTACTAGCATTGCCTCATTTTATGAATGAGAAAACAGACACAGAGAGATTAAAGTAGCTTACCTCTGTTCACAAAGCCAATCAGTAGCAGATAGATTAGTCTCAAGACATCTAGATTCTTCACTGTTTCATTACACTAACCCTTTAATGTAAAAAAACAAAATGCCCATGATAGTGTATATGCAAAGATATCCTTTTTGTATCCTTTAACTAAAAAATTGTAAACATTTTTATATCCACTAATGTGAGAACAATTATTGTTTATTTTACTCTAAAAATATGGAGTTATTTTAAATAATTAGATAAAAGAAAAACAAATGAGTATAGTATTTTGATATTATGAGTTAAGTAAGAAATGTGTATTTGGTCTTCCTCCCATTTCTGGTACAGAGCTCCTAAAACCCTTGGAATTTCCTGAGGAGACCTGGTAGATCTTTTGTTATGTTAATGAGGTGGCTTTTGGCAAAAAGGTTGGGAGCCCATTGTTGCCAGGACACCCAAACATGGGATTATAGGGTTGGAACAGTCAGTCCCATTCCTTGATTTCTGGGGTGCAAATATCGGTGGAAAATTGAATCATTTTGCCTGTTTAATGAAGCCTCCATTAAAGGATGGGGTTCAGAGAGCTACTTGTTTGGTGAACGTGGCAAGACCTGGGAGAAAGTGGCACCCCTGAAGAAGGCATGGAAACTCCATGTTCTTTTCCCCATACCTTGCAAGCCCTATGAATCTCTTTCCTCTGGATGTTCTTGACATATCCTTTTATAATGAACCAGTGATCTAATTAGTACAATGTTCCTCTGACTTCTATAACTTGCTTTAGCAAATTAATCAAACCCAAGACAGGGGTTCTGGGAATCTCCGGTCTATAGCCAGCTGGGTCAGAAGTACAGTTAATAACCTGGGCTAGTGACTGGTCTATAAAGTAGGTGGGGACAGCCTGGTGGGACTGAATCTTTAATCTGTAGATTCAGTTGTAGGCTCTAGGTAGATAGTATCAGAATTGAGTTGAATCTGACATTCTGCTAGTATCCTAAAGAGTTCTTTGTTGGTGTGAGGAAGTCCCTCAGACCACCATCCTACTATACATTGATACCTGAAAGAGTATCATAACATACATATTAAAAATGCAAATATAGACAAACATGATGAGAGAAAAGGAAGTCACAAAACATTAAAAATATTTTTTTTAGGGAAAAACTGAATTGATCAGATTTTCATGTTTTTTTTTTTATAATAATTCTGTTCTTTAATTAAGGACTAATAGGGATTTGTGAATATAAAGCTTTTGTTATAATGTTACCTAGCCACAAAAATTATTGAAATATAAATTCTTAAATATGGTGGAAAAAAGAGGATTGTCGCTAAGATGTGTGAGGGGAAAGGAGTGATAGAGGTAATGGGATGATAAGTTTTCCTTTCATAATTACATTATTTTTAAGCACTTTTGCATTGTTTTTTAAATAATATTAAAAATAATACTTGCACAGAAATGTGAATGTACTTAATGCTACAGAACTGTGCTTATAAAATAATTAAAAAGGTAATGTTTTATGTTATGTGTATATTACCCCCAAAAGCAGAAACTAATAAAATAAAAAATAGAGAAGAAATTACCAAAATGAAGGCTAATTTAGATAAAAACAGAAACACTAGGAGGAAACCTAATGAAGAAAATAGCCCATGAGGATTATAAATGTCAAAGTGGGGGCGTTCTTATAATTTGCAGTGTCTACATCTGTTGTTCTATCCTCTGTCATTTCTGATCTGTATGAAGTATATCTAAAAATCTCAAAAGAATTGGGAGATATTAAAAAAACAAACAAACAAAAAACAAAAAGCTTGGGAATATCACTTCATATTCATTGCCCATTAGAATGTGTACTGTAACAAAGCAAAGCGAAACAGAAAATAAGTATAGATAAAGATACAGAGAAATCAATACTGCTGAACTCTGGTCAATGTAAAATGGGGTTCAGCTGCTAAGGAAAACAGTATGGTAGTTCTCCCCCCTCCAAATTAAAAATCAAATCAATAGATGATAGCAAGGATGCAGAGAAGGGAAGTCCTCTTACTCTGTTGGTGGGAATGCAAATTGGTACAGTCACTCTGAAAACAGTATGGAGGTTCCTCAAAAAGTTAAAAATAGAACCACTCTACCACTCAGAAATTGCATTACTAGACATTTACCCAAAGGATGCAAAAATAGTGACTCAAAGGGGCACATGCGCCTCAATGTTTATAGCAGCCATGTCCACAACAGCCAAAATATGGAACGAGCCCAGCTGCCCATTGGCCGATGAATGGATAAAGTGGAATATGTAGGGGCGCCTGGGTAGCTCAGTTGGCTAAGTGCCTGCCTTCAGCTCAGATCATGATTGCAGGATCTTGGGATTGAATCCTGTGTTGGGCTCCCTGCTCAGTGGGGAATTTGCTTCTTTCTTTGCCCCTCTGCCTGCTCATGCACACACTCTCTCTTTCTCTCAAATAAATAAATAAAATCTTTTTTTTAAAAAAGTGGCATATAAAGGGATGCCTAGGTAGCTCAGTTGTTAAGCTTCTGCCTTCAGCTCAGGCTATAATCCCAGGGTCCTGGGATTGAGTCCTGCATCGGGCTGCTTGCTTGGCAGGGAGCCTGCTTCTCTCTCTTCCTCTGTCTGCCGCTCTTCCTGCTTGTGCTCTCTCTCTCTCTCTCTGTCTGTCAAATAAATAAATAAAATCCCTTTTAAAAAATGGCATATAAATAAATAGATAGCTATAATAGAATATTACTCAGCCATCAAAAAGAATGAGATCTTGCCATTTGCAATGACATGGGTGGAACACAAGTCAGTCCAAGAAAGACAAAACCATAATATTTTCATTCATACATGGGATTTAAGAAACAAAACAAAGGATCATAGGGGAAGAGAAGGAAAAATAAAATTAGATTAAAAATAGGAAAGGATGGGCGCCTGGGTGGCTCAGTGGGTTAAAGCCTCTGCCTTCAGCTCAGGTCATGATCCCAGGGTCCTGGGATCGAGCTCTGCATCCGGCTCTCTGCTCAGTAGGGAGTCTCCTCCCTCCTACCCCCCACCTACCTCTCTGCCTACTTGTGATCTCTTGTCTGTCAAATATATAAATAAAATCTTAAAAAAAAAGAAAAACAAGAAAGGAGGCAGACTGTAAGAGACTCAACTATAGAGAACAAACTGAGGGTTGCTGGAGGGGAGCTGGGTAAGGGGATGAGGTAACTGGGTGGACATTAAGGAGGACACGTGATGTTATGAGCACTGAGTGTTATCTACAACTGACGAATCATTAAAGAATCACCATATAATCAAGCAATTTCACTTCTGTGCATACACCTGCCCCCCCAAAAAAAAATTGAAAGCAGGATCTTTTTTTTTTTTTTTTTAAAAGATTTTATTTATTTATTTGACAGAGAGAGATCACAAGTAGGCAGAGAGGCAGGCAGAGAGAGAGAGAGGGGAGAAAGCAGGCTCCCTGCTGAGCAGAGAGCCCGATGCGGGACTCGATCCCAGGACCCTGAGATCATGACCTGAGCTGAAGGCAGCGGCTTAACCCACTGAGCCACCCAGGCGCCCGAAAGCAGGATCTTGAAGAACTATTTGTGCACTCATATTCATAACAGCATTATTCACAATAGCCAAAAGCAACTTGAGTATTCATCCACAGATGAATGGATAAACAAATGCGTGTTTATATACAAAGGCATGTTATTCAACCTTCAAAAGGAAGGAAATTCCAATACATGCTACATAGGTGAAATGTGAAGATATCATGTCAAGTGAAATAAACCAGTTGCAAAAACAAAAACAAAAACAAAAACAAACGCTGTATGATTCAACTTATATGAGATACCTACAGCAGTCAAATCTATAGAAACAGAAAGTAGAAATTGCTAGCCGTTGGGAGGCAGGGAGAAAGAGGAGATATTGTTTAGTATGTATGGGTTTCAGTTTGCAAGATGAAGAGTTCTGAGATGGATGGTGGTAATGGCCATTCAATAATGTAAATGTGCTTAATACCACTGAATGGTCTGCTTAAAAATGGTTAAATGATAAATTTTGTTATGGGTATTTTGCCACAATTAAAAAAATAATTCGGAGCATATAACTCTTTTTCCAGATGATTTCCATTGATTCACATGTCCATCTGTATACATGCCTCAGGAGCAATATAGAAAAATGTCAATGAATTTTATCCGTGTTACATAGATTGTATGAATTCAGATATTATTTTCAGTTTTTTGGTTGTGTTCTTCTTCTTTATGTTTTGCCATATTGTTTGAAAACTTCCTGATCAGTATATGTAATTTCAAAAAATAAAGTATAGAAACATTAGAAAAATCAAAGGAAGTCATCCCAATAGGTAACACTGAAAATAAAACAATCACCAGGCATGAAAATAAAAGAATTCTCAAGAAAACAATAACACATATTTAAATGTTACTCTTTGTTAATCCGATCATCACTTCTTTTTTTAATTTAAACTCAATTAATTTACAGATAATGTATTATTAGTTTGTGTAATACCCAGTGCTCGTTATATCACATGCCATCCTTACTGTCCATTACCCAGTTACCTCATCCCCCCACTCTGCTCCCCTCAAGTAACCCTCAGTTTGTTTCCTGTGGTTAGGAGTCACTTACAATTTGTCTCTCTCTGATTTTGTCTTGTTTTAGAATTCCCTCCTTTCCCCTGTGACCTTCTATTTTTTTTTTAATTTTTTTAAATTAACATATAATGTATTATTAGCCCCAGGAGTACAGGTCTGTGAATTGCCAGGTTTACACACTTCACAGCACTCACCATAGCACATACCCTCTTCAGTGTCCATACCCCCACCACCCTCTCCCTATCCCCTACCCCCCAGCAACCCTCAGTTTGTTTTGTGAGATTAAGTCTCTTATGGTTTGTCTCCTTTCTGATCCCATCTTGTTTCATTTATTCTTTTCCTATCCCCAAACCCCCCATGTTGCCTCTCAACTTCCTCATGTCAGGGAGATCATATGATAATTGTCTTTCTCTGATTGAATTATTTCGCTAAGCAAAATACCCTCTGGTTCCACCCACATCATTGCAAATGACAAGATTTCATTTTTGTTGATGGCTGAGTAGTATTTCATATATATGTATATGTATGTGTGTATATGTGTATATATATGTGTGTATATATATATATGTGTATGCATATATATATATATATATATACACCCACACACACACATCTTTTTTATCCATTCATGTATTGATGGACATCTGGGCTCTTTTCATAGTTTGGCTATTGTGGACATTGCTGCTATAAATATTGGGGAGCAAGTGTCCTTTTGGATCACTACATTTGTGTCTTTGGGGTATATATGTAATAGTGCAATTGCTGGGCCAAACAGTAGCTCTATTTTCAACTTTTTGAGGAACTTTCATAATGTTTTCCCAAATGGCTGCACCAGCCTGCATTCCCACCAACAGTGTAAGAGGGCTCCCCTTTCTTCATACCCTTGCCAACATCTGTTGTTTCCTGAGTTGTTTAATTTTAGCTGTTCTGACTATTGTGAGGTAGTATCTCACTGTGGTTTGATTTGTGTTTCCCTGATGCTGAACGATGTTGAGCATTGTTTCATGTGTTTGTTGACTATGTGTATGTCTTCTTTGGAGTACTATCGCTTCATGTCTTCTGTCCATTTCTTGATTGGATTATTCATTTTTGGGTGTTGATTTTGATAAGTTCTTTATAAATTTTGGGCATTGTCCCTTTATCTGATAAGACAGCTGCAAATACCTTCTCTTGTTTTGTTGGTTGTTTTCTGGTTTTGTCGACTGTTTCCTTTGCTGTGCAAAAGCTTTTTGTCTAGATGAAGTCCCAGTAATTCAATTTTGCCTTTGTTTCTCTTGCTTTTGGAGACTTGTCTAGCAAGAAGTTTCTGCAGCCAAGGTCACAGAAAACTAAAGATAAAATATGTCACGTTCCTGAAGATTTGATTGTAGGAGCAAAATGTTCAATGTAGTTTCAATATAGGTACTTGAATATACTATATTTCGTTAAATGCTTTATACACTTTCATCATAAAGTATCTTGTGTTATTGTTTTTCCTACCCATTATTATGATCCAGGATGTGTAGTTCTTCTTTCCCAGTGTACCCGATATCTACTCATCTTCCAGCAGGAAAAATAAATAAATAAATAAACGTCCCTGATGAAACTTATGATACTTCAGTGCCTCAGGCATAAAATCTAAAGTGCTCGTCTTCATCAGCTAGACTCACTGTGATATTGTTCTTTTGTATTTGTCAAACATATTTTGATTCACATCAAAAAAGCCAATTTAACTCTGGCCAATATTGCTTTTAAACAATGCTTCAGACAGCATGCTAATTTAATTATCTTTTTTTTTTGTCCCCAAGCAATAATTTACCAGTTTCCCACCTTCTGTTCTGTTCCAATCTTTAATGCCATGGTCAAGACAAAAAGTAAGGCCTTCTTTATCAACTGTGAAAGAAGCTCTTCTATCTTTTTATGTATTCCTGTGACTTTTTTTTAAAAACCAGGATAACATTTAATTCAGGATCTGCTTAATAGATACCTTCTATTTACTATTTTATCCTTAATTTTCTTTCATCAAATAGATTTGAAACTAATTGAGAGCAAAGGTTATGATGTATTCCCCTTCATTTTTTTCATAATAAATAGCACAGTTTTTGATAAATGATTGTCATTTATTACTTGACTCATCCAAAAATACTTCTTTTAAAAGGCAAATAGTTATCTCTAATTTACCTTTGGTGTAAATTATATCCATTTACCTCAGGCATCAAATTAAAGTAAGTTTTTACCATTAAAATATTTGTTGTACTTTAATTCTTAAAAGTATTACTTAAAAGGAAAAAAAAAATCAACTCTAGTTCCAGACAATATTTTGACTTTAAATGATGAACATTAAATGCTATTAAATCAAGTAGGTGAGCTGATAGATTTATTGAGGGTAGGAGAGTAAAGAAGAACTTTATTAACATTACTCAACAAATATTTATTGCATATCTGCCTTGTTTTAGGGAATCTATTAAATGCTAGAGATACCAGATGGAACAAATTCGGTATGGCCATCAGTTCACCTATATAGAACGTACTGTAGAGTGAAGAGGTCTGCAAGTGATGTGATGAAGGGTGATTAGGGCCATCATATTGCAAGCACAAGATATTATGGAAGCAGAGGGTACTTCCCATGGGAAGTATGGTATAAATGGATAGTTTTAAGTGTCTAAGTAAAGAAAAAATGTGACGAAAGAAAAGAGTATTTTCTAGGGCTTGAATAAAGTATGTGACTGCAGGATAAATTGGATGGCTAGAGAGTGAAGAGATGGCAAAAGATAAGGCTGTTCTATCAAAAATACATGTAAATCATATCTGTCACTTCTGTCATCTATGACAAAATCTATGATCTCTTCCCTGCCTAGTCTACTGCAATAGCTTTCCAACTGGCCTCTTAACTTCTCCTCTTTCTCTTACACAGCAAAAGGTATGAGCTTTTTGAAAATACATGAACTATATGGTACTAATTACCCACTTAAAGTCATCTAGTACTTTACAGTTTTATGAAAGGCAACTTGAACCCTGTCTTCCTTGCAAGCTTCATCTCTTTATAATACTCAATTTGCCATATTTTAATGATAGCGATCTTTCAATTATTCAGGTTCAAGACAGTCCTTCTTATGTAAGAGACTTCAAATTTATTTGTCCTGTATCCTGAATCCTCCCTTTTCCCCGATCTTTTGGCTGGCACCTTTAATTCTCAACTTCAATATTTTACTTTCAACCAGGTCTCACTTGGAAGCTCAGAGAATTTACCTTATTTATTTTGTTGATCACCATATGATCAGCAGGTAGGAATAAGATTGGCATGCAGCTGGTTCTCAGTAAATATTTGCTTGAATGAATGAGTAGAGGAAATTTAAATAATGACTCAGTAAGAAATGACAAGTTGTAAGCTTGCCTGGCTGCTGTATGTAAATGGATTGGAGACCATTTCTTTAAAAACACAAAAAAATAATTGGAAGACAGAGTAATCCCATTAAGCAGGGAAGAGATAGTGGTAGCGAAGTCTAGGAATATGGAGAATGGTGGGGATATACATAGCTTGAAAGAGTATTTTAGGCATGTAATTTATGGCACTTTTTAAATGATTGGATATGGTGAATAAGTGGAGCATAGACAGAAGAGTCATGGAAAAACTTTCTGCCTCCGAAAATGAGGTGAATTGTGCCCTTTTATTTTTAAGAAAGGAAACAAAGAAAGAAAAATTTTAAATTTCGGAAGTTGTAAACAACCTGATTTTAGGTATCTTTTGGACATATAGATGAAATGTCCAGAAAACTGTAATATATAATGATATGCAGCTTAAGGGAGCAATCTAATTGAAGCTAAACTTATGTCAATCATCTTCTTTTATGGTTGCAACTGGAAAAATGCTATTGAATGAGCTTGCCTGAAGAGAAAACTGGGAAGAGAGAAAATAAGGTTCTTAAGACATTTAAAGATAAAAACAAAATAAGAAGAAAATAGCGCCTGCAAAGAAGATCAAAATAAATGGTTTTGGACAAAACTAAGGGAATTTGATATCATGAAATGCAAGCAATGAGAATGCTTGAAGTGTGAGGATATAGTCCACAGACCCAAATAATGCATAAGAACCATTTACATAAAGAGTGTTAAATTCTTCACCAAGATAATTGCTAAGTCTGTTTTATTTCATTTTGGAAGCAGTGGCTAAAATTCACAGTTTAAGGCTGAATAGGATTAGGACACAATAAGATGACAATTTTTTCAATAGGTCTACCAGTAAAGGGTAAGAAAAGAAAAACAATAGTACTGAGAGGGGATTTTATGTACAAAGTATTATTTGAGGATGAAGAGACTTCATAATTAGCTCTTTATGGCAAGTATCTAATTAAGATCTGAGTGATAGAAGACAGCTGATTCAAAAGGGAGTGTCTCACTTTAAGGCAGGAATATTTGAGAATCATATCCAGCTAGATGTGTTATAGACGAAGGGGATTCAAGAAAATGAATAATAAGCCTAGTGTCCAGAAAATAGTTCTCTTCTTATCCAGTGTCTTTTATTGTCTCTGGGAAGTTCAAGTTAGTGTCACTATTTCAGAGTGGGACAAAGTTGGGCTCATCAAAGATAACGGAAAACTAAAGTTTTGAGATGGCTACATGACTCTACATTAATTGGGTGAAATTATTAAACTGATGAATTTTATTTGCAATGTTTTTAACTAAATTCTACTTCATATTCCCATGAACTTCAACATGTTTAAAATGCTTCTTTTGTGTAAATTTGCATGACTAGAAAAATTAAATATTATAGAATAAAAGAAATAATAATATCACGCATATACTTATTCTTTACTTATAACATTAGAAAAATATCATGGGATTGTCTAAAAAACCCATTTCATTAAGAAGGGTGCCATAGTAGGAAGGACCAGATTATATTCAGATGGTCAACTTTCTTATTCAGATGAGGGCAACATGTACACTCATAAACACTTTCAGGTAAAACTGATTTGCCTTGCATCTTCCCTATATAAATAATTGGTTAATATGAAGACATGTATTAAAATTATTGACTAAATTTTAGACTAAAATAGTTTCAGATTATATTAATATCACAGTTATATTTCCCTAACTGCCTTAATGCAGAATTTAGCATGTTCTATTTTGAAACATAAGAAACAACTTTGAAAACATTTTCAAATTTATAATGCTGCCTAGAGATAGCTTATTCCCTGCTACATCAAGATGTCAAAGATCTATTATTGTTAGAGATCTATTATTATCCTTAATGAATAAATAAGCAATTACTACATTTAAAGAGAAAGTGGCTTCACTATAAAATACAAAAAATAAGTAAATAAATACTGAATTCTTACGTATCAGCTTTTTATTGTCAATGCAAGAAACTCTAATGGGAAAAAATACATCAAAATATGTTGTATTGCTTTTGCTATTATGGTTCTATATCAACCTCTAGAGAAAGTATTATTATTAATAGTAGTTATTGCTCTTGAAACTATATTGCCTTTCCAATAAAATATAATCCAGAGGTCTTGAACTTTATAAAACTAGCCTGGAAACAGATGTTATAACAGCAAAGATACTTCTGATTCTATCCAAAAGTCATAAAAGTAATTACAGGAGTTGCTGTCCATGTTAAAGCCCTGATGGTTTTGCTGAATAATACATATATTTTTTTCTTTTCTCAACTATTTAGTGGTTTTACCTTTCACCATTTGGTAAGTTGTGAACTAGCCCTTGGCTTTAACAGAACAGAACCAATTTATTGAAATATTTTTGAGAGTGAGAGCATCTGTACACACAGATAATGCCCAATAGTATGTTTTTTTTATTACTTGAAAATATTCATTCCAAATTTTCCCAGTTATTCAGTTATGCCTAAACAACATTGAAAATCACATGAAACACTTTATTCTATAATTATGTGAATTAGTGAAATCAGCTTAAATAAATATATATTAGCTTCATGAAGCAAGACTATTGTAAAGTTTATGCATTTTACATTTTTTGACTAACTTGTCTACTGTAATAATTGGTGAAATTCTGTTTGGGGTTGGATTTCTGTATCTTGGGCATTTGGACTGAAATGTGTGAGATGTCTGGAATTATTTGATGATATGAGAATTTTTTCTGATTTTTTCTATATTTACAGATAGATAACATAATTATAAATAATATATGATGAAATTCATTTCAAATGTTTGCATTTCTATAAAGAAAAAAATAATAGAACAATTAAGCAACATGGCCAAACAGACACTTTCTGTTTTGGTCCATGATAAATTTCATTCTTTCTTTCAAGTGAATCTGACCATCTGTTTTGATGTCCTAAGTCATTTTTACCTCCACTATATTCTGTATATGGAGAGTCCTGCCCTTGAATCAGGAAATACATTATTTTCAGATTGTCCTAAGTCAACCAGTCAAAATTATCCTAGTAAAATCCTCTCAGTGTCTTCTCTGGACATAGGTAGAATTCTTATTTAAGTTTGTTGCTGTTCACTTACTCATGTCATACCTTTTCCTATATTTGACTGAGTTAAGTCTATTCCTTCTTTCCTATTATGTGCTTTACTGTAGCAGGGCAATAGAAGAGATTCTTAACATCTTCGCCTGGAAATAATCTTTTACTGATTAGAGCTGAAGATATAAAAGTTTCTTTAAATAGAAATGAAGATATTATGACACTTCATATTATAAAAGAGTGAATTTCCTTCCTCATAGTAGCAGCTAATGAAACATGTATTTAAACAATAAAAGCCAACAAGCTGGAATACTGGTTAGGAGGCGATACTTAACATGTATGTAGAAGAGATGATTTAAATCATGCGAAAATGGGGGTGTCTGGTTGTTTCAGTTGGTTCAGCCACCAACTCTTGGTTTCAGCTCAGATCATGATCTCAGCATCATGAGATCTAACCCCATGTCAGATTCTGTGCTTAATGCAGAATCTGCTGGACTCTCTCTCCCTCTGCCCCTCCCCAATGCATGCACTCTCTCTCTCAAAAAAAATAAATAAATCTTAAAAAAAAAATAGTCCTTTTATAATTCACAATTTTGTTTTACTGATCTTTTACATTTCCCCCAATATTTGTAATATTTCAATAATGTTAAAACAAGGTTTATAATAAAGAATTACAAATTTAACTCTTGCAAAAATTAGACCAAAATAAATAAGCTAAAGATTCAAAGTGATGGGGAACCTGGGTGGCTCAGTCAGTTTAGTGTCTGACTTTAGCTTGGGTCATTATCTTGGGGTTCTGGGATTGAGCCCTGAATCAGCTTTTATGCTCAGCGGGGAGTCGGCTTGTTTATCTGCCCCTCCATATTTCTTTCTCTCTCTCTCAAATAAATAAATAAAATCTTAAAAAAAAAAATTCAAAGTAGTTCATTCATTTAAGAGTGGGGGAGAAGGAATGAGAAGCTTTCATATTCTTTTATACTTGCATAGCCTAAAAAGGATAGTAAATTACACATTGACAGTTATAAATATTATTAGAACTATTACGTTTTCTGTGGAAAGTATATATTTTATACAATTGCTAATGAATATTGTCCAGTTTACTGGATTTAAAGACCTTCTACCAATGCATTATATATTATCAATTTATAATGTATTTAGGATTGATGTGTTAGAATGCAATTTTTAATTACTTTTTAAAGAGTCCTTTATCAAGGATCTACTACTTCTAGGTTGTTGGCTATGCACTGAATCTAAAGTTGTGACTGTATCTTCATTTTTAACTATCTACATCTATATGTATTATCTATATCACTGATACCTTGTCTATATATCCCACTGACCTCATAAAGCTTTCAGTCTAGCAGGAATAAAATTTAATACTAGGAAATATTCCACATGCCACAGCTATGTAAGGGAACAACTGGGATCAAAAAAGAAGGAATATTTAGGCTTTTAGTGTAATTACGTTGGAAATTATAAACTGGGAAAGTGGCCTAAATTATTTAAAATTTGAATAAGTCGTCAACACTTAAAAATTAATATTAGAGAGAATGTCTGTTTTCCAGACTACTTTGAAAAGCTGGAAGATGTGACAATACTGAGCAAAACCCACGTAGCACTGGTCGAGAGGCCTGACAAAGGTCGCTTCTTATAGACAAGGGACACATCAGCCTGGATCTATGCATCCTACTATCCCATATTTACATATGGACAGTGGGGTCGATAGTTGACATTTTCATTTGATACCCAGCTGGTTAAAATTTACTTTATATATTAAAAAGTAAAAAGTACGCAAAGTGAGAAAAAAAGAACAAAATAAAATACTAGGTTTTCTTGAACACAAGGCCTTTGTAGGTATGCCCTTTTTCTAGGGCAAGAGATTTAAAGCTTTCTGGAGTAACTGACATACAAGCTAAAACCTGAACAAAGGAATAACAAGGAGGAGTTTAGCTGTTAGGCATTTAATCTCTCAGGTAATAAATATTCACGAGTACCTAATATGTGGCAGGCATTGTGGTACATTGTTTTAGAAATGTAGTCCCAACTCTGATAAAGTTCACAGTCTACTAAAGGAAAAGTATGTGCCAAGACCCCAGTATCTGGCAGAGCATGAAACAGAAATTGAATATGTTTACTACGGTAAAAGGTAGAACCTGAGAGTAAGAATGTTGATACGTTACTTTAAAGAGAGAGACAGGATCTATATTGAAGGCCTTATGAGCTGTGTTAAAATCTGACTTTATGTCTTTACAATTTGGAGAACTAATCGGAGAAGTGGCACATGGAAGCGTGTGTTCTGGTTAACTTACTTTATCAGTAAAATGAATGACAGATGATCATGGATTGAATTAGTAGAGGTGGAGGTGGTCAGGAGTGAGCTGAAGACTTACATAATTCCTAAGTGAGCATTAGTGCAGAGACAATCACCCCATCTTTCCCAGTGTCTCATGTATTTCTTTGTACAGAGAAGACATCAACAATTTTGTATAAATTATTTTGTTACAAATTGCCTTATTTGTTACCAGTTGTGCCTAAAACACAAAAAGCCCTCAATAAGTGACCAATATGATCACGAGGAAACATGCTGACATGGTAGTGAACATCAGCTCTGGAATCCAAGTGTATTTGAAGGCAGAATTCAGACTGTGTTCAAGGACCCGCTTTTCATTTGCTATGTGTCATGGAGGCACATTATTTAAGTTTATTTTGCCTCAGTTTCTTCAAGGATATTTTTTTTTTTTCCTGCAAGGATTATGCATGCAAAGGACTTAGAGCAGCGCACAGCAAGTACAGAGAGATCCAGAGTCCTGGGTCTATCCTGATTAGTGAGATGGGCTCTTGTGCCTCTCTGCCCTTGTCCTGCAATAATTCTTTGACCCAAGTGAGTACAAGCTTGCTCAGCAACCTCAGAGATGGTCTAGTTGTTAAAAGGTAGCTAGGTATGAAAATAGGAAAAATGATAATAAAATCACAGTAGAATATGAAAGATGCAGTTTCCACAAACAAACAAATATTGCAGTTTTAAGCCTACTCGCCATGACAACAATACAATACATTGGCTACATTGTAGCTTCTCTTGAACTTGAATCATAGTATCAGAGAAATGTAACAAGGCTAGAAGGTAGGATTACTTTAAATAAATCATGATTACAGGGGTGCCTGGGTGGCTCAGTGGGTTAAGCCTCTGCCTTTGGCTCAGGTCATGATCTCAGGGTCCTGGGATTGAGCCCCACATCGGGGTCTCTGCTCAGCGGGGAGCCTGTTTCCCCCTCTCTCTCTCTGCCTGCCTCTCTGCCTACTTGTGATCTTTGTCTGTTTGTCAAATAAATAAATAAAATCTTTAATAAATAAATAAATAAAGCATGATTACAAAGGGAAAAAACTAGCAGAGAGGAGGAATAAGAAGAGAATGCTCACACTAATTTGCCTTCCCTTTTAGATTTGAAGAACCATTCACCCAGCAAGCCAGTAGACTAAAAAGTGTAATTCATTTTGTTTTAGGTAATTGTTGGTCTAAACAGATGTTGCCTTATGCAGCAATGAGCAAAATTTATCAAGACGCAGGATGCCAACCAATGACGGTGGCAAAGCAGTCTCCAAAACCATTGAAAAGAAACAATCCCAAAATGCAAGTGATCAAAATTTTTGGTGTGTGTGAATTTAAAAGGCTTTTCTAAAGTGAACATTTATCTTGGCCAATGACTGCCCTTCCTTCCCTCAAGGTAGAACTTGAATCAAAGGTTAGTTAGCTTATTTCCCGATGGTATTAGGGAGCGGGAATGAGAGATACAGAGGTGGGGCAGGGAGGGAGCAAAAACAAAAAGATAAATTCAAGAATTAGGTATGGAAGATGGTTTTGGAAGTTGGTCTACAACTAGACAGCTAATGTTTAATTGTGTGACAGTCTGTGGAGCCCTCAGAAAGGAATCCCAGAACTTTGAGCAGAGGTGAGCCTAATAAAGGGCAACACTTATCCATTGTCCACCATCACCTCATTGGGTAAGTGTGGCGTTTAGAGGATTCTCATGTAAATGGCTGTTGTGCCACATGGAGAAGCCATAAATCTGGAAGCAAGAGGCACAAAGGCAAGACGCTGGCAGGGTGACCCTGTGAAATAGGTAGAATTTGCTCTGAATCAGTCGTTTAAAATTGGCTAGCTGTGATAGCCAATTATAGTGGTATCCAAAAGGAGTCCGATATAGTCTGAATATTATCAGGGTAAAGTGTTAAACTATAAGGATGAAGAATATATCCTGTAAGTATTCAATGAAGGAGGAGATTTTCTTCAGTCATTTCAAAATTTACTGGCTTCAGACTCATAAACAATAATAAATACCACAAGAATGGGAAGGGTTTCCATTCTGTCTTATTTGTAAAATGTTATTACCCAATAACTTCATTCCCAGCAAATGAATAAAAATCATTTTTCTTGTGGTTGGTGTTTTTGTTGTCATTCTTACAATGAGGCTAGAAAGACATTCTTGCATATGAACGGCTTCAGGTATCATTAGAAACACATACATTTCTGGAAAAAAAAAATCTTAAATGATTTTCCAGGCAAGAGAAGTAGAATACAAAAAGGAACTAAAACAATGTGGAAGAGAAGTTGTAAAAAACAGGGAGTCAGCACTTCAGAGTGTGAGAGACAACCTGTAATGTTTACCTGTTCACCTACTGTCTTTATTTACACAGACCACTCCACTCCTTACTTTCTATCACAGTCTCTACATTCATTTCTTTCCTAGAGCTTAGTACTTGAAGATATTTTTGTGTATAATCAACAAGAACTTATTCTTGGTCTCCACTAAACTACAAGGGCCAGAAGCATGAAATGCATATATTTTGTTTACCGTCAGAAAGTCAAGACCATGTTCATTCTGTCAAATTATATGCACTCAGCATATATTTATTGAATAAACTAATGCATTAACGTCCAACGAATGAAAGGGGAAGGTGTAATTGTACTCCCAAAAGCATAAATAAGTGCTCTGTAGACTCAAGGATTCTTTGAAGTTGTTTGATTTGTTTAAGAAATTCAAGCCACATTTTAAATTTTATTGCCTACTATATCCATGTTGTACTAGTTAACAAAAATCATGGTTTTATTTGTTTATCTGGAGTAATACTTTTGCTCTAGAGACATGGCAAATGTTTACCAATCAAGAATTCGACCCCTGCAAAGCTGAATGTCTCTATTTAGGAAAAAAAAAAAAAGTCTAAATATAATGTATACTTAATATTTTACTAGACTAATTCACACACTCACTTAAATAATAATAAGTTTTTATTAAGACTTTCAAATGGCTATTTATAATTAAATAAATTAAGATTTAAAGATCCATCTCCCCCACTTCTGCAACATATAAGGTTTGCTCCCTTTTTCCTTCTTTTTTGAGAAGGGGAGGAGCATAGGGAGATGGAGAGAGAGAATCTTAACCAGCCTCCATGCCAAGCCTGGGATCTTGACACAGCACTTATCTCACAACCCTGAGATCGGGACCTGAGCAGAAATCAGGAGTCAGATGCTTAACCCACTGAGCCACTGAGGCATGCCAAAGTTTGCTACCTTGTACTTGGTGTCACTTTGGCTCTAATTTCTTGCTTGACCATAAAACAATTTAAAAGATAAATGTTAGCTTTTACCAATATATAAAAACTCTACCACTTGGAATTTTTGTATTTAGGACATAAAATATGAAAGTCACCTAGCTTTTGGCTGAGCAGAAAAGTCCTGGGAGATGGGGGGAACATTATTTTTTTTGATGACTGTATTTCAAAGGGATAGCACCCAGGTCCTTTAAAAAGGCAGTTCTGGACTGTAGAACTGGCCAGAAAGTTTCAAAAGATTTACATCTCAAAGGGGCAAAGAATGAATTTTCAACTTGTTTTTAAAAGTAAATGCTCTAAAAAAAGCTAGGTCAGGGGCCTACAGTCTGGAAGGAGTTTATCTAATGTTAAATCAAGAAGTTTGTTTAGTAATTCACTTTGTAGTCTGACCCCTATATGGTTAAGCAATAGACTATTAGGAGTTACTGTTCTGAATCTATTATTTTCTTGTAATTTATGTATTCTGCATTTTTAGGTAATTTATACAGAGAAAAAAAATCATTCTCTCAAATCCAATTACAAACTAATTTCCACACAGACAAAATATTACACATGTTGGTATAAAATGATCCTAGATTACACCACTCCAAAGTGTTTCCATGATAGATTTTCAATTTCATTATCTAAAGAAAAGCAGATATTCAATTTTGACAATTTAAATATTGGAATTCTATGACAGGATATAGTGTTCTTTCTCTTTTTTGAGAAGTTGTTTATTTATTTATTTGAGAGAGAGAGCGAAAGAGAGAGCACAAGCAGTAGGTAGGGGCAAAGAGAGAGGGAGAAGCAAGAGCCCCACATGGGGCTCAATCCCTGGGATCATGACCAGAGTCAAAAGCAGATGCTTAACCATCTGAGCCACCCAGATGTTATTTCAAGATAGTCACACATGGTTCCAGCAGACCATTAAGTAATGAGTATTAACCCTAGAGAATCAATGTAGAAGTATTTGTAAGAAGACTTGGTGATTGGCCTTCATCAATCTGTATGGTCAGTGACAAAGCAGAGTAGGAAATGCATGTTACTCTAACTCCATAGCCCATACTCTCTTTCTTTTTACACATGATGAATATCTTATCACAATTGTATATCAATAAAATCTGTATAGGTACTATAATAATGTATATGTTATATATATGCACTATAGAATAAATTTCACTACTACACAAAATAATTAGCAGACATACTATTTCAATATTAGCTTCTAAAATGAGAAAAAAACACAAACTTAGATTTAATAAAGTTAGAACAGTCATTAAAAATATTCCACACGTTGGGGAGGGTATGTGCTATGGGGAGTGCTGTGAAGTGTATAAATCTGACGATTCACAGACCTGCATCCCTGGGGCAAATAATACATTGTATGTTAATAAAAAAATTTTTAAAAAATATTCAGCATGTAAATTTGAGAGGAAAAGCAATACATATCCTGTGGGAAATAAGTTTTTTGTTTGTAATGGAGATTAAACTGAGAGGTATTTAGAAATTGGGTGTGGGGGTGTAACAGGTGTGTTAAGAAGCAATAGTAATTTACTGAAGAAAGTAATTTACTGAAAAATTATAAAGTGGTAATACCACCTTGAAAATGTGAAAAAAAAATAATTTTTAATTTGTTATTTAATTAATTTCTATTCAGCAGGAGGTCCAGGGGAACCTAATTAATTAATATTTCTCCCTAATGAATTCTGATTAACTAGAAGTTCATTTAATCAATATATTCTTCAAATGAGAATACAAATATCACCATATTTTTTCTATAGCTGGACAGAAAACTTGCTTTTTATGTAAGGGTAAGAACTGTATTAAAAAAGAAATCTTCATAATGAATTCGTATTATCCTTATTTTCTTCCTTATCTCTTATATGTACATATAGCTGGAGAATCACTCCCAGTAGGAGGTGGGTAAGTGAAGGGCATCATGGTGGGAGTGAGGAGGCAGGCAGTGGAGAATTCCTGACTCATTTATCTTAAAAATCAGGAAAGGAGAGAAAAATCATGGTTGTATCCATCCCAGATAGTTACTACAAACTCAGATGTGCCGAGGGCTGTACACTTTCACAGTGTATTTTATTAGATCTTTTCCTCAAATATCTTCCTCAGAGAATTGTTTCAAATGGGCCATGCAAGAGTGGGGGGAGCTGGGAAATGTGCCCAAGGTAAAACTCTGTTTTTGACAATTTGGTAAATATTCATTGAATTTGCAGAATTTACCTGAAGAAGAAGAAGAAAAAAAAATTCCTTGAGTTTTGATGGTCTTAGAACACGGAGCTTAAATTTTATTAGTCATTTGCCTTTTTATTAAGAAAAAATATAGCAAACACTTGACTGGTTTCTAAGGGGTAGGAATATTTATTTCTTACACCAGTTCTGTAAGCTAGTTTTCACTAGGGTTACGTTTTTCATGATTGGAAATAAAATGTTTGAAAAGGTTAAATATCTTGGCCAAAGTCTTTAGTATAATTAAGATTGATGGAACTTTTATTATAACCCAAGCCAACTAAATTTAACACTCATGATTTCATCACTCTTGAGTTTGCAATCACATTTAAACACCTTGAGAGTATTCTTCTAATATATTGTTGAAAACAAGAAGGTTTTATACATATTCATATTTAATTTCATGCTAAAAATCTAAAAGATACAGTATTATGCTTTCCCAAAGTATTGAACTTGGTGTCAGCAGAGCATCCCATAAGGCTAAATTGCTTAAATTATTAACATTTCTGAGGATCATTTCATTAATATATGATACCTGAAATATAGTATCATTATGTTTTTCACCAACTCTTAGGGGCCATAGAGTTGCCTATAAATTTGTATCCTGCTACTTTTACATTCTCCAAAACAGGAAAAAGAAAATATAAACCTTAAATATCCTAACTGTGCTTATCACATGACCATAACATAACACTAGTACAGAGTGTGTAGGATTAGCATAAACATCCATGACTAAAGGAATGAGATAATGGAATTAGTTATAAATAATTTAGAAAAACCCATTAACTTAAATGTATTATGTATATAAATAGATGGGCATACTTAAAAAATAATATAAAACATAATTTTATGCCATTTCAAAATTACTAGAATGGCTTTTTATTTTTTATTTTATTAAAGATTTATGTCTATTTTTTTTTTTTTTAAATTTTTTATTTTTATAAACATATATTTTTATCCCCAGGGGTACAGGTCTGTGAATCACCAGGTTTACACACTTCACAGCACTCACCAAATCACATACCCTCCCCAATGTCCATAATCCCACCCCCTTCTCCCAAACCCCCTCCCCCCGGCAACCCTCAGTTTGTTTTGTGAGATTAAGAGTCACTTATGGTTTGTCTCCCTCCCAATCCCATCTTGTTTCATTTATTCTTCTTCTACCCACTTAAGCCTCCATGTTGCATCACCACTTCCTCATATCAGGGAGATCATATGATAGTTGTCTTTCTCTGCTTGACTTATTTCGCTAAGCATGATACGCTCTAGTTCCATCCATGTTGTTGCAAATGGCAAGATTTCATTTCTTTTGATGGCTGCATAGTATTCCATTGTGTATATATACCACATCTTCTTGATCCATTCATCTGTTGATGGACATCTAGGTTCTTTCCATAGTTTGGCTATTGTGGACATTGCTGCTATAAACATTCGGGTGCATGTGTCCCTTTGGATCACTACATTTGTATCTTTAGGGTAAATACCCAATAGTGCAATTGCTGGGTCATAGGGCAGTTCTATTTTCAACATTTTGAGGAACCTCCATGCTGTTTTCCAGAGTGGCTGCACCAGCTTGCATTCCCACCAGCAGTGTAGGAGGGTTCCCCTTTCTCCGCATCCTCGCCAGCATCTGTCATTTCCTGACTTGTTTATTTTAGCCATTCTGACTGGTGTGAGGTGATATCTCATTGTGGTTTTGATTTGTATTTCCCTGATGCCGAGTGATATGGAGCACTTTTTCATGTGTCTGTTGGCCATCTGGATGTCTTCTTTGCAGAAATGTCCATTCATGTCCTCTGCCCATTTCTTGATTGGATTATTTGTTCTTTGGGTGTTGAGTTTGCTAACTTCTTTATAGATTCTGGACACTAGTCCTTTATCTGATATGTCGTTTGCAAATATCTTCTCCCATTCTGTCAGTTGTCTTTTGATTTTGTTAACTGTTTCCTTTGCTGTGCAAAAGCTTTTGATCTTGATGAAATCCCAATAGTTCATTTTTTCCCTTGCTTCCCTTGCCTTTGGCGTTGTTCCTAGGAAGATGTTGCTGCGGCTGAGGTTGAAGAGGTTGCTGCCTGTGTTCTCCTCAAGGATTTTGATGGATTCCTTTCGCACATTGAGGTCCTTCATCCATTTTGAGTCTATTTTTGTGTGTGGTGTAAGGAAATGGTCCAATTTCATTTTTCCGCATGTGGCTGTCCAATTTTCCCAGCACCATTTATTGAAGAGGCTATCTTTTTTCCATTGGACATTCTTTCCTGCTTTGTCGAAGATTAGTTGACCATAGAGTTGAGCTCTATTACAAAGCTGTCATCATCAAGACAGCATGGTACTGGCACAAAAACAGACACATAGATCAATGGAACAGAATAGAGAGCCCAGCTTGCTATTTCAATGCATTCTTTAAATTGATTCTGATATGATCTTTCCAAGACACCACTTTTGTCATATTTTTGAAGTCTAAGCTCTATTAATATAAAGCAACCCATTATCTAGACTCTGCAGTCACTTAACATCTTTTCTTTCTCACTACTTCTAGATAATACTGATTCTGAATCATTTGATTAGGTGGCACTCTTTACCCATAAAATAACCGGCATAAATTCATAATTATTCACCTATGCCACATTGGAAAGAAAGTAATTTTATGTGTGGAAGGGGGAATAGTAAGACAGGGACAGACAGAGAAGTAGAAGAAGAATGAGAAGGGGAAAAGGAGAAGGAGAGGGGCAGGGGGAAGAAGGAGGAGAGAAAGAATGAAACAATGTTCAGTGAAGACGTTGTCTTAACCACTCTTAATGTTCTTAGCACTTTACACAAAGCCTAAAGTAGAACCATGGTAGAACCATGCTTTAGATTGTCTTGTGCATTGCACACCTTCACCATTGTCTTTTTAAGTCACTGCTACATTCCCAAAGGGAATATAGTAATTCCATCTTCCAGAATTTCTGTCACTTGTTTCCAGGTTAAAGAAGAGAAACTCTTGGGGCATTGGAAAAGTAGACAAAAAAGAAATCGTTATTATCTGAAGTAATCATTACTAGATATGGGGACACACTTAAGTTCTACAAACACTTTGCAGGGTACTATGTGAGTACCTTCCATTTTCTTGCTGCAAACACTCAGGGAAAGCTTTCTCAAAAATTTTTGAGAACTGCATCATTTTCAGAAAAACAATACGTTAGGCTGAGGTTCTCAGAGTCTGGTTCTATGACCTGGAAATTGGTACTTCTCTGACTTTCCTTGAGGCATGACTTGACATATTTCCTTCACACATGTCTTCTCTAAACTGTACATTAATTCTTGCAAAGTTTTTATTAGCCAGTATTCCTGTACTATAGAACATGTGGAGGATTTAGTTTTTATTTTTGAGCATAACTGGTACAAATAGCATCTCACATAAATTATTTTACATTGAACTAAACTATCCTGATCTTATCAAACATTTGGAATTATTATATTTGTTGTGAATACATGATGAATCCGGAGGTCATAAAGATATTAAGGTATATATGCATGTGTATGCAGATAAAATTTAGATAGGTAAATAGATGACAGATAGATATATGATAAATAGATGGATAGATAGATAATCTTAAATTTTACTTCCTAATTATACATGAAAAACTATAAATTATTTTAATCCATAGCTAAGTTGAAAAATTGATAAAAATCACATAATTTAATACTTATTTAATATTTATTGCCATTTTATACTTAGGCATTATAACTCCATAATTTATAATGAATATAACACTGTATAATTTTTTATTAAGCATAAACTTCCAGCAAGTAGTATATCACAAATTATAATACAATTTAACATATTAGTTTGGTAATTCCTGAAGTTTTACATATCAAGCATCTCAATTTTACTAGCACTATGACTATTTTCTTGACACTTACTTGTTCACACTTTATTATGAATAATTCTTCTTCAGATATAGCTAAGCATAATGGGCAAAATAATGAACCCACCCCTCCACAACTATGTCCACATCTTTTTTGTGTGTTTTTAATCTCTGGATCCAGTAAATACATTAGGTTACATGACAAAAAGATTTAAAGTTGCAGGTAGAATTATCGTTGTTAATCAGCTGATCTGGAAATGGTGGAATTATCCTGAATTATTGAAGTGGTCTCAATGTAAGCACAAGGAGACTTAAAAATGCACAAGAGACACAGGAGAGGGAGAGAGAGTTAAAGAGGTGGCAGTGTGAGAAAGACTTGCCTGATTTTTTTTGGTTTCAATATGGGAGGATGGAGCCACAAATCACAAATTGCATTGGTTCCTAAAATCTGGAAAATGAACATATGGGATTTTCCATAGGAGCATCCAGCATTCATCATCCTCTAAATATGGAATTTAACCCAGTTAGATTTGTTTGATGCTTTTGGCTTCCAGAACTTTAAGGTAAACAATTTGTGTTGTTTTAAACTATGAAGTTTGTTGTAACTTCTTAGAGCAGGAATAGGAAACTAATAACACAGGATTTATTCAGAGTACATAAAATCATACACATATACATAAAATCATACACCAATAACATTGAAGTGCTTTTAAAAATTACTAAGATTTCAAGACATGTAAGATACTGGTCAATAAAAGGCATAATAAAGTCTGATATGTGACCCTTTACATTTTTCCTAATGTGCATAGATTTTTTAAATAATGTATAACTGGCTAATGTTGCAAGATGAAATTGGGTTTAGTATGGGTGGAAAAGATATTTGACTTTAAAATTGTATACTTCTACTTTAGTGTATTGCCAGAAAAATAAATTAACACTCACTTTGTTAAAAGTCACATATCTTAAAAAACTAAGTAAGTAAAAGGCTGCCTGGGTGACTCAGTGGGTTAAGCCTCTGCCTTCGGCTCAGGTCATGATCTCAGGGTCCTGGGATAGAGCCCCGCATCGGGCTCTCTGCTCAGCGGCGAGCCTGCTTCCCCCTCTCTCTGTCTGCATCTCTGCCTACTTGTGATCTCTCTCTCTCTGTCAAATAAATAAATAAAATCTTAAAAAAAATACTAAGTATTTTAAATGGATTAATTTGTTTTTTTATTATGTGTCCCAAATTAACACATCTTATTACTAAAATTGGTATGTATTTCACTGAATTATGGAGATACTATCATTAAATTCCAATTGTCATCATGTGATGTGTTTGTGTTTAACCAAATTGAGACATAATTTGTAAAAACTAATCTAAGTCCCATTTTGAAACATTTGGTTACATAATCAAATTTGTAATTATAGAAAAAGTACATGAATGCAAGAAATAGTATATGATTATAGGTACATTCAGCCTGGAAACAAAGTGGTGGAAACCAATACCATACATTTGCATTATGATGGAGATTTTTTTTTTTCTCTGCTCAGGTTATTTCATTTTAGCAGTATAAGTACAGTAATACATTAGATGTATATTCAGTTCATTAGACCATGCCAATAATGATAAAAATAAAAATAGAGAGCCAAATGGAAATGGGCTCTATATAATGTTAAAAGAAATGTCTCCCCAAATTCTACCACATAAATGTCCTCTTTAACCAACTTACAGGATCTTCAAAAAAAAAAAAAAATGCATCCATGAATTCACAGAAAAAAAAATCTAATTTCTATTCAATCTTCAAAATTACACATTTATTATTGTTGGAACTGTTCTATCTATTGTTATTAAATAATATCAATTAAAATGTAACTTCTTTATAATATGTGATTTTGTAAAGCATACCACACAAAATTCACTGGGACATATCCTCAGAGTTCTAACATAATACATTTCCTAGTTAAATGATAACTCAAAATATACCTTCCTTTGGTTGGATTTTGTCCTCTCATGAATTTCTTAGGTAACCAATTTCATGAAAATATTTCATTTAGTACTCCTGAAACTATTGTGAACAAAATGCAAAGTGTTTAATTTAAGGCCCATTTTATCTAAATTGAAGGCCCTCTTTATCTAAGCTCTCACCAGTCTCCCTTCTCAAACTCTGTGCTTCAACCAGTAAGTTAGGGGAACCCCAATGTATGTCTTTTTTTTTTTTTTTAACCTCTTTAGGTACGTGCCATTTCCTTTGCCTATTAAATGACCGAACATCACTTGCATGCATTCTTAATCCAAATCTGCTTGGATCAATGGCACTATATCCATGACTCTATTTCTAATTATTTTTTAAGAATTTATTTATTAATTTGAGAGAGAGAGAGAGACAGCGAGAGAGGAAACATGGCAGAGGGAGTGGGAGAAGAAGAAGACTCCCTGTGGAGCAGGGAGCCCAATGTGGGGCTTGATCCCAGAACCCTGGGATCATGACCTGAGCAGAAGGCAGACACTTAATGACTGAGCTACCCAGGCGCCCCTTACATCTTTATGTTTAGTCACAAAATCTACTAATTCTAATTCTGTCTTAAATCAGTAGGAAATCTTACCCCAATCCTAGGGAGGCAATCTCTAATTTCAGTGTAGTCTTCCTTAAAACTGAACCAAAATATTGGCATTACTTTAATTTAGGACTGAATATTTTTGATCAAAAGAGCATATAGATTTTATTTGATACTCAATAAAATTTATTTTCACAAAGAGTTATGAAGGAGTGTTCGCAGATATGCCATTAATGCTTCAAATATTTAACATTCTACCTCAAAGAAATTTTCAGAAATGTCTGCCTTAATCTTGCCTTAATCATACAAATTTTCTCATGCAAAGAAAGATATATTGAGACAAGACCATGTACAGTTTTCTAAGATACATATTTTATCTTACTGCTTTATCTAACTAAAGCACTATTATCTGTACTTATACCTTTCCTAATATGTTCTACAGTACAAGCAAATTTTTGTGGGATCTAGAAGCACAGGACACACATGCTTAAAAGGTGAATAAAAGAATTGGGTGAATTTATCCTAACTAGACAAGACTAAGGGATATTTAATGCGTAGCTAGGGAGGCTCAGACTGAGTTCCATTTTTATTTTATCACATATCAGACATTTTTTGTATTAAAACTTCCAGACTGGGGCGCCTGGGTGGCTCAGTGGGTTAAGCCGCTGCCTTCGGCTCAGGTCATGATCCCAGGGTCCTGGGATCG
>NC_081568.1:21373863-21480968 GCF_022355385.1 Mustela nigripes
TATGGTTTCAGCTAAAGATCTGTTTCATAGAGAAACATTAAAAACTTTTCTGCTAAAGTCAAATACATAATGGCCTGTTTTTCGCTGCTCTTTAAAAACAACGTGGGAAACATTTGTCAGTGCAGTTAGACAAGAGAAAAAAAAACACAAATTTGAGAGAAAAGAACACTCCCTATAGGAGAATGTAATAGTCTGAACAAATCAAGGAAAAACACCATGAAAAATAGGAAAACTTACTAAAATAATAGTAATGAAAAAATACATTAAAAAATTGATAGTTCATATGTATGCAAACAAAAGCATATTAAAAATATAGAGAAAATCCCCAATTACAGTAAAAAAAACAATTTTAAAACATGACTAGAAAGGAACCTAAACCCAGAAAAAAATCTATTTAAAATGAATGTTAACATCTATAAAACTTATTAGAATCGCATGAAAATTGACTTGAAAAAACTAAGAAAACATACATGTTTGGATAAGTGATATCATAATAGGAGTTGGGTAGAGCTAAGAATGGAAGAGAAAAAGAAAATTTCCATAAAAATAAACTCTTGAGAATCATATAATCTAATTATATGCACTGATCTCCTTAGATTTGTCTTCAAACTGTTTTAAAAAAGAAATTAAAAAATGCATTTATAATAGAAATCTGTGTCACTTGAACAATGACTCTATAATTGCTTATATTGAAATGTTTATTTTTTGATGTGATAATTTTATTAAGGCTACATTTTATTCTTAGAGACATCTAAATAAAATATAATAATTCTCCCATTTGTATTTATTTTACTTTAATTAGGGGACAGGGAAGTGGAATTAGGTAGGAATACAGACAAAGCAAACTGGACATGCATAATAATTGTTGGTGAATTGCAATATTCCTTCTACATTTTATTTATTTATTTTTCTTAAAAGAATTAAAAATGTTTCCTAGTTTAGAGTATAAATTATACTGTCAACCTATACTTAATAATTTACATTTACCCATCCTACAACCAACAAGTAGTCAAGAAAATATAATGCATTGCTTATATCCTTTATCTTGAACACTTATAATTACTGCAACTAAACTGATCCTTTTCCATACCCCCTTACCCCCCACCAAACTAAGGTGAAAACTGACCTTAGGTAGGGACAATAAATCTTTTTAATCCTTATAAAAATCTTGTAAGATATATATGGACATCACAATTTATCAATGAAGGAACTCTAGTTTCAATTCTTCGAGTTCCTATTATCACTTTTTTTTAACCTTAAATTAGAATATATAGAACCACCTGAATATAAAGGCAGTTCAACTTTAAAACCCAAATAATAAAGTGTATTCTTTGTATTGTGGCCCCTCATATTTTCACTGTATTCTTTCAATTCTACAATAACCAGGTCTTGACTTTATTCCTTAACAGCCAAAGGGGAGTACATTTATTACTTAATATCTTCATTTTGATTCCTGCATGGTAATTTATTTCACCATGTTGTTCAATTAACAAGACTTCCACAGGAATTCCAATTAATCTTTCTTTAACCTAGGCCTATTTGGCTTTTTTCTCAATAGTACATAATATTTTATATTCCAATTTCTCAATGTTAAGCCAACCTGAGATTCCATGTTATCAATAAGCCAGTGACTTTCTTTTTGTGTTTTCATGTTTACTATTTGTTTGCTTATGTCTTTCTAATTCAATATTTTTCATTGTGATCTCTTTTGGAACCTATAGGTCTCTGATCCAGACCAATGTTATGCTTAATAAAGGCTTATTAAAAATATAATTAAAAACACTCTTCTTGACATCATAATAGATGTTGTTTCCATCCAGCATTTTATTTTGAGGAAAACCAAGGAACTATCATTTTAATCATAACGTTAATGTAAATGTAAGGTGCATTTCTTGTGGGAGATATAAACGTAGTTGTTTTCATTTAATTAGATATGGCAAAAGACCTTCAGAATGAAGTATCTATATTTAGAAGGTTAATTATCAATTCATAAAATGACCTTGAAAAAGATGTGCCTGCCTCTAGACTACAAACAGATGGACTTTTATGGATCTTAAGGAGCAGTTTAATTGTGCCAATAAAATCTAATATGAAACAAAATGGGTTAGGTGAAATTCTTAACCATCACTAATTAGGCATATGCTAGAGATATTAAAATTACCATCAGACCAAGAAAATTTCATTTATTTTCCCTAAATTCTGATAATAATTATAAGCTATTTTGCACTATGGCTTTCATTTAGAGTTAGTGTCCTTATGAATTAATGTCAAAATCAAAGGTTCATATTGAACTCCAGGAGACAATATATAATGCTGGTTAATAGCACAGGATTTGGAGTTAGGGAGATTAGATGGATAGGTCTCAAAATGGGACAAATCTTTCCTTCCCTGGGGGACTTTTAACAATATTTACAGATGCTTTCAGTTGTCACAAAGGAGTAGGAGAAACAGTTGCTATTAGCATTGAATGAGTAGAGGCCAGGAGTCCTACAATGCACAGGACAGTTCCTCATAAGAATTATCTGGGCCTCTAGTGTTCATAGGGTCAAGGTTTAGAAACCCTGGGTTACAGTATGTTCTCTGCTGTGCAGTCTCCACATTACTCAATTTTATCAAGACTGAATTTCCTCATTCATGAAAGTACATAAAAATTATATATATCCTAAAGGATAATTTTAAAGATTAACTAAAATAATATATTTGAAAAACAACAGTCAGTGAATAAAAAAGAGCTCAAAAAAATAGTTCTTTTCAAAACTTTTCCCTCACATGTACAACTTGCCACATGTAAGATTTTCACACTCTTCATAGTCACACAGAAAAAACATGAACACATTTCTCACTGTCTATTAAATATTTCAGACATAAATAAATCATTAAATTAATTCCCTTCTGCCTCTTGAACTCACCATTTCTTTCCATCATATTGTCATATTTTTCATTAAGATTAACTTTTTTTTATCTGGGCTCATTACAAACTTTTCTACCTCTAGTCCTATGCCCCTCAATAGCATTGTTATTACTAGTCTTATAAGGAGTCTTAGGAAAATAAGCTTAGATAAGAAGGAGATCCATGCTGGCTGGAGATTTATACCACTTAGCTAAATCAGAGGAGAGCCAAGTTGAATTCTGGAAGCATAACAGGATGCTGAAAATCTCCAAAATGTGGATAAAGAGCTGTGTGTGTGACTTTTGGCTTCCGTGCAGGATGTAAAAAGCTCAAAACTGCATCACTCTCACTCTTATGAGTACAGCAACAAAAGCAAACCAACACACACATGCACACACAAGCACACACACACACACACAGAGGGAGAAAAAGATTAGGAACACTGATCAATTCAAAAATTCAAATTTTTATTGTCCGTCAAAGAACTGAAGTTACAAGGTGACGAGACACCAGTAAGAATTCTGGAAAAATATTTAATTAATCAGTAAGAGGACCCAGAAAAATATTGTACAATATTTACTGCCCTATACACTGAAAAAATTGCCAGTCTCTCTCAGGTTTTTCTTGAAGAATGATACCACACACACACACACACACACACACCATATTGCAAGAGTCCTGAGAAGGTGTCACTCTTGGTGCAAGCTCGGGGGCAGCGTGAATACTGACCACCATAGTAAGGGAATGGACACACGCAAATTATTCTCATCTTTCCTTCACAACAAAAACCTAAAACTTTTGGGAATGACAATGAATTACTTTACCCGAAATAATATTGGAAAAGAAAACAGAATTGGAAATTTCACATTGTAACTATCTGATGACCAGACTTACATTAAAGTTTCACTGATCACAATAATGTGGTTGGAAAAGGTATAGGCATATAAACCAAAAAATTGACAGAAAGCCCAGAAATAAGACTACCCATATTTGTCAAGTAATTAAAATTCAATGGAATTCAACTTGACAGGAAATAAAAGATACTTTTTTTTTAACAAATTGTGTTGGAATATTCAAATTAAAAACAACAACAACAACAGAACTGTACAAAAAATACCTCAAAATAACTCATTCTTCTAAATGTGAAAGTTAAAACCACAAATTTTCTAGAATAAACATGGGAAGAAAACATTTGTGCTCTAAGGATAGTTGGAAAATATTTAGATATAACATTGAAATCACAATTTAAAAAAATCATAACAAATTAGACTTTATCAATTATAAAATAGTTTGCTCTTCAAAAAGCATTATAAAAATTAAGAGTCATAGGGGGTGCCTGGGTGACTTAGTTGGTTAAGTGTCCGACTTTTGATTCTTTATCTCAGCTTGGGTCTTTTTCCATGTGTAGCCCACAGAGCCCAGCACAAGGCATAATCTCACAACCCAGAGATCATGACCTGAGTTGAAATTGAGAGTCAAATGCTTGACTCTGAGTCACTCAGGTGTCCTCTCACTCAGGTCTTGATATCAAGGTTGTGAGTTCAAGCTAGGCATAGAGTCTACTTAAAAACAAAACAAACAAAACAAAAAAAAATTATAGTCATAGAATAAGATAATATATTTGAAAATTACACTTCTGTCTATGGTTTTATTCAGAATTGAGAAAAAAATCAAACCTCAATGATAAGAAAATAAAACATTAGGCTATCCCTATAAAGTTAAAAAGTGCCATAAAGAAAATGAGTAGGTTAGAGATTTATTGGAAGTATCATCTCCCTCTGGGTTTTTTCTGATCCATGTCTATATTTTTGAATTTGAATTAGACATAGGTTGGAAATATAAGAATCAACAATATGGAGGGTTAGGGTTAGCAGGAAAGAATGTCCAATGGAAAAAAGACAGCCTCTTCAATAAATGGTGTTGGGAAAATTGGACAGCCACATGCAGGAAAATGAAATTGGACCATTTCCTTACACCACACACGAAAATAGACTCAAAATGGATGAAGGACCTCAATGTGCGAAAGGAATCCATCAAAATCCTTGAGGAGAACACAGGCAGCAACCTCTTTGACCACAACCGCAGCAACATCTTCCTAGGAACATCACCAAAGGCAAGGGAAGCAAGGGCAAAAATGAACTATTGGGATTTCATCAAGATCAAAAGCTTTTGCACAGAAAAGGAAACAGTTAACAAAACCAAAATACAACTGACAGAATGGGAGAAAATATTTGCAAATGACATAGCAGATAAAGGGCTACTGTCCAAAATCTATAAAGAACTTAGCAAACTCAACACCCAAAGAACAAATAATCCAATCAAGAAATGGGCAGAGGACATGAACAGACATTTCTGCAAAGAAGACATCCAGATGGCCAACAGACACATGAAAAAGTGCTCCATATCACTCGGCATCAGGGAAATACAAATCAAAACCACAATGAGATATCACCTCACACCAGTCAGAATGGCTAAAATTAACAAGTCAAGAAATGACAGATGCTGGCAAGGATGCGGAGAAAGGGGAACCCTCCTACACTGATGGTGGGAATGCAAGCTGTTGCAACCTCTCTGGAAAACAACATGGAGGTTCCTCAAAATGTTGAAAATATTGCTGCCTTATGACCCAGCAATAGCACTATTGGGTATTTACCCTAAAGATACAAACGTAGTGATCCAAAGGGGCACGTGCACCCGAATGTTTATAGCAGCAATGTCCACAATAGCCAAACTATGGAAAGAACCTAGATGTCCATCAACAGATTAATGGATAAAGAAGATGTGGTATATATATACAATGGAATACTATGCAGCCATCAAAATAAATGAAATCTTGCCATTTGCGACAACGTGGATGGAACCAGAGCATATCATGCTTAGTGAAATAAGTCAAGTGGAGAAAGACAACTATCATACGATCTCTCTGATATGAGGAAGTGGTGATGCAACATGGGGGCTTAAGGGAGTAGGAGAAGAATAAATGAAACAAGATAGGATTGGGAGGGAGACAAACCATCAGTGACTAGTAGTCTCACAAAACAAACTGAGGGTTGCTGGGGGGAGGGGAGTTGGGAGAAGAGGGGTGGGATTATGGACATTGGGGAGGGTATGTGCTTTGGTGAGTGCTGTGAAGTATGTAAACTGGGCTATTCACAGATCTGTACCCCTGAGGATAAAAATACATTATATGTTTATAAAAAAATTAAAAAATTAAAAAATTAAAAAAATAATAACAAATTTAAAAAAAATTATAGGCAGAAATAATGTTTTTCAACTCCAAAATCAGTCAGGGAAATCGTTAGCTATCATTAGCCACGTCATTCCTTCTCTCCTTCTATGCAGGGGAGGTTGTTATGTCCCATGTGATATAATAAGCAGCTAGTAAGTGCTCTATCATCCAATGTCCTAGAAGGATAGATGTGCCAGTATCCCCTGCCAACTTACATTTGACATGGTGTATGAAAAAAAAACAAAAACAAAACCAAAACAAAACAAAAAAACTTCTGTTATATAAATCCATTGAGAATTTTGTTGTCATTGTTAGTATTTCTGCCCCATAAACTATGCTTGCTAAATCAGAATATTGGTATCAGGAACCAAGCCCATGTTATTGTTACAAAGCAACTAAATGTGTAGCAATAGTTTGCAAAGTGAGTTCTACTAAGTAGGTTGAAAAACCAAACATACTATCCAAAATCATTGTAAGCTTTAGTCAAGATGATAAAAAATTAAGGGGCGCCTGGGTTGCTCAGTGGTTAAGCCTCTGCCTTCAGCTCAGGTCATGATCCCAGGGTCCTGGCACTGAGTCCCCCCATTTGGTTCTCTGCTCAGCAGAGAGCCTGCTTCCCCCCCTCTCTTTGCCTGTCTCTCTGCCTTCTTGTGATCTCTGTCAAAATTATAAATAAAATCTTAAAAAAAAAAAGATACAAAATTTAAAGGAATAAAAAAGATCCAGAAAATTCAGGCAATGTTACATAAACTAATTGTTTCAGTTTCCTTTTGTTAAGAGGAAAATAACCCTTCCTATAATTTCCTTGGTTTACTTACCTTCAAATGTGATTGACCAGGGGCACCAGCATGGCTCAGTTAAGTGTCTGCCTTTGGCTCAGGTCTGATATCAGGGTGCTGGGATCAGGGACCCTGCTTCTTCCTCTCCTGCTCCCCCTGCTTGTGCTCTCTCTTTCTTTCTGTCAAATGAATAAATAAAATCTTAAACTGGGTAGATGAGGCTATCTCTACTATGGAGTGCAAGTTGCTTTATTATGCCAATTGAATGTTAATCACACCTGAAACACTCTTAGAGAAATACCCAGTAATTTTAACAAAATTTCTGGTTCAGTCAGTTTGACACATAAAATTAGCCATCACAATGTGTCCATTACTGCATTTACATGGCATATGTAAGTTTTCTGCTTAATACTAAAATGCCATAATTATTTCGATTACAATATTCAGGTCACATTTAAAAATCTAGGTGAAGAATCTCAAGGTCATGTAAAATTTATTGTGATCAAAGTTGGATTCAGTTGTACAGAAGGTAAGAAAATAAGTCAGCAAAGAATGTCAGTGACCGAGCAGAAATACAGCTCAACCATGAGCCAGAAGAAAAATCAGCAATGTCTTTATGGTCAAAGAGAAGACAAGAAATTATGTTCTTGGAGAGCCTACTAAATAAAAAACAGTGCTACTTGACTTTAATTTGACCCTGACCGAATGGCATTCTTACATACAATTGACCATCCATGTTACAAAGAACTACCCATGTGATTGGCAAATTACTCCAGCTAGGGAGTCTAGAGCAAGACTCTAAATGTCTTATATTTTAAAATTTAATATATTAGCATATTTTTAAATATCTCATTTTAAATTTATTTTAGATTTGTTTTTCCTTTAGTTTCCTATTAAAGTCCCTATTGAGGGACGTCTGGATAGCTCAGTCATTTAAGCATCCGCCTTCAGCTCAGGTCATGATCTTGGGGTCCTGGAATCGAGCCCTGCATCAGGTTCCCTGCTCAGTGGGGAGTCTGCTTCTCCCTCTTCCACTCCCCCTGCTGTATTCCTCTCTCCCTGTCTCTCTCTGTCATATAAATAAATAAAATGTTAAAAAAAATAAATAAAGTCCCTATTGAATGAGTCCAAACTGGATTAGTTTATTTCTATGTCATATGTTTGGTGAGCTCCAAGTAACAAGGGGAAGATTGAAGGGACACATAATTCTGTAAGGATGAAAAATGTAAGATAACAATGTGTTACTTATGTTAGTAAGAAAAATATTGTTGTTGTTGTTTTTAATAAATTAATCCCTAAATACAGTGACTTAGTGCAACAGCAGTTTCTTTTCTTCTTACTTACATGACATCTAAAATAGGTTTTCCTGGTGAGTAGATGGCTTTGCAAGTGGCTATTCAGAGACCCAGGCTCCTTCCCTAATTTGGTCCATCCTGATTTAGAACTCGGAATCCTCTGAATTCAGGCAGTATGTTGGGTGAAAAAAAAAAGTGGGGGGGAGTAGTAATCATGTAAGAGAAGTATTTAGGCCTAGGCCTAGAAGAGACCCATGTAGATTCTGATAGCATTCTATTTGCCACAACCTGATCACAGACAGGGACAGAAGGAAATAAAATCTGACCCTGTCCAGCAGTTTTTTTAAAAAGTGGGCTGAGGAACAACTAGGCAGTTTCTGCTGAAACTAAGGAGGGAACCACTGCTACTTTTGAAGCAATAAAAAAAAAAAAAAAAAAAAAACAGGCAAAAAATACGAGAGTGTCTCCTCTGAAATCTGCGTGCATGGTATACTGCATTACCTAAAGAAAATGTAATAAAATATTAAAATTTTAAAATAATGTTTCCTTTTTCAAAAAAATATTTTATTTGTTTATTTGGCACAGAGAGAAAGAGCACAGGCAGGGGGAGAGGCAGGCAGAGGGAGAGGTAGAAGCAGGATCACCAACAAGCAGGGAGTTGATGTGGGGCTTAATCCTAGGACCCTGGGATCGTGACCTGTGCCTAAGGCAAACACTTAACCAACTGAGCTCCCCAGGAGCTCCTTAATTAATATTTCTCATTTGTACAATGAAGGTTCTCATTTATTTTCTATAAAGTATATATTTCTCTGATATATTTATTCAAGTAAATATATGTTTTACAAAAATTTGCCAATACATATAAATAGATGAACAGCCATAAAAAAAAAATTCTTATAAAAGTATATCATAATGGTCATGGCATTTGCCTGATAATATGTGGCTAAATTCTGGAGGTAGTATTTTTAACCCAAGTGAACAGAAAAAAAAGCAAAGTCATGAGTTAGATTCTGATTAAAAAGAAAATCTTCCAAAAAACAATGGAAATCAATAGGGACTTAAAAAAAATAATGATAATAATAAAAAATACACAAAACCCATCAGGTTTACTAAAATTGGGAAAAATTAAAATCAAACTATCCAAAATATTTGATTTTCCTATTAGAATTTAGAAAGGCAATTATGAGAATAAATATTCAGTTGAAGGACAATTTTTAAGGGTAAATATTAATTTTGGAAATTAAAGAACAAAAAGATAGGTAGAAAATTACAATAAAAGACTATCATCTCTAACCAAATCTTTTCCATAATAAGGTTTAAATTATATATGTGTGTGTCCATTGGTTTGTACAAATGTGTATTTTATATATTGTTTATAGTGACAAAAATATGTGATTTTAAGTTTGTAGTAACTATTAGTAGTGTCACTTTTAGTCTGGGTGGTAGCCACAATGAATAGTATAAGTGCTTAATAAGCTTATGGTACTGTTACCATATATTATACATCACAAAATTTTGTTGATTTAAGCAAATGTTCATATAAAATAATTATATTAAAAAGGTATTTTTGGTTTACTCAGGTATAAGTATTGAAAATATATCATTTAAAATGTATGGATAATGAAAAAAAATAAACAATATTTTTTCTAAACTTCTTTACAGAGTCTAAATTTTCTGAATCACTTTTTAAGTCAAAGCAATAGAAAATACATTTTATTTACATTCAGTATTATCGGGCGCCTGGGTGGCTCAGTGGGTTAAGCCGCTGCCTTCGGCTCAGGTCATGATCTCAGAGTCCTGGGATCGAGTCCCGCATCGGGCTCTCTGCTCAGCGGAGAGCCTGCTTCTCTCTCTCTCTCTCTGCCTGCCTCTCCATCTACTTGTGATTTCTCTCTGTCAAATAAATAAATAAAATCTTTAAAAAAAAAAAATAAATAAACCTTTACATTCAGTATTATCTCTTTTCAATAAAAAGTTCTAAGAATATGGATTTTTTTTTTTAAAGGAGTGTTTTCTGTTTAAGGATTTTCTTCCAAAAGTCTTCAATATTTTTCCAAGCTGTCGACATCCACTCTTGTTTTGATACTTGTTCTACTTAATCCATGTTTCCTGCAAGTGTATGTTTTCACACAACAACTAGGATTCATGTATCTGCTTTCACTGTTTCTTAGTTTGTTGACTAAATTGTTTAGAGTTTATAGTTGGGCAGTCACACCACAAGAATAACAGCTAAGTTGGCACATGCTGTTCTGATAGCAGTTTCAAAGGCCATTTACTGTTAGACACTTCCAGTAATATTAAAAAGTAGAAAAACTGATTCAACATAGTAATATTGACTTCTTGAAAATGAGGATATATATAATCACACAGGTGATCAATTTCTTCTTTTGCCAATCAGTTTATAGTTTATTAAAACAGTTTAATGAGAGAAGAGGAATTTATAGAAATATTGGATATAGAATCAGAAGGTAGGAAGGAGCATTTTTCCATCTTTCTGTTAAATATGAAGCCCTTATAAAAAGTATAACTAAAATGATACACTTTATATAATCAACCACACTGTTAGTTTAAAAGGGTTACATTCCAGAAGGTGTATCATACTTGGCTAAGTGAAATAAGTTGTATATAAATGTATTCTTGTTCAATACTTGTCAAATTTTTATACTCAAGAAAACACATACTTGGGTATTTAGTGCCTAGGGAGTGCACTTATACTATGGATTAAACTCAACTGCCAACTTTAAGGTATCTCAGAAAATGGGGGCATCAAAAAATTAGCCAAGATATTGTCAAGATACTCAAATATTTTCACAGCTTGAATTTATGGGATTTTGTTCAAGAGGGAATACCAGTGGATAAAGCTATCCCAGACACATGAAATAACATAAGCCAAGACACAGAAGTGTGAAACTACATAGAACATTAAAAATAGATGTAGCTTGGCCCTGCAGAATTTATTCACTGGCTTTAGAGAAATGTTGTATTAGCAAAAAGGAAAAATAATGTGACTAGAGCATAAGATGTGAAATTAAGGAAATGTGTAAAATCATGCTGATTAAGTAGATCAAATGGGACCTGACACTATATGTCCATGTAAGCAAGCTACGAGTTTTAAGCTTTATCATTGATAACATGATATAAAAATAGATCTTTGTTGGCAATGTGAAAGGTAGATTAAAGGTAAGAATTTTACAAGTTAACTGGTGAGCTGATTATAAAAAGAGCCTAAACTCAAGATGATAAAGTTTAATTAAGATGGTAAACTTGCGGGCACCTGGGTGGCTCAGTGGGTTAAGCCTCTGCCTTCGCCTCAGGTCGTGATCTCAGGGTCCTGGGATTGAGTCCTGCATTGGGCTCTCTGCTCTGCAGGGAGCCTACTTCCTCCTCTCTCTCTCTCTCTGCCTGCCTCTCTGCCTACTTGTGATCTCTGTCTGTCAAATAAATAAATAAAATCTTTTAAAAAAAATATGGTAAACTTGGCAATAAATGTTAGGGAACAAAATGGAGAGACACAGAGAAGGTAAAATTGACAACTGGGAAAATAGTTAAGAAAGAGGAAAAAAAAGTGGATTTATATTATTAATTCATGAATAAATCCCATGATCAAAGATGAGATTATTTTTATAGCTCAATTTAGGGCTTTCCTCTCTATAGGTAGATGATGGTTGATAGATTAATCAATAGATGATAAATGCATAAGTAGAAATATAGACAAATATCACATATGATATTTATCATATATATCATCAAATAGAGATGATAGTGGAGCATTCTAAAATGCAAAGAAAAAAAAAAGCAACAATAACAAAGAAAACAAAATTAAATTCCAAATGTTTCATGTAACAACTGTCGGTAAAAATTTTCTCTCTGAAGATCTCCAATATTCTAAAGTCTATCAAATTTTGCAATCAATTTAATGCAGACATTATTTTTGAAATCATTATTTTCCTTAAAAATATCAAACATGCTGAAAATACAAGAACAATTATTTTATTTTATTTTTATTTTTCATTTTTTTTTAAGATTTTATTTATTTACTTGACAGGGAGAGAGAGAGAGAGATCACAAATCGGCAGAGAGGCAGGCAGAGAGAAAGGGGGAAGCAGGCTCCTTGCTGAGCAGAGAGCCCAATGTGGGGCTCGATCCCAGAACCCTGATAACATGATCCAAGCAGAGGGCAGAGGCTTAACCCACTGAGCCACCCAGGGGCCCCAAGACAATTATTTCAATTTGTTCAGATGGCATATCAAAAAAAAAAAAAAAAAAAAAAACAGGGACGCCTGGGTGGCTCAGTTGGTTAAGAGTCTGCCTTCGGCTCAGGTCATAATCCCAGCGTCCTGAGATGGAGTCCCACATTGGTCTTCTTGCTCGGCAGGGAGCCTGCTTCTCCCTCTGCCTCTAGCCTGCCACTCTGTCTGCCTGTGCTTGCACTCTGTATCTCTCTCTCTCTCTCTCTCTAACAAATAAATAAAAATCTTAAAACAAAACAAAACAAACAAACAAACAAAAACAAACAAAAAAACCTGTTTCCAGAGACAATTTAATATTCTTAATAATTTTCTTTTAGGTAATTTATGATTATCTCAAAATTAATGTAAAATGAGATTTTGATTTTATATACTTTGGCTATCTACTTTGATTTTTATCCATAGTGAAGCTGGACAATAATACAATAGAAAATCATATAAGGCAGTGTTGGGAATCTATGTTGCTTGAAATAAGGATTTATTAAAATGACAGTTCGTTCACAATTTCTAAAAGACAAAGAATCACATTGTAGTGAATAAGATTTGCTCTCTCCCTTGTTGAAATAATCAGTAACTGAGGTTTGCCAGAAATGGGGTGAGGAAAGTTCCCAGTCTACGCATCATTTCTATTGGTTCACTAGTGTTACACTAGTCATGATATCTGAAGATTAAATATGAATTCGGCTTCCTCATTTTACAGATTTTTTTTTATCATCCAGTAATCAAAATACCATTCTAAGGGTAGTGGAGAATTTTTAAGAATTCTTCAACTGTCTCATGAGTTAAAAGACAAGGTAAAGATGCTCAAAGTTCAGCTCTAGTCCAAGGGTTAGGCAAATGTATTTTGGGAGATACATATTATTCTTTTTAAAGTCAGCCAAAAATTAAATGACCCATTGGTATGTGTAAGTTACCATTAAAGTGTAATGGTAACAAAATTATCATTAGATTTGTTGTTTTTTTTATAATTCTTTTTTTAAGATTTTATTTTTAAGTAATCTCTATATCCAACATGGGGCTTGAACTCACAACCCTGAGATCAAGAGCTGCATGCTCTGAGCATCCTAATTTTATAATCCCCAATTTGTTAACTTTTAAATGTTGTGAATTTATAATCACTGATTTTTCATATATATTTCTTTTTTTTTTTTTCTATGATATTTATGTGCAACAAATCCATAGCCTGCTATAGTCAGAAAGTATTGGTAGGGATCCTCCAAGATGTTAATTTTTAAGGAACAATAATCGACCTCTGTCTGAAGGAAAACTATAAGAAATATCTCTCCATAGATAGCAAATAAGTAGAAGTCACACCTAAGGGTCATTTGTGTTGTACTTTCTCTTGGGGATAAACTTGGTTTTGATAATAAATTTGGTTTTGGTTGCAACATAGGTGTGTCCTTGGCCTTTGTTGATGAACTTAATAATAGTACTTACATGTGAGACTCCTTTACTTTCAGCTGTTAGACACTACCTAAATTTTAACTGAACTCTTATGCTGAATACAAGCTCTAAGTTTTCCTTAAACCCTGTGCTGTTGTTTATTTTTATTCCTAAGATTAAGTATATAATTTAGAAATCTAATCAGATTCCTAGGTATCCCTATTTCCGATGTCCCTTAATGAAATATGGTCTATATATCTTTATTTTCTACTATTGCTTCCCTTTTATATTTGTGAATTTTACATTGCTGCTAAAGTGGGAGAGTGACATCTAGTAGGAGAATCTGCTTAATAAGCCTAAGAATGTGAAATAGCCCCAAAGACCAATATGTAGACTGTCTCAGTACACTTGTTGCCTTGGACACATTTGCTTTGGGTCACTACTCAAGACCTTAAGTGGACTCGTTTCTTTCTTCTTCTTGTTTCCCTGAGAATTGGTTTGATGATTCTATCTACTATGAAGTGGCAGTGAGTAAGACTTACTGATGGAGGCAGCTGGCATTTGGTTAAGATAGAGTCACACGAGATATAAAAGCAACATATTTTTTTTCCAACTGTCTCAGTTCTCACAGGATTTTCTCAGTTGAGTCCTCACCCCTACCCAGGCAAACTCATCTTTATACATATACTCTCATCATCATCCTAAATAGCTTTTCTATCTTTTGAAATTGCACACTTTTACCAACAATAACTTAGCACTGTGATGCCATTTTGAGGAAATTCTGATATGATTTAAAATGTCTAATAGTTGCCTTAGAACAAAAAGGCAACAAAATATCTAACATTTAACAGTCAGCCTTTTTTGATTGGTATGTGGAAAAATCAAAACCTAATTTAGACTCCAAAATGACTTTTCTAAATGATTTTTTTCTGGTGCAGACTAGTGAAACATATGAAAACAAACAAAAAAAATTCAGACAGCTCTATTCTTAGAAACTGTCATCTCAAAGGACCAGCTTTTCCCCCACATTTACTCCTACCTCCAAGATGGAATTTTAATTCAAAATAATAATCCTCTTTCTATCCCCCAGCATACATTTTTAAGGTCAATGATCTATGGTATGCTGTCTTAACACATTGTTGCAAGATATGAAATATACTGTCAAAAAAATCTTTCAAACTCATGAGACTAAGGGGGAAAAATCAGAGGAATGCTGAATTCTTCTGCGAGCTAGTAATCCTGGTCTTCTGAATTTATAAAATTGAGTACATCATTTAGATGATCTTTTTTTTTTTTTTTAAAGATTTTATTTATTTATTTTACAGAGAGAGATCACAGTAGGAGAGAGGAAGGGAAGCAGGCCCCCTGCTGAGCAGAGTGCCCGATGTGGGACTCGATCCCAGGACCCTGAGATCATGACCTGAGCCGAAGGCAGCGGCTTAACCCACTGAGCCACCCAGGTGCCCCTAGATGATCTTTTAATAGCCAAAACTTGGATGGAGACAATGACTGGGAAAAGAAATATCCGAAGAAGGACTGAAACTTACATGGATATCTCGGGTTCTGAGAATAGATTTTAAATAGCTCAAGTGATAGGACAAAACATTTTCAAGGAGATTGCAGAAATCTTGTCTTAAAATCTAATTAGACCTAAATTAAGTCTTATAAACAATGAAGTCAGGGTGTCATTAGATACTTCAGAAATTACTTGAAAAATACTTTTAGACAATCTTTGGCTTAAAACCTCGGGATTTTCCCAGTTGAAATATGAGACTGGCCACAGGACATGGAGAGCAAGTACAGAAGAAGATATGGGCAGGCCATTCTAGATTGGTAAATGGCCGATTTAAAAAAGCAGCAGAACTTCCATACTGTAGATCTTCACACCTGCCCACCAGAATTTTAAAAGTTTATACAGAGACTTTAATGGGCTTAAGTCATAGGTACCTTCCAGATGCTCTCAAAACACATTTGTTCCCTTAAGGGTGCATCCAGAAAATAGCTCTCACTGTGGGAACAGTGGGCAGAACAAACATTCCAAGGACAAGGAAGGAGAGAGGAACCTTCTATTACCTTGGTACTGCTCCTGGGTCATCTAGTGGTCAAGTCTTCTCCATGGTCTTATCCAACAATATTGTTAGGAATAGCACTTGTCAAAGTCAAACAGGCAAGAAAGACTTCACTCAAGAGATTATTGAAATAGGGGAGAGGGACTGAACTCAATACCACTGAAACGAAGGAGTGGAGAATTTTAAGAGCCGGGATGGGGGAAATTGTAGACAACCTGTATTTGCTCATTGACTTTCATCCAGTTTTTAAAAACTTTCAATATCTTCATGACAGGAGATAGTTTTACAACTGAGAGCAAGTTACACACTGAAGTTAGACTCGGGCCATTCTAATGAGACTGGAAGATGGGGAAGGTATCTCCTACAATGTTTACATTTCAAAGAGATGTTTCCCAAGTTCTTGAGGAAGACGTTCCCTGGGCTTAAAACTAGCAAGTGACTTCTCAGTGGAGTTATACACTTTTTCAAAGAGCTGAGAATGAATGTGCAATTACAAGTTAATGTTAAGTAAGTGTTTTAAGAAAAGGGAGGTAAGACTGTCTTAGTCTGCTTAGGCTGCTATGACAGAATACCATAGACTGGTGATTTAAACAATTATTTCTCACAACTCTGGAGACTGGGTGGCCCAAGATCAGAGTATTGACAGGTTCTTTTCTTTTCTTTTTAAGATTCTATTTATTTATTTGACAGAGAGAGAAATCACAAGTAGACAGAGAGGCAGGCAGAGAGAGAGGGGGAAGCAGTGTCCCTGTTGAGTAGAGAGCCTGAAGTGGGGTTCGATCCCACGACCCTGAGATCATGACCTGAGCCCAAGGCAGAGGCTCAACCCACTGAGCCACCAGGTGCCCCAACAGGTTCTTTTCATGTTGAAGACACTCCTCCTGGCAGTGCAAATGTCTGCTTTCTTACTGTGTCCTCATATGATGAAGAGAGAGAGAGCTCTAGTGTCCCTTTTTCTTCTAATAAGGGCACTGTCCCTATAGGATTAGGGCTCCAACTTTATGACCTCATTTAACCTTTACCACCTGATCATGGGCCCTATTTCCAAATACAGTTGGGGTCTGGGGCTTAGCTCATCTAAGTCTATAGATAAACATGTCCAGTATTCCTGATTCTAAAGCAAAATAAGGCTGAGACTCATGGTGGAAAGAAGTAAACAAATAAGAGAACATTGTTTCCTGTGCCATATCTTGTAATAATCCTGTGCAATATGTCAAACAGTAAAACGATACTCTTGCAGGATCTGAGCGTTTACAGCAAAATTGGGATCTTTCACACTTGCTTGCTTTTTATTGGTGGGCCTTGACAATAGTGTCAAATAAAACTACCTGCCCCCAAATTAAAATACTATTGAAAAAGTACAGTAATTTTCATGAAAATGGTCAGAGGTCTTCCATGGATATAATTTCATAAAAACATAAAGTTGGATTTATTTATTAGGTATGATACACTGATCACTTACTATCATTAATACGTTGAATTTAAAAACAAATAACAAGTGTTAATAACATTCTCAGCATCTCAAATCTAGAATAATTAGACAATATTTTGTTATATTGTGATCTACTATTTCACCCACTTTATCATCATAATGTTACATGCTGCTTTATTTAATTTGATAAATTTTATTTTCTATTAGAGACCAATTTGGAAAGGGATATTTGAAAGAAATATTATGCCTGTGCCTGCATAATACTGACAGCGAATGCCTCCTTAAATTGTGTGCCTTATGTGCCTCGTTTGCCACATTCTAGCCCTGGCCACAGTAAATAAGAGCAAGAACAAGTTTGAGCCCACAAACATGAACGGAAGCACGTGGGGACAAGCTGACACCGATGTCAGTTTATTGCATTTTGCCTTGATTTTATGGGTGTCTTGCATCAACCATAGAGCTGAACACATACAGCTGGACCAAGAAACTAAAGGCAGATCCTAGGAAAGGTGATGTATTTACAGGACCAGTAGCTGTGTCATGCTAATAAGATAAACAAGTAGATAAGTAGCAATATATCTGATCTACAAAACAGCTGTCACTTCACTCTGTCTTTCAAATACCTTGTATAAGAAGTTCTCCAATGACCCATCCGAATGGGAAATTAGCAAGAAAGAGATTTCTGAGAACTGCAGTTTAGACTAGCCAAGTGGACATCTAGCAAAGTCACCCAAGTAGGTTTGATTGTTATTTAATATATTAAAATATCTGTATTTATTAAACAGGTTTGTTTTCTACTTACTTAGAATTTTTTTTTAACATTCTCTATATATTTGGGGGGGTACCTGCGTGGCTCAGTCGGTTAAAGCCTCTGCCTTCAGCTCAGATCATGATCTCAGGGTCCTGGGATGGAGCCCCACATCATGCTCTCTGCTCGGCAGGGAGCCTGCTTCCCCCTCTCTCTCGGCCTGCCTCTTCCTACTTGTGATCTCTCAATGTCAAATAAATAAATAAAATCTTAAAAATAATAAATTAAAAATATATATATATATTTGGTAAAACGAATTACTAGGGATTATTCTCTGAAGGTAATATGAAAATATTCAGAAATAAAGTTTTTAATAAATATTGAAATTTTCTGATTGTTACACTATTTCATAAAATAATTATGAGGATGGAAGATACAATATTTAGGGTTTCGAGATGCTTCATTGGTTATGGTTCAGCTATTTTAACTTACATACAAGTTTTATTTTGCCATTCTGTTGTTTGTCCTTCAAACACTGTCAATTTTTTTTGCAGTTGATATTTTCTGGGAATATAATAAATCAATTTTTAAAAAATTTCTTTCATCTGTGAAAAATACTTTGTCAACTCCAAATTGAAGAATTGTCTTTGAAAAATTACCTCTTATAGTAAGCTGTTAGAATTGCATTGTTTTCATGTTCATATCAGCTAGGTAAGATTTGTTCTTTAGTCCATGATAAATATATTTCAGTACTACAAGAATAATAAGGCTTAGATGCTCATTGGTGAAAGAACAAGTATAAATGTATAAGTTTTAGGTTAATTTATTCTGGGTTCACTTACCCTTCCATAGTAGCTTATATTTAAAGATTTTTATTTATTTGACACAGAGAGAGAGAAAGAGAGGGAAAACAGGAAGGGGGAGTGGAAGAGGGAGAATCAGGCTCCCCGCTAAGCAGAGAGCCAGATGTGGGGCTCCATCCCCGGACCCCAGGATCATGACCTGAGCCTAAGGCAGAGGCTTAACAACTGAGTCACCCAGGTGCCACCACAGTAGCTTATATTTAATTTTCATTACGTTTATAACCAAACTAGGGTCTACATATTCCTGAAAAATTAAATATTTTGGTGCTCTTACAATATTAAGTGGAGTTAGACTCTATTGTTAACCCCTGTTATTATGTAGGCAATAGCTAAGCTTAAAATAATTCCACAATATTGTTATGAGTTTCTATGATGACAAAGAGCTTATATTGATAGATAAAAATAGATGACAAAGTGATGGTGTTTCTTGCATTGTAAAATTTGTTACCATTATCTATAACTTCTTCATCTCATGCATTCTTCCCAGTCTTCTCAAAGTTTATGAAAACTTAAAATAGACTCTTTTGTGGAACTCCATAGGCTTTGCAGCTGGTTAATTTGTTCATCGCTAGTAGTGCTGGAACAACCCATGACACCTAAATGCACTCGCTGGCACACTGTGGGACTGCTAACACATCATTACAGATGCCGCTGTTAAGCTTTCCTGGAATTATGTGTCCCAGGGAGCTAATTTATAGGCCTAAAGGATTTAATATAGGTGTTGAGTAAGTTGAATTTGGATTTCCCATAATTGGCAACTGTTAATTGAAATGTATTCTCATTTGTCAGAATAGATAATCAGTTCCAGTCTTCAGCACATTTATTCCACAGTTTTCCCCATTTACTTCCAACATCTTACTAATAACCTTTATATGAATTTGAATGTGGTATTGGCCAGTATGATCTTTCTCTGATGGAGGAACTCTGTGACATGTGGTACATGAAATAATTTTCTGAAAAGGAAAGAGTTTTGTCATTATGGCACAGAAGGGCCATGTTAAATCCTGCATTATTCCTCCCATGAATTTCTTGGGATCATTACTATGTACTGGACCAGTGTCTAAAATCACAAGGGCATCGTTTTCTGGTTATCAGGACTGGAGCACACACCTGAAATGTAGTTAAGTAGTCTTTCTATTTCTAGGAAATATATATATATATATAGGAATAGGAAGTTTCTATTTAACTTTGAGTTTATATCATATAAATATAATTATTATATTATTATATATTTATAGTAACATAAATTTATATTATATTATATGATATATAAATCCTACTTCATCAGAACATTCAATGATATTTTTCATTCTATTGGGAGAATACTAAAATTTCATGAGCTATTTCTTTCTAGGTATAAATATTGAAAGTGATCAATGTCTCTTAAGGCGGACTTACATGGGAGGAAATTAAGTGACTCTTCTGAATCAATTAATTCAATACTAATAACAACCATGTGATATTGGTACTATTAGTATTCTCATTTTATAGAGAAGAAAAGCAAAATAAAAGGAGGCTAACTTTGAATTTGGACTTTTACGAACTTCTCTCTATTCCTTTCCAGAAAGAGAAAAGTGTGAATTTTAACTGCTAGTAGCTAGGAATTCCTATGAAGAACTCTGTGCAGTAGTGACCCCCTAAATAGGTAACCGGAAAGTTTCTTGATCAAACAAACTAATTATTAACCCAACACAGGTTTGATGAACGAGGCCTTGATAGAAGCTTAGTAAATCTCAGAAGGGGGAGGACAGTGAAATATATTTGAAGAACTTTTAGGGTCTGCGTCCCATCAAGATTCAGGTCTATGGATGTGGGATACTAATTGGGGCTAGGAATATTGTGACATAAAAGTTTAGAATTATGAGCAAAGACAGGATATAATCTTAAGTTTTCTGATAGTCAAATACTTGTTCAGGTGAACAAAAATTTTCCTTTTAGGAGATCTATTTGCTGAAATGAGCAAATTACATTGGCTTATAGGATTTTCCTGAATCAAATACAAAATCTAATTACTGGTCTTTAGCCTTAAATTTTTGACCAATAATGTCTAGGGAAAAATGTCAAGAAGAGCCAAAATAGTAGGAGGGTGGGTTCAGTTCTCAGTTAAGATTGCTAAGCAATTATATTAATGCAAGTAATTTCAATTCTCAATACCATTCTCAAAAAGGAAAATTCTCATCATATGAATGAATTATAAAGACTTATAAAAAAACCTTTGTAAAATATGTTTCAAGATTTTTAGGGTGCTTAAGGTTAGAGGAATCAGTTCATTGATCTTGCATCAAATGAAAAATCCTATTAATTTGGGCTTCACAATTACTACATTGCTGCTATGGATAATTTTCCAATGTGGAAATAACTCCTATTATGTTATATAAGACTGTTCTGTCCAATACAATAGCCACTCGCCACACATAGCTATTTAAAGTTGAATTTTACTTAATTCAAATTTAGAAGCCAATTCCTTAGTCATGATAAACATACTTTAAATGCTCAATAGTCACCTGTAGCTAGTGACTATCATGTTAGACAACTCAGAATTATAGACCATTTCTATCATCAAAGGAATTTCTATGGTACAACATTGATCCAAGATAATTCTTGATATTCTGAGAGCTGATTTACAATATATTCAGCTTTTACAAATCATAATTGTTATTTCTGGGCTTTTAGAACAGTAGTCTTATATATTGAATAGGATCAAGGCAATCATATTGTCATGTAGTGGTATTTTACATTAATTATTATTTTTCATGTAAATTGACAATGTGTTGGGCATTGATTGCAATTTTGTATCAAACTCCTATTGGTCTATCAATTTTTCATTTCACTATTTTTTGATAAAAAGCTATTAGGGGCAGTAGGGCATATATACTTTTTTCTTAATGGTTCGTTGAATGTTCATTAGATATTTATGGGCACACTAAAAATAATACCACTGAGTCATTTCTGGGAAATGTAAAATTACATAAGAAGAATGCCATCATGAGCTATAAAATTTTAATGTATATTAAAATTAAACACCTATGACTTCATAGTTTTACTGTATTCCATGATAAAAAAACAAAAAGCAAGATTTACAAGTAGTTGATTACACATAATTTCTTTCAGAACAGAATAATTTAGATGGAATTATAAGGGAACAATTAGCAACTTGATTTTTGACTATGAACTTGTTCATTGCTGATATTTAACTAAACTTGAACATTTTGAAGTTCCCAGATAGACCATCTGATGAAGGCATTAGAGGGACTTTTTGGTCTGAGTCTGGACTAATAAATTATCACCAGTTCTTATTTCTTTTTTTTTATGAAATACCTTGAAATAATAAATAACTAAACGTTGCCATTAAACTTCAATGAGTCAAGTACAATAAATTAAGAAACCAATGCAATAAATTATGAATTCTGTCACATATACATGTATGCTTTCTTCAGCTCTGAATTGGTTTGTAGGGCTAACATCAAGGAGTTCTGTTCTTACATTTTGAATAACATCTCCATAAACCAAGCATCTGAAATTTATTGAGGATGTTTTCCTTGATTTTTAGTAATTCCAAAATTTCACTTTAGTGCCTTTTTCTTTTTTTAATGATCGCAGTAGAAACGTCTGACTCCTACTGTCTAAGTTGGTGAAAGTAGAGACATCTCCCCCCAGTGTTCCACTGTGCTCACCAAAATGACAGATGTTCTAAGATCTTGCAGATGAATTTATCTTGAGCTTTTTAATGGAAATTCTCCAATCTCTTATTAAAAAACAAACCCCCCAAAACACCACAGAACAAAAGAAACCTTCTCCATCACAGCAAATTGTTCGTTCAGCAAGTATGCCTTCCTGGGCCATGCAGTGCACCTGCACAATGCAGGTCACTCTGGTCCCCAACCCCACAGCCCCTCCTCAACCGGCCAGCAGCTCATGGTCTAGACTCCACACCACTTTGTTGTTCTCAGCCACCAGTCAGCCCTACAATGCTAGAGTCAGTGTCTCTGGCAGCTTGTTCAACAAGATCAGCAAGGACACCCACCACAAGAAGGAGCTGAAGTTCTTCCACATGACTGAGGGGCTGATTCAGAAACTTCTGACCCTGAAGGAAGCATTTGCCCCTTCTGTGAGTCCTTGTTGCTCACATTGGAGGATGCTGACTTTCAGCTTAAACTCATGCTACTTCTTGTGGGCCAGTGCAGTACTGGCAGGGCCACCTTCATCTGGCACCTGTTTGAGCAGGACTTCCCAGGAACTCCCATCTGGCCTTGCACACCACTGACTCCTTCATTGTGGTGGTACACGGGCCTCACCAAGGGCATGTTGCCCAGCTACATGCTGGTGTGGATGTGCGGTGCCTCTTGTGCTAGCTCAACACTTTTGGCATGGATTCTTGGGCAGGTTCATGTGTGCTCACTGCCCAACCCAGTGCAGGACAGCATATGCATCATGACATATCCAGGGTGCTGTCTGGAAAGAAGTAGTGTATCAGCAGAGGTTACAACTTGTGGAGGTCCTGGAGTAGGTCGCAGAGTGTATCAACTCCATCATACTGCTTTTTGAAACCCTTAAGCAGACATCTTTGAAGAGTTCTCAAAAGTCATCATGGCCCTAAAAATCAGGAGGACAAGATTTGGGCTCTGGTGAGCGAGGTCTACCACATAGAGACCCATCAACTCACACTGGCCAGGGGAGCCTCTTGTGGACCTTGGGAAAGATCAACACCCTTGAGGTAGTCAACTACTTTTGCTTTCACCTGCTTCCAGTCCCTGACAACCATTGGCTCTCCTAGGCCAAGGAGCAGAGCCTATTAAAAGAAATCCAGTCTCTGCCCCCACATACTGTCCTCAGAAAACTCAAAGAAAGTAGGTGTGGCTGGCCAACATCCATGCCTACCTACATCATTAGTTCCCTCAAGGAGGAGATGCCCAATGTTTTCAGTAAAGAGAACAAAAAGAATAGGTGAACAACCTGGGAGAGGCCTACCAGAATATTGGGTGGGAATATCAGATATGCCCAGTGATTTCCCAAGCCTCTTCAAAATGCAAGAACTCCTGAAGACCCAGGACTTTACTAGATTCCAGGCCTTGAAACCCGAACTGTGAGATGTGATGGTTGACATGTTAACCAACAATATCCCCAGGTTGATGGTAATGGTTTTCCAGAGGCATCCTTGATGCCGTCCAGGCTGTGAAGGGCAGTGCCTTGACTGGTGGTATTAACAGGCTTGTTTAGGCAGGAATACAGGAAGGGGTTGGCAAGTTTATTAATGACATAGAGTGGACTTGTCCACCTACAACAATATATACTATCTTCTAAACACTGTCACCTGTCAACAGCAAGATAATGACTAGGTAATTACTACCAGTGCCACAAGAGACATGGTGACATCCAAGTTGCCCAATATGTGCTGGGGAAGGTCTGGAAGCTGGTAGATTGGACTAGAGCAGGCTATTGGATGAGGAATTTGTATGAAACAACAACTTCATTAAATTCACACTGGAAGACCACAAGCTACCTACTGATATACCCCCAGACCTGATCCCAGCCTACAAATGGAGGCAGGGAGTGACTGGCCATATTTCGGGTTCCCGTGTTCATCTTGTCATCTCAACACCTGGCCAGGAAAAGGTTGAGGAGGGAAAGTGTCACTAGTTCTCATTCTACATAAAGACAGAGCAGATGCTTCTTCAGTGTTTAAAAAGGTAAAAAGAAAAAAATCATAACATAAGAGTACTGAAATAATATCTTAATATCTACCTACTACTCACTTGAAATTAGTTCACGATGAGCCAGTTACTCCATTAAGCTCTTCAAAATAGATACTGTCTTTTCATAGTTACTGAAGCTCAGTGAGAAAAGTTATGTCAAATTTTGGTTATAGGATTCTGAATCTCAGTAAGATACAACTTTGTAAGGAATTTATGGTTAATACATGGTAGAAACAAATTTGAAATCTGAATTTCAAGTATCCTTGATTTCTAAAACAATGTTTTTTAGTTCCAGTTATTATATCCATCTTCAGGAAATTTAATACTTCACATCTGTTTAGCAAGAACTATCATTGCCTCCATAATTAAGGCTCTTCTTGTCAAGCCATCTTAATACTCTTCTTACCTCAAGCAGTCTTATTGCATGCTTATAGATCTATTTTTTATAATCAGTTTTGCTGTTTGGGAATTTCACATAAAAGTGCATTCTTTTGCCTGGCCTCCTTCATGCAACATGTTCAATGTTCTTGGGATTCTTCTTCGTTGTTGCCTGTATTATGGTTGATTCCTTTTTATTGCTAAAAAAATTCCATTACATAAATGTGCTACAATTTGTTTATCCTACCTCCTATCCATAGATTACTTCCAAGTTTTGACTATAAATAATTGATTATTTGGGGCTGATGATGGGTAAGTTTGATTGCAAAGGGACTTGAGGGAACATTTAGAATTATGCAATTAGCTATGCAAGTGCCTACATTCAGATGCACTTTAATGTCTGTAAATAATATCTCAATAAATTTAATAAAATATCTGTTCTTTATATGGTGATCAGAATGAGTTGTAAATATCACATATAGGACTCTTCCACTACTTTTATTTCCATGCACTTCAGTTATTTCCTGTATTTTTCAGGAAAATACAAAGTTTCTTAGAACTTACACTCAAGCCTTTTCTGCTCTCATTACCAAAGATTGCCTATCTTACCTTCTAACTACCAGCTTTCTAACTTGATCTTCTTACAATACTTTTATGCTCAAATAACAAATATGTTTACTTTCTTGCACATGCTACAGTAATTTAGACATTTCCTGAAATTCTCTCTATTTTATTCTGTATGTGCTATCTTTATTACGCCCACACATACACTGTCAGCATCACCGCTAACACAGTCAACAGAACCAACAATTCTACCACTCTGCACACTAAGTAATTATAATTCTCATTCTTCAGATTTGGATCAGGTATCATCTCTATAATCTCCATGGTTTGACGACACCTGAAACTAATGCAACAGTGTTATGTTAACTATACTAAAATTAAAATTTTAAAAACAAGAAAATAAAAACAATCCAGCAATTTGGATAAGTTACATCTTCTTAGCTATTTTATTCCCTTTACTTTCTTAAAATTTATACAATTGCATTGAAATTATCTCATAATTTTCTCATATGATTATACTTTTCTTCAGATTTAAGCATCTTAAATAAGTATAATTTTATATTCACCAAGTAACTCATAATGTTTTGTAAATAGTAAAAAAATATATATTGAATTAAATTCAGCTGAAATAAGTAAGGAATATTTGTTTTAAATATAATAGCTTCCTCATAGCTAAAACAATTTGAATGATATTCTGGCTTCATTACACAAACATATGGTTGAAGATATTCTCTGTGTATGCCTAAATTCTCTTTTACACATCAATCTGTTATTATTTTATCACATTTTCATGTCATAAATACTTTGTCTAACTTTTTCTTCTCAATTAAATTAATTTTTGACACAAACGTAGCATTTGCCTTTAAGAAAACCTAATCCTATGTAAGATAATTTGCCACTTAGATCAACAAACTTCATTTTGCTATGAATTTTCCTTAGTTTGATTTAATGTGGCAATAAAAATATTCTAATACATTCATAATATAGATAACCAAGCCATTTTTTTCTCTTTTCCAGAATAGATTAAATTAGTGGATTAGAATCTAAGGTACATTGTATATATCTTCATAAAGAACTTCTTTAAGACTGATAAAAGAGAAAGAACTTAAATTGATAAAATTATATTTCTTATAGTCTTATATATTTCAGAGAGAAAGAATCCATAGCACTGATGTTAATAGTTGTGATTTTTTTTTTTTAAAGATTTTATTTATTTATTTGACAGAGAGAGATGACAAGCAGGCAGAGAGGCAGGCAGAGAGGAGGAAGCAGGCTCCCTGCTGAGCAGAGAGCCCGATGCGGGGCTGGATCCCAGGACCCTGGGATCATGACCTGAGCCGAAGGCAGCGGCTTAATCTACTGAGCAACCCAGGCGCCCCTAGTTGTGATTTTTATATTACACAATAAACTGCATATATATAGGCACAACACTATGCATCATTAATATAAATATCTATAAGTAAATTAATATGGGTAATTTAAAAACATGTAGACTTCTAAAGTTGTATATAATCCTTACAGAAGTAATTAAATTGATATGAAATTTTAATACACCTTCTTATAGACTTTTTATATAGAATGAAGAAAAAGTAATTCAAAACTCCCAAGCAAAAGTGGTTACATGTACCATAGGTGTTTAGAAAATTTTTAGTAAATAAATGAGTGAATAGATGTCTTCTCTGAATGATAATGCTGATAATGTGAGTAATACATGGTAATTGATCCATATCCTAGTAGGTATCACATAAAAGCATGTGTAAGGTGGGGCCTCAGTTATTCCCCTGTAATATAATCATAATAATCATTTTTACCTCAATGAATCTGATTACCTGAACAGATCATCTGTTATTGAATAACTGAGTGCAGTTATCAAAACAATGCTTGGCACGTAAGTACAGTGTAATTGTCAGCTGTTGCCACAATTGTGACTATAAACAATGTTATCATGACTAGTACTCGGTTCTGCTTCACTCTGTACCTCAGTTTTGTCCTCTATAATTGAGGATAATAGCATGCTTATTTTATAGGTTTCTTATGAGAGTTCATTGAGTTGATACATGTTAAGAAGTTGTAAGCACTTAAGAGAATATCAGTCATTGAGTGAGTGCAATAAAAATGTTAGCTCTTAGTTTTAATTTTTATTTTTATTCTATCTTTGGCAAGTCTCATATTCATTCACAATCCTGGTTTCTCCATTGATCGAGTACAAGATAAAAAATACAATTATTAGAAATGTGTTCATATTTAAATTTCATAATTTTGCATTAATTTGAGAATGAAAAGTTTTATTCATTAGTAATCTTTTTTTTTTTAAGATTTTATTTATTTACTTGAGAGAGCATGAGAGGGATCACGAGAGGGAGGAGGGGTCAGAGGGAGAAGCAGACTCCCTGCTGAGCAGGAAGCAGGATGTGGGTATCATCCCAGGACTCCAAGATCATGACCTGAGCTGAAGGCAGTCACTTAATCAACTGAATCCAGGAATCCCTTCATTAGTAATCTAAATAAGCCAAATATATATAGATGTATTTATCAATATGTACTCTGTAACATTTAAAAAAAAGAAAAAATCAACCCCAATACCTATCCAAAAAAGGATTAGTTCCATTAATACAAATATGCTAATAATAAAATACTGAATATAGTTTTTGACATTCAAGAATTTTGGTATGTCTATATGTACTGACTTATAGAGATAGTCAAAATATATTACTGTTTTGAAAAGTACAAAGATTATATGTAATATACATATACATATATATACATATACATATATATATGTATCTCATTTAAATAAAAGGGAAAAGAAAAAATAACCAGTTATGGAGACTTACCAGTTCTTGTACCCAAGGACTGGATTTGGAGGAATAGGTAGGATATATGTAATATATATGTACATACATATATACTATATGTATAATATATGTATGTATGTACATTTTAGAAGAGATACATATATAATGTAATATAATATATGTATATTTCAATTACAATTCATAAATGCTTAAATTATAATTTGTTTTTGAGTAATATAATTATTTAAAATTATAGTTGTGGTTTTAATGAATTACAGTGCAAAAGAGTTAAGAACTATTCTGTTTTTAGAAAAAAAATACCTTGTTTTGCATAATTATATTTCTAGCTTACCAATTATATGAAATTGTTATGTAATAGTTTCATTTTTGGTGTAATACATACCTACCATGGATTAAAAATGCCATAAAAATTTAATTGCCTTGAATTATTTTTAAGGAAGTCATCAGCTTTGTTCATGGTAAATGCCAACTAATAGGAAGTCATCTTTGGTGAATTATTGATGTGTTATATTACTCTAATTGTTTAAATAAATTAAAATACAGAATCATAATCACTTCCGTCTAAACCAGAGAACTACATTTCTCAGAATTCCCTCCCATATTTGGCTTCGGGTTAAAATTTGTCAATGAAAGAAGGTTTCAAGTGAGTAAGATGTCATAGTTGAAAGCAAAGCCAGTATTCAGGAGTTTGTGGGTTCAGACACAGTACTTTTAGGTTTAGTGGCTTCAAATGAGACAACTTCCTGGAAGTAATAAGCTTTGCAGGTATCCAAGCAAATTCTTTGTATTATGTTTCTAAAAATGATAGTCATTTAAATATATCGATACTTTTTTCCTTAGATTTGAAAAATGAAAGAACCACATTAAATTTGAGTTAATTAAAATTTGGAGAATGCTGGACTATTACTTTTTTAATTCTTCCTTTCAAAAAGTGAAGGAATCTATCTTTATATAGACTGGTGACAATTCCAGGAAATTCAAACATGCTTTAAATGTAAAATAAAAGGAAAAACAACCAAAAAAAAAAGGAGATTCTCCCTAAACTGTCAAGTGCATATGAGCACTTTTCTTAGTTCTCTGGCCAAAATGAAAGTTTCCTTTGGGTTTTGCTGTGCAACACAGCCCTGCTATGTTCTTACACTGAGTGCTGGGAAAATAAATAACAAAACAAAACCAAAGCAGAAACAAACTAAAACCAGATAGCAACTTTTTATATGTTTCTTTGTTTTCATCCTCCTCCCCATCTGCTGAATTTTGCTTATTGTTTTAAGTTTTCATAGAGTTATTTAAATTTTGTCCAGAGATTTTAGTTATGATCAACAAGAAAGATGGGCAGTAGTGGACTTATTCTATCTGGAGTGGAATCAGTAGTCAATAAATATGTAATTATTCAAAATCTAGGGAATTAATTTGTCACAGGCAAAGTAAAAAAGACCTGTAAGGAGATAAGATCAGAACAAATGTCATAGTACTTGTGGATGCCAACTGAACAAACCTTTTAGAACTTCTTAAAGTTTTATTCCAGGTCAGATTAAGAAAGCTGCCCAGAATACAAAAAATTCAAAAGAAGAAAGTGCTCAGGCAAAGCTACATTTGGTGCATGGTTATATACATTTTAACATAAAAAGCTACAAATCATTAGGACATTTCAGAAAGTTGCAAACCTTATCTTAAGCTTCTATTATATGCAGGGCTATATGATTTTGATCTTATGGGAACCAGGGAGATTTTTTCCTTTTCCTTGTCTTTGTATTTGAAATGTAACTTTTTGGTTGTTGTGTTGTGTTTTGTTTTGTTTTGTTTTGTTTTTAAATGAAGCAGTTGTGCAGTTTGTGCCTGGATCAGAAATAGAGCCAATACTTTCAGGCTTTGCTGAGTCATTTTGACCTTGATAAATGTTAACCTATAGTTTCCCTAGAACCTAGGAGCAGGGCCTACAAACATTAAAAGCTGAAAATTTTTTATGTTTTCATACCTGAGGACAAGAAATAGTTCCTGGAAATTTTCAAATATAAACAAAAACTAGCAAAAATAATAATTAGCAAGGTTTTTTTAATAAGGAATTTTGGTCTAAATAAATCATGAGTACACCAGGTGTGTGGAGCACTAACAGAATAATTCAGTGATTAAAATGGATTGCTGTTTTCGAGCACAAAAACCCTGATCATTTGTAACAATACAAATACTAAATTTACTTTTTGCATTCTTCTATGTAATAATTTGTAATATTAATGAACATTCCTTATATGACTAAATCCATTAACATTAAACTAGTTTCACTTTTTAAAAAGATAATTTACTATTTCTCTTGAATCCATTATTTGAAAGTAAGAAAAAATTAGGCAAGTGTAGATGATTTTATCTAACATTTAAAATTTGAACTGTGATTTCAAATTTGTATTTGTATTTTTTTTATCATTTATTGTCTTTGTTTCAATCTTACTATGCTATTTAATAACATGCCAGTGTGTATGTGGGTGTGGTGTGTTTAGATTTGCACACATCTGAAACTGATTGTAATTGATAAAATAAAGATCTGAAAAAAAAATACTTGCTTCTGCTTTATTAATATATGGATATACAATGAAATCAACTAAAATAATTCTAAATGATAATAAAATTTATTAGAAGATATAAAATATTTTCTTTTATTTATTTTCTTTTTATTATTTTATTTTTCCAAAGATTTTATTTATTTATTTATTTATTTGACAGAGACAGAGATCACAAGTAGGCAGAGAGGCAGGCAGAGAGAGAGGGAGGAAGCAGGCTCCCCACTGAGCAGAGAGCCCGATGCGGGGCTCAATCCCAGGACCCTGAGATCATGATCTGAATCAAAGGCAGAGGCTTTAAATCTACTGAGCCACCCAGGCACCACTATTTTTAAAAAATATTTTTATTTATTTATTTGAGAAAAAAGAGAGAGAGAAACCGAGCATGAGCAAGAGGGAGATAGAGAAGCAGGCTCCCCACTGAACAGGGAGCCTGACATGGGACTCGATCCCAGGACTGTGGGATCATGATCCAAGATGATGGCAGATGCTTAATTGACTAAGACATCCAAGTGCCCCAAGGCAAGATATATTTTAAAACTAAAATGAGATTATTCAAATTTGTTAGAAAAGTTGTCTGTCAGAAATATTGACTAGACTCTTTTTTTTTTCTGAAAGATTTTATTTATTTATTTGACAGAGATCACAAGTAGGCAGGGAAGCAGGCAGAACGAGAGAGGAAGGGAAGCAGGCTCCCTATTGAGCAGGGAGACTAATGCGGGGCTTGATCCCAGGACTCTGGATCATGACCTGAGCCAAACAAAGGCAGAGGCTTTAACCCACTGAACCACCCAGGGACCCCACTGACTAGATTCTTAACAAAAATAAAACTCTATATTCTACATCAAGAATTCTTTAAATTCTTTAGTCAGACCAAATGCTCTGTGTCTACTTTTACTTCTTAGCCAAGGAAGAAAACCCATTACCAGTTCTTTATTAAATTTTTTCTTCCACAGTATGGTTCCAAAAGGGAAATAATGGAAAAATTACTTTTTAAACACTTTAGAATATATAGTTTATCCACACGAGATATTCCCAGAGTGTGCATATAATGATGGAAGAATATTTTTATGTTGTCTAATCTCCAAAGTTTCTCAAAAGAAGGCAAAATAAGAAGAAAAGAACTGGAAAAAGACAAGGAAGAAGTACCTGGAATTTATTTTAGACTTACATAAAATCACCACTGTGAAAAGCTAATTCCCTGTGCCATTGGGGAGAGTTTTGTTTGTTGTCATTGTTGTTTTGTTTTTGTTTTGTAGAAAGATGCATTTTGACAACACAAAAAAAGAGAAAGAGATTTTTACTTCCTTGGTTAAATTTATTCCCAAGTATTATTGTTTTCAATGTTATTGTGAATGAGTTTGTTTCCCTTTTTCCTTTTCTGATTTTTGCTGTTAGTATATGGAAAAAAACAGTTTTCTGTGTGTTGTTGTTGTTGTTGTTGTTGTTGTTTTTTAATCCCACCAGTTTACCGAATTTGTTAATTTGTTTGGAGCAGTCTTTAGTATTTTCTCTATATCTGATCATATCCTCTGCAAACAAAGAAAATTGTACTACTTTATTGTCTATTTGATGCATTTTATTTCATTTGTCTTGCTTTATTACTTGGGTTAGGATATCCAGTATTATGCTATAGAGGAGTTGATGAAAATGGATACCCTTGTCTCATTCCTGACCGTAGAGGAAAGCTTTCAGTCTTTCAGTATTGAGTGTGAGTATGATTTTGTCTGTGAGTTTGTCATATATGGCCTTTATTGTGTTGAGGTGTGTTACTTCTGTACTCAATTTGTTAAGTGTTTTCTTTTTCTTTTTAATCATAAAAGGATATTGTATTTTGCTAAATGCTTTTTCTGACTCTTTTTAGATGACTATATAATTATCTTTGGTTTTATTAATCTGGTGCAACACATTTATTAATTTGTGGATAAATCCCACTGATTATGATATATGATCCTTGGAATGCGTTGTTCAATTCTGTTCGCTAATATTCTGTTGATAATTTTTGTATCTATATTTATTAGCGATATTGGCCTGTAATTTTCTTTTCCTTATAGTATCCTCATCAGACTTTGGTATCAGGGTAATGCTGGCCTTGTAAAATGATTTGGGGAATAGTCCCTCATTTTCATTTTTTTTTTTCAGGAATTTGAAAAAAATTGGCATTAATCTTTAGATTTAGTGGAATTAGTAGAATTCACTAGAGGAATCTGGACATGGCTATGTTGGAGGATTGTTGATTATGATCTATCCTCTTGTTTGTCTGTTTGGATTTTATATTTCTTCATGATTTAGTCTTGGTAGGTGGTATGTTTCTACAAATTTATCCATTTTCTATAGGTTATTCAGTTTGCTGGCATATAATTATTCATAGCAGTCTCTCAGGATCCTTTGAAATTTTGTGCTATCAGGTGTAATGCATCCTCTTTCCTCTTCATTTCTGATTTTATTTATTTGAGTCCTATCCCTTTTTCCTCAGTCTAATAAAGGTATCAATTTTGATAATCTTTTCAAAAAATTAGTTCTTCCTTTCCTTGACCTTTTCCATTGTGGCTCTGATCTCTATTTCATTCATTTCCATTCTAATCTTTCTTATTTCTTTCCTTTTGCTAACATTGGGCTTAGTTAATTTTTCTTCTTTAGCACCCTGAGGTATAAAATGTGTTTGGAAGTGGAAAATTTATACAGAAAACTACATGAATTTGGTGAAAGATATTGAAGAAGACACAAAAAAATGGAAAGATAATTTTTTGTTCACAGATCAGAAGAATTGATCTTGTTAAAATAGCCGTATTACTGAAAGGCATTTTTAGATTCAATGCAATCCTTATCAAAATTCCAGTGCATTTTTTATGGAAATAGAAAAAAAATCTTAAAATTTTTATAGAGTCACAAAACATCTCAAAGCTAAAATAATCCTGATAAAGCTGGAGACATCATACTTTCTGATTTCAAAGTACATTACAAAACTATGGTAATCAAAACAATATAGTACTGGCATAAAATAGACCCAAAGAAGAGATCAAGAGCCCAAAAATAAATACTTGCATATATGGTTAACTGATATTTTACATTGGAAGCCAAGCATACTCAGTGAGGAAAATACCATCTTTTCAATAAATGTACTGGGAAAAATGTATAACCATATGCAGAATTAAATTGTACTCCTATCTTACACCACACATAAAAATGAAATTAAAACAGATTAAAGATTTAAATATAAGACCTGCAACTGTAAAACTCCTAGAAGAAAACATAGGAGCAAAGTTCCTCTTGGCGATGATTTCCTGGATATGACATCAAAAACACAAACAATAAAAGCAAAAGTAAATAAATGGGACTACACAACACAAAAAGCTTCTATACATCAAGAGGAATAAACAAGGGGCGCCTGGGTGGCTCAGTGGGTTAAAGCCTCTGCCTTCGGCTCAGGTCATGATCCCAGGATCCTGGGATCAAGCCCTGCATTGGGCTCTCCCCTCAGCAGGAAGCCTGCTTCCCTTCCTCTCTCTCTCTGCCTGCTTCTCTGCCTACTTGTGATCTATGTCTGTCAAATAAATAAAATCTTAAACAACAACAACAACAAAAGAGGAATAAACAACAAAATGAAGAGGGAAATTATGGGATGGAGGAAAATATTTGTACATTATATATTTGATAAGGGGTTAATGTCTAAAATATGTAAAGAACTCATACAACTAAATAGCAAAAAACCCCCAACAACCTGATTCAAAATGGGCAGTGAAACTTAATAGACATTTTTCCAGAGAAGACATATAAAAGAAAAATGAAATGGTACTCATCAGGGACATGCAGATCAAAACCACAATGAGATGTCACCTCACTTCTATTAGAATGGCTATCACCAAAATGACAAGAGATAACAAGTATTGATGGAGAGTATAGAGAAAGGGAAATTTGTGCCCTTTTGGTGGGAATGTAAATTACTGCAACTATTATGGAAAAATGTATGGTGATTCCTCAAAAAATTAAAAATAGAACTACCATAAGACTCAGCAATTCCACTTTTTGGCATATTCAAAGGTAATAAGAATAGAATCTCAGATATCTGCATCTCCAAGTTGGAACACTATTCACAATAGCCAATGGTAACATCCTAAGTTTCTGCCAATGGATGGATTAATAAGGAAGCTCACATACACACACACATTTGGCCGTGAGTAAGAAGAAAATCCTACCATTTGCAACAACTTGAATGAAACTTGAAGGCATTATGCTAAATGAAATAAGTTATGAAGGCAAATACTGTATGATATCACCATACATAGAGCTGAAAAGGCCAAAATCAGAGAAACAGAGAGTAGAGTACTTAGTAAGAACTGAGGGAGACACGGGGAGATGTTGGCCAAAAGATATCAACTTCCAGTTATAATATTAACAAATCTAACATACAGCCTGCTAATTGTAGTTAACAATACTATATTATATACTTGAAAGTTGTCAAGGGAGTAGATTTAAATGTTCTCATTAAAAAAAATAGTAATTATGTGATGAAAGAGTTAGCTAATGCTATGTTGGTAGTCATTTTGCAATATGCAAATATATAAAATCAACGTGTTGCATACTTTAAAGTTACATCACATTTCAATTATTTCTCAATAAAGCTGGCAAAAATGAAATTGTCAAATAATTTAAAAATGAGTGAGAGATACCCAGATTAAACAATAACACCTGCCTTTATAGTTTTATCAGCTATATGATTAACAAAAAAGCAAGGTTCAGAAATTTAGTCCAAGGTATGGAAATGAAAAAAAGAGGACATTCCTTATGTTGATCAATGTGGTCTTTTAGAGAAGATAAAGAGAATATTCTTAAGAGAGCTTTATTACATTTTCTATTCCAAATCATCTCTCAAATGAACAATCAAAAATTCCCCCCAAATATCCATTGCATATTCAGATTTTGCTTGGTGGAACTATGCCTGTCAGAAAGGTATGCATACCAGAATTGTGATGTTATTAAAGAGAAGTGTGCTTGTACAAGCTCATGTCCCTAAAACCTTGCTAAAGATGTCATTACACTCTGAGTGTCCAATGAACTCTGGAGTTGGTCAGAGGAAACTACATAAAGCAGTTCTCATGGAAATAGGTGATACCACTAAATAAAGTATCTGCATGTTTTTGAAAAGTTTATTCAAAGTGAAGTTTGTATAAAGAATATTGGTCCAAAGAGATCTTAGGATCCCATCAGGGCTTTGGGATGGTCCAAGGATGGACTGTCAGCCCTCTGCTGAGCTCTTCCCATTTCTTTCCTTCTAAACTCGTAACAGATGAAAATTAGAATAAACAGACAGATGGTAGTATTGTTAGAAACAGGGCAAATTTTTCCCAACATAAACTTTTTAAACTATGATCATTGAATCAAATAATTATTTTAAAAGTTTCTATTTCCTGGGAGATAAAATGAACTAAGCAGTTTGGAATTCCGTATTGCAACTTAAACCCAATGGATGACTTTCATTCCACTTCACCTGCACCCTTGGAGGTCCTTTTGAAATAGTGAGAGTAAGGAGATCTTGCCTGGATCTCAGTGGGACCTCCAGAGAATGTCATGCCTGGGCAGCTCAGTGGGTTAAGCCTCTGCCTTCAGCCCAGTTCATGATCTCAGGGTCCTGGGATCAAGCCCCTCGTCGGGCTCTCTGCTTGGCAGGGAGCCTGCTTCCCACCCACCCCACCCCCCCGTCTGCTGCTCTACCTACTTGTGATCTCTCTCTCTCAAATAAATAAATGAAAATTTTTTAAAAATAAATAAAATAAAATAAAATTTCAGCACTCCTGTTTTCCCACTTTGAAGGTAACTGAATTTGTAACATATCAATGGAGATTGAAATACTACATATTCAATGATAATTTCTTCCTTATTCAAAATATGTGTTAAAAAAGGTAAGATTTTGGGGCGCCTGGGTGGCTCAGTGGGTTAAGCCACTGCCTTCGGCTCAGGTCATGATCTCAGGGTCCTGGGATCGAGTCCCGCATTGGGCTCTCTGCTCAGCAGGGAGCCTGCTTCCCTCTCTCTCTCTGCCTGCCTCTCCGTCTACTTGTGATTTCTCTCTGTCAAATAAATAAATAAAATCTTTAAAAAAAAAAAAAAAAAAAAGGTAAGATTTTTAATGGGTTTACAGTGATGTATTTAATGAAAAATTTTATTAAGGTCTAATTTTCAAAAAATTAAAACCGTGGGTCTAAAAAATAAAAATAGAATGAGTATGTGTCAAAAATTGACTCATTTATTAGAGAATCTGTTTAGTAGCACAGCTACCACAAGGAGCCATGGTTCTTTTTACTGGATAATGACAGAAGTTGAGGATGTAGCCTTTATCATCAGTGAGTCAAAGGCATGTAATATGAATTTGCTATTTAGATACGAACTTTGTTAATGCATTATTTGTAATACACAATAACATTTCAGGTTATATTTTCAACTAGATAATTTAAAAATTATCAAGCAATTTCAGTGTCCAAAGTAGTATTTAAAATTAACAAATCTAAGATGCATTTTTCCAGTGCACAAACTATTCTTGCTTGAATCTATTTGTACACCTTAGTAAGATTTTGAAAAGTTCATCCAGTTATCCTCTTGTTTTATGTCTGAAGGTTTGGATAGTTCTTTACAGTTGACATAAATGTTGTAAAATGTTATGTAAGAATAATTTAAGCTTATAAAAATTGCAAAATTGTACAAAGAGTTCACTTGTATTCCTCAACTTCCCTCATCTAATTGTAAATATTTTACTCTGGTTTCTGAGCACCATTATCCAGTAAAAGGAACCAAGGCTCCTTTGTCAAAGTAGTGGATTCTAAGGCTGAAACAGACATACATAATACGGGATGTCTGGAACATCTCTTGGTTCCAGAAAGTAAGAACAGGATTAGAAAAAGGAAGGGGGAGGAAGGGGAGGGGTATGGGTAAAGGAGGAAGGGGGAGGAGTGGGAAGAAAGGGGAAGTGGGGAAAAGGGGAAAGGGTGGGAAGGAAGAAGGAGAAGCAAGCATACTGAAGAAACACCGGAGCCAAACTGAAGGGTTCCTAATGACCAAAGCAGGAATAATTTGAGTAATAAAATGTCAGCATTTTTGTAATACAAAGGATATTTTAAAAAAGATTTTTATTTATTTATTTGACAGAGAGAGAGAGAGAGATCATAAGGAGGCAGAGAGGCAGGCAGAGAGAGAGGGGGAAGCAGGCTCCCTGCTGAGCAGAGAGCCCGATGCGGGCCTCGATCCCAGGACCCTGAGACCGGGACCTGAGCCAAAGGCAGAGAGTTAACCCACTGAGCCACCCAGGAGCCCCCAAAGGATACTTTTTAAATGAAGGACAAAGCCATGGTGCTACTCATTGGCATAGGAGAAATAAAGACGTTTTTGGTGTGAAATGGAAATAAAAAATGTCAAGTCATTTTTTTTTCAATAATATGGAATAGTTACTATAGTGGGCTGTTTGAAAATTCATTCTCTATGATTGTCTCTTCCTACTTACATATACCTTGGAAAGTCTTTCTGTAAATGCAGAATTGCACCTTTCCTAGTTTGAAGACCAGTAGTATAAAATGTGACATTCCCATTTTATATTTATTATTTTTAAAAACATTAAGAAGAAAAATAATTGATCCAAACTCAAAATTTGTCAAGCTTTGCCAAAACTGTACTATCTTTAAAACAAATGACTTTATGATGAAATTAGCACAAAGTAAAAAATGGAATGTCTCTTTCTACAAAAAGGATTATATAATATAGTCAATTAACAAATTTTTACTCTCTAACATATGCCAGATATTCTCAGGAGTCTCTTCCTTCACAGAACTTGCATTATAGTAAAGAATGTTTATGTAGCACTTAAATACACACAAGGCACATTTATAAATCTGTACGTGTATAAGCTCATTTAATTCTTACAACAACCTTATGAAGTAGTTTACATTAATATTTTTGTTTTGCTAAGTAGTAAACCAAGTTAGACAAAAGAAAAGAAGAGAAAAAAATGCACCAATTTAAGTAATTTCCATTTGAACATTTATTTATTTTTAAAGATTTTATTTATTTATTTGAAGGGGAGTGAGAGACAGAGAGAGAGAGAGCATAGGAAGGGGCTGAGAGAGAGAGAGAGAGAGAGAGAAAAGCAGGCTCCCCACTAAGAGGGAGTCCGATGTAGGGCTCAATCCCAGGATCCTGAGATCATGACCTGAACCTAAGGTAGACACTTAACTGACTGAGCCACCCAGGCGTCCCTACACTTGAGCACTTAAATTAAATAAGGGATTTTTTATTATTTGCAGTTATAGGCTTAAAATATATGTGTTGACTTTACAAATGGAGGAAGAGCTTTTAATTTTATAAAATGGTTAATTAAAGAGTTAACTGTCACAGACTTTTAAAAAACAGCCATATAAATAACATGATTCGATTCCAGTAAAAGAAGATAAATAAAAATCAGCTCTAGTGATTACTCAATTTCCATGGAAACTAGAAACATATATTTCTAGAAAATTTGATACTTTATAAATATCAAATCATACCATTGTCTGCAGATGTGCCAGCTCTGTCAAACTTTGCCAGTTATATAAGTATTTCTAAAACAAATGACTTTGTGATGAAAATGGCACAAAGTAAAAAAATGCAATGTCTCTTTCTACATAAAAGATTACATAACATAGTACATTACAATCCAATATAATACAATATAATCATACTTTGCTATTAGACTCCAAATGTTAAATTTTGGTAATATTTCTTGATATTTTAAAGGTAAATCTTGCAGTAGTCAAACCTGAGGAGGAAAGACTTATTTCTCTCATACTTTCTTGATATTCCTTATTTTTTCTAATTTCTGATACATCTTTATGTTACATGGGGCTATAAGGAAAAAAAATGCAATACTGTGTCGTTCAAGCAATAGTTCAATGGTCAAACAAAGATGACTGTAATACTTTTATAATATTCTACTTGTATAAAATCTTTGTGGGAGTCATATGTCATATATTAATTATATTTACTCCTTATAATACAGTTATATCACACCACTTATAGATACTTCTTTGTCTCATACACCACGTGTACAAGAAATTATGAATTAGTATTTATTAACATCTGAAAAAGTTATCTAGTATTTACTTTTCTCTATTTTATATAACTAACTTCATGTATAAAATAATTTAAACTTTATTGCATCATTATTAAGGCATACATATCATTAGCTCCATTAACACTGTTTCCACTGAGATCACGGACATAACTTTCTCTATTTTTATACTTCTGCTTTGAATTATGTGCTCAGATTAATCTGCTTCAAATTTTTTAGCAATTATGCAACTATTCTCACTTAATATATGAAGATTTTACCAGTTATCTCTCAATACAGCCTTATCATTGAGTTATTTTTAAAACTACCTATGTCCTTTTCATCTGTGTATGCATGTTTATATCAGTTCCAACCTTTGTTAATACCAATTTGGCAGTAAAAGTCCAGGTTATCAGCCTTTTTGAACTGATGAAAGTGGTCTCCTTAGCAACAGAAGCACTGCAGAATCTCTCAGAACACCTGTTCTTCCCACTCATAATTCCTGCAGCTGAGATGTACGCTGAAAAGTGTCTTTTCGTTTTGATTTTTGTTTCTGTGTTCAGACCGGTTAGGACAGTGGGAGTTTGAAGAGTTTGGCTTCTCATGTAGTTCAAAAAGCTAACTTGTCTACACGTTTTAGACTCATTATCATAGTTAGCAATTAGTATTTCATCTTCCCCACCCCTGAAGTAGTAGTCATGTATTTCCCAGTGTCCTTAGCAGCCGGTGATAATGGTAAGATTCGGAAATCCTGCTAGGGCCGTAGACATTCTGTAAGTGCAAATGACAAAACGTGGCTCTGTTGTCACCCTCCGGCTTTTTATTCAGCCAACATTCATAATTCATTGGGCCCGGTAATATAAGAGGGCAGTGTGCCTGACTGTTTGAGAAAATTACTGTCATATTTTAGCTTATAAATTTTTAAAATTATTCATTTTCTTGATTGTGTTAAGGTCATTCTTTTCTTTTTCTGGGAAACTTATCTGAACTTATTCAGAGACACTGTATGAAGGGTTCATGAAAGCAATTAAAAAAAAGAAGTTCACTCAGTTATTTTCTTCTTCTTAGAACAAGTTCCTAAGAAACCTGAACTTTAGTATTTTCTTGTTTCACTTTTAACAGCTTCATAAATAGTCTCGGTTAACATAAGGCTTCCCATTCTTAAAGTATCTCTTAAGAGATTAAGTATAATAAAAATGCATAAAAATGTGTCTTTATATGGGCGCCTGGGTGGCTCAGTGGGTTAAAGCCTCTACCTTCGGCTCAGGTCATGATTCCAGGGTCCTGGGATCGAGCCCAACATCGGGCTCTCTGCTCGGCAAGAGCCTGCTTCCCCCTCTTTCTCTCTGCCTGCCTCTCTGCCTCCTTGGGATCTCTATCTGTCAAATAAATAAATAGAATCTTAAAAAAAAAATGTGTCTTTATAAACAGACAGCCTTTCTTGTGTAGTGACACATGCCATGAAAAACAAAAGCTCATATAGGAAGTGGGTTAAAGTTAATTTTTCACATGTGGCTTAATCATCCTATCATACCTCAATTTCTTCATACCCTAATCTATTTTATTTTATTTTCAAGTTAGTTATTCCTTCCTTAAACAAACTAAACTCTATCAATTAATTAGATATTATGGACAAACCATCTTACTTGTTTGCCTAATATGAAATATGGCTCTAGCTAGAGGAAATCGTTTTTTCCCTATTAGCAGAAAAAAACCACAACTGTGTAAAAATGGTGTCTATTTTCTTTCCCTGATATATACCTACCTAAAATGACTGTAAAAACATGTCATATTCTTCCTAGGTGGTATTTCACTATTCATCTGTTGAATACAGGCATTTAAAGCCTATGTTATAAGAGATCCACATTTGTAAATTAAAGATGAATTATTATTTTTCTCTTTTCCCTGTACTACCATTCAGAATATATCTTCTTTCTATAAGTTATAGATATGCCATGCCAACAGGTGCAAAAAATCTAAAGGAAATAGTGTTTAAATATTCCTTGATATTATTTAAAGCTTTTCCACTTCAGAACATCATTGCCTTTACAGTTTGAAATTGATGCAGGGAATTTGTGGAAGAAATACTGTGCAAAAGTCTTTTAGATTTTACTTCCATATTTTCTCCTGTTCAAGAATTACCCAGGATAAGATTCCTCCAGGGCCCTTGTTCTCTTTTCCAACACCACTTCTTTCCTCCTTTTCCTCTTTTTCTTTCCCTCCAGCTCCATCTTCTTTTCCCTCTTTCCTGATGACTTTGCTATACTAATGGAAAGAGCAAGTATTTTCTCTGTTCATTACTGTATCCCTAGTGACTAACATATCGTGCCTATCAAACTTCTAAAATGGGCTCAATTTTATATTTTGAAAGATCAAATAAATCCAAAATTTATATTTTTATCTTTTACATCCAGATACATTTCCTGGGTTATTGGATATATTCTTGCTTTTTAGTATCTGCACTCTAAGACCAGATATACAGGAAGCCAGATATATTAAAGTGAACGTCATAATAAGATTATATCTCATAGGGTGATTTTAGCTACTGGAGCAAATAAATTCCCAGATTTTCATGGCATAACAATACACAGTTATTTCATGCTGATGTAATAATGCATTGTTTAATTACACATTTGCAAGCAAAATTCCTGCAGGATGTCTGTGTGGTGACTCAGGGACTGAGGTTCCTTCTGTTTTGTGATTCATAGGCCTTCAAAATATCTCTGTTAACAAACAGGGTTGACGGCATTAGACACACTGTTGTTTATCATGTATTTACTTTTAGAACACTTTTAGATTTACAGAAAAATTGAGAAGGTAGTACAGAGGGTTCCCATATACCTTGCACCCTGTTTTCTGTACTAACACTTCATATTATTATAGGATTTGTTACAACTAATGAATAAATATTGATACATTATTATATTGAATAAATTTTGATACATTATTATTATAAAGTATGACCAAAGTCATACTTATTCAGGTTATCTAATGTCTTTTTTTCTGTTCCATAATCCCACACAGGATACCACATTACACTTATTGCATGTTTTCTTTAGACTGTTTTTGGCTGTGACCCTATCTCTGAATCTCTTTGTGTTTGATGACCTTGACTGGTCTGATATCTTATAAAATATTTCTCTATTGTAATTTAGATGTTTTTCTTCTGATTCAACTAGGGTTATGGATTTTAAGGTGGACGACAGGAGAGGTAAAACTCTATCTCATCATGTCCTATCAAGAGTATCTACTATCAACATGGTTTATCAGTGCTTATATTGACCTTAATCACCTGGCTGAGATACAATTTGTCAGGTTTCTCCACTGTAACGTTACCTTGTTTTTCCTTTTCCATTTTTACTCTTTGGAGGGAGGTAACAGTACAGTTTACATTTATGGAATGGGGGTTTATGTTCTCTGTTCTTGAAGGCAGGGTATCTATATAAATTATTTTTAATTCTTCTGCATGAGAGTGATTTGTCTGTTCTCCCACATATATTTATTCAATTATTTATTTATCAATATGATAAATGGATATTTCACTTATCTTTTGGGTTATAATCCATTAGTTCTTTATTAATTTTGATACTCAAATTTTCCAGCATTGTCCATTAGGTAGTTTTTAGCTGGCTGCTGCTGAGTCCCTTTTATATATTTCCATCAATTAAGTTTTGTATGTATTTATTTATTTATTTAACACCTTGTTGTTTTCTGGCACTATTAGAAATATTTGTAGTGCCAAATATTTAGGTTCTTCATGTAAATTTCTTGCCTCAGTCTTAGTATTAGTCATTTCTCCTAGGAGTAATGTTTTTTGTTGTTGCTTTTGTTTTTGTTTTTGTTTTCATTGTAGGATAGCAGTAGAATCAAATGCAGGGATTTGATTCTAGTTGTGCCAGTTAATACTAGGATCTTGCTTTTAGACCCTGTAAACTGACAAAGCAAGGAAATGTGCATGCATTTAGCCTCTGTATAAAATATATTTCTACATCAGTGTCTAAGTAAGCTAAAAATGAGTGTACAGTGGTCTCTCAACTTTACTCCATTACCACATTGATCTTTCAAGCGTTCTTCTTAAAAATTTCAAAGTTCCACATCAACAGTAAGAAATCTGGCTTCCATGTATTTATTTAACTTTTCAGTTTCAGTACTCATGTATAGTAGCACTAGGTCTGTTAACTTGTACCCTGATGAGAAGCAACTTTATCAACAAAAGAACAGTGCTTATATACTTTTAAATTTATTTATTTTTCTTCAGCCTTACAGAATTAATTATTTTTAAAAGTTTCTTAGGTCAGCCAATTAATACCTTCCTACTTCTTTCCCACTCTGTTCAGGAGATTGCTCAGGAGATTGTAATAGAGTTAGAATATTTTGCTTTCTATTCTAAAATCGTTTTTATTTGCACTTATTAAGGTTTATACTTTGCATTATAAAGATCTAGAGCTTTGACAAGCATGTTGTATAATTTACCTGCAAATACATTATCACACAGAATAGTTTCACCATCCTAAAAATCCCCTGTGTTTCACATAGTCAAACCCCTTCTTTTCTTCACTGACCATTTACTGTGTTTATAGTTCTTCCTTTTCCAGCTATTGTATCATTGGATTAATACAGTATGTGGCCTTTTCAGACCTGTTTCTTTCAACTAAAATATACATTAAGGTCCATCTATGTCTTTATGTGACTTCATAAATCAATTCTTTTCATTACTGAGAAATATTCCATCGCATGGATGTAATCATAGTTTGCTCATCTGTTCATCTATTGAAGCACATCCTGATTATGTCTAGTTTTGGACAATTGTGAATAAGCTGCTGGGAAATATTGGCATGCAGGCTCTTGTGTAGACATAAGTTTTAAAGTCAGTTGGGTTAATGCCAAGCATTGTGGTTGATGGATCCCATGGCAAAACTATATATGTGGTTAAAAAAAAAAAAAAAATCACTGAATTACAATCCTAAGTGGATGTACCATTTTGTATTCCTGCTACCAGGTAATAAGAGTCACTGTTTCTCTGCATGCTTACTTGCATTTGGTATTGTCAGCTTTTCTATTACAGCCTTTCTGTTAGATGTATGGCAATATCTCTGTTGTTCTTCTAATTTGTATTTTGCTAATGAAGAATATCATACATCTTTTTGTATGTTCATTTGTCATTTGTATTTCTTCTCTGGTTCATATCTCTTTAAATCTTTGTCCTCATCAGATCTTTAAGTTTTTGTTTGTTATTTGTTCTACTGTTGAGCTCTAAGAGTTTTTTGTTTTGGATACAAGCCCTTTACTATAAATGTGTTTTAATGATTTTTCTCCCAGTCTATAGCTTTTTTCATTCTCTTAACTGCTTACATTATCCACACACTCTCACATGTAGAATTTTTCCATTAGAATCCTTAACATATTAAAGTTATCTAAAATTTCCTGTCTGGTAATCCCAAAATATATACCACATATGAATATGGTTTTTGTGATTTCCTTTTCTCTTCATGTTTTTTATGTTGTTTTGTTTTTGTCCTTTGGGTTGCCTTGTAAATTTTTGTTTCAAGTTGAACATAATGTATTTTGGTAATAGCAACTGTGGTTAAAAGCTTTTTAGCATGAGGTGTTAAATTTATCTGACCAGGAGTATGCCTGGAGTTAATATTTGTTCTAGGTGTAGATGCCAGAGGTTTCAAAATTCCCCAAATGTCCTGTGTTGTCTCCTTTCCTGTCTAGGCTTCCCTAAAAACTCCTCTTTAAATGAAATCAGTGCATTGTATCTTTTTTATCTGCAAATGCCATTATTAAACTTGAACTCTGTTGATTTGGCATTAAGGTGTGTGGACCATAGAAGAATTTTTTAACATTCTAATTAAATTGCAAATTTTAGTGGGACTTTTTTTTCCTGGATATTGCCTTCAGAAACAACTTACTCTGACTCCCTACTTTTGGAGAGACAGAAAGCTTAAAGGGAGCAGAGTTGGGTGACTCAGATAACCCTCTAGTAAAGTACTTTTCCTTACTGAGTAGGTCTCTTTTTATACAGAGTGCTCTAGGCAATTCCAAAGCATTTACTTTCCCATCACCCTGCCAGAAATTATAGGATTTTTCTTGGGGATTCACCCTGAGAACTTTGTTGAGTTCCTGGAGATAAATCTGTGGAAATGTGGGAAGCTTTAAAACGGTGAGCCCCAGAGCTCCCAAGTCTCCTAATAGTGTACATTCCACTTCTAGAATTAATCAGTGTTACTGTTCAAGTGTTTTTACTTGTTTGTGGCTCCAGCATCTCCTGCTTTTGGCAAGAATAAACTGGCTGCAATTATCTGAATTCACGTCTTTCTCCAGATTTTGGGGCGCTATGTATTTTGTGACCACAATTCTCTAGTGGATCCAAGAAAAGTCATTGATTTGAGTTTGTTGTTATTGTTGTTGTTGTTGTTGTTGTTCCTCTTCTTCTTTTTGTTATGAGTCCAGGAATGACAGGTTCTAAGATTCAACATGTTGGAGCTAAACCTGGAAGTCCAGCTTACTGATTTTTAGCATTCCTATCCAGAATAGCATTCCTATGCAGAGTTATGTCAATATACTGGCAAGGACCACTTACAAGACTCCAACTAGTTGGAAGAATATCTGGGGAACATAATTCCTGGTTGAGTAATTGCATTCTGGAGACAACATTGTGAGGAAAAGCACAGGCTTTGGTGGGCATTTAGGTCTCTCATTCATGAAGCTTATGAAGGAAAAGATGAAATAAACATATAGAAAACATTTCATGAGTTTCTAACACTATATTAGCTATTTAAAATATGTGCTGTTATTTACACTTTATATTTCTATTCACCACTAAAGGTGGTTAGATACCTTGTAAGAAGTTGGATCAGAGAATTCAGTCAAATGCCCAAAGGCAAATAGCTCAATTGATCTTTTAACCTAAATCTATAAAACTATGGAAAGTGATTGAGCTGTGGTAGAGATTTCAATCTAAATATGATTATACTTTCAAAATAATTTTAGAAAAATTAATCATTTATAGTGGAAATTCTAATCAAAGAAACTGTGGGTTTTTTTTTTTTTTTCATTATTCAAGTGGTTCTCATATATGCCAATGTCTCTAAGTAAAACATACAAAATCCTCACTCCTGCTTTTCCTAAGCAAGCCCACAGAGTTTAGACCATAGCTGTTTCTGTAAAGGCCTGGGCCTTATCCAGCCCTCATCACTAGTGCAGAGCCCCCTTTCTTTTGTCCTGCATCCATCTTTGCTGTGGTGAATAGTAATGTCTGTTCATGTCCTCTGCCCATTTCTTGATTGGGTTATTTGTTCTTTGGGTGTTGAGATTGCTAAGTTCTTTATAGATTTTGGACACTAGTCCTTTATCTGATATGTCATTTGCAAATATCTTCTCCCATTCTGTCAGTTGTCTTTTGATTTTGTTCACTGTTTCCTTTGCTGTGCAAAAGCTTTTGATCTTGATGAAATCCCAATAGTTCATTTTTGCCCTTGCTTCCCATGCCTTTGGTGATGTTCCTAGGAAGATGCTGCTGCCGCTGAAGTCGAAGAGGTTGCTGCCTGTGTTCTCCTCAAGGATTTTGATGGATTCCTTTCGCACATTGAGGTCCTTCATCCATTTTGAGTCTATTTTTGTGTGTGGTGTAAGGAAATGGTCCAATTTCATTTTTCTGCATGTGGCTGTCCAGTTTTCCCAACACCATTTATTGAAGAGGCTGTCTTTTTTCCATTGGACATTCTTTCCTGCTTTGTCGAAGATTAGTTGACCATAGAGTTGAGGGTCTATTTCTGGGCTCTCTATTCTGTTCCATTGATCTATGTGTCTGTTTTTGTGCCAGTAGCATGCTGTCTTGATGATCACAGCTTTGTAATAGAGCTTGAAGTCCGGAATTGTGATGCCACCAACTTTGGTTTTCTTGCTGTGGTGAATAGTATATTATAACTGTAATACCTCTTTGTTTTCTGTTAAAAAAGAAAGTTATTCAGATTGTAACTGACTTTGTTACTGAATTCAATTTTTATATTTTCTTTCTGGCCAAGCATATCACCTGAATATAATAACTCTGTCTCATTTTCAATATTTATACACCTTTTATCTTATTGCTCTTTCCAGGACATCATAAAACAATACTAATACTGGCAAGTATGCTTGTTCTTTTTACACATCAATTCTTGCTGAGACTATTGTGGTGACCTCATCACTAGGTCTCTAAGCTCCATTTTTATTCTCTGTAATATTCTATGTAATCAGCTCCTCATATAGCATAGCTGTGACTTGTTTAAAGTCTATTTTGTGCATTAGCTGGTCAGATCAATTTTGTTACTGATGGCCACCATAAGAATTTCCATAGTATCTGAAACAAGGTAGAGCTATACAATTTATATTAAAATATCCCTTTTTTAATTTACCTTACATTTTTTCTAGCTATTTGACATATTTTATGTAACTAAAGAGAACTAAGAAAATGTCAAAAGCAGAATCCTATTCGTTCTAATCAGGGAAAGAGAACAAGAATTTGGAAATTTTACAAAACTGGGTCTCCCAATGCCTAACAATCTGGCATAGAGAGGATCGTACAAGTCTTGTTTTCTTTCCACTTTCTGATCTGCCAATAATTCTATTCGGCAAATTCACGGGGAAGCTAGGGGGTATGGAAGCTCATTGATGAAGTCCAGAAAACTTACCTTTACTGGACATAGCAATTGGAGGAAAGAAAACTGGGGTATCATTAAGAAGATTCAAATGAAATAATCCAGCATAGGTGATTTATGCCAATTATTGTCCCAAGGTAAAACATTTTTTCCTAATACAGACCATGTACAGAGTCAAATATTGCATAATAACATCAATTAATTCATACACTCTTCAACCTTAAAATGTTAATCACCAGTGATATTCACATAAGCCACTGGAGAAAAAAGAAGAAAAGGAAAAAGAAATAAAATAGAGCTGCCTGGTTCCTATTTCTGTATCTGGACACAAAGTATAAATTGATAATGATAACTTCCTTCTTTTCTATTTTTCCTTAAATTCCACCAGTACCTTAGCAGAATGGAATAGAAGTGAGGTTTCTCACTGAATAATCTGGCTTTCAGACTTCGCCCTCCTTACTTTTATATATGAGATCAATTGAACTCTCCTTGGAAATTGGGATCTATCATTTCGGTACAAACTTTCTTTTGTTGTTTGAGATTAGAAAACAGAGTTAAGCCCCAATTTGACAGAAAAACAAAGCAATATGTGTGGGCTAATAGTTGCATCCATCCCTTTAGAAAAATACCTTCACGTCTACTGAAATAAAGGTTCTGGGCAAGAAGCAAACATTTATTCAGTGAATTATTTGGTGTCCTAATGAGGGGGCCCACTCTCAAATTCACTTCATGATTCACACCCATGCAGTCTGACCGTGGAGGTATGACAACATATAGTGGCCTTTGGTTTAAGGCACACAGTGAAAGCTTTCCAGGTGTCTTTTGAAAGAGAAGATAATGGTACCTTTAGTAGAGTATTCTGCTTTTCTATCAAACTAGCTGCCTTGTAGTGATGGAACACTAGAAAAAATTAAATCCTTATGCTTAAGTACATTGTCCCACTACTTTCTCCATAAAGAAGATCTTTGGTTGGTATTTTATAGTTCCAAAAATGATGATAATAATGTCAGATACACTGCAGGCAAGAAAGGAAAATCTGTATCCAAAGTCATGAGTTTTTTGGAGGACAAACTGTTGCCCTGTTCATGATCCAACATAATCCATTTACTGTTCAGGCACTTTAGGAATAGTGTTATATGAGGGGCTAAGTGTTGGCCAATGTCTTATGGAAACCAGACACTTAGCAAGATCTTGATCAACACATGCATATCTCCATTTCTGCCAACATGATAAATTTGTTCACAGAACCTTAGATCAAGACTGAAGTAGCAGGATAAAAAGGTGGAGTGTCATCTACAAAACTTTAGAACAATTCTGTTTTGTCTCATTTTATGTTTAACTTGCATTGAGAATGAGTAAATCTTTTCTGTAAAGGGCCAGATATTATTTTAGGATTTGTGGTTTCTATGGTCTCTATCACAACTACTTATCTCTATGGGTCTAAGCACAAAAGCAGCCATAAAGAATATCTGGACAAATGTGACTATGTTCCAATAAAACCTAATTTACACAAACAGATGGTATAGCAGTTTTTGGTCCACAGGCCATCATTTGTCAACATGTGATACACTTGATCATAGAACATTTCACCAATCTGTAAGCTAGTCCTCTGTTAACTGGAAATGGGAAACTACCAAGAGGCCAAGTTTAGCATGTACCCTATGAGTCTGATCAGGTGTGGTGCTGGAGCTGCCTCACAGGCTCCCACGAAGCAGTTATGTCCATCCTTCCTGTCTTCAAGCATTGACCAGTATTCGATTATGGAAATTAACAAGTACTAAGAGTTAGGGCTTCTCACAACCTCCAACTGGAATGCTAGTTGTTGAACACTACCAGCATTCTACTGGTTTTAACCTTTGCTCCTAGAGTTTGTCTTCAAGTCTGGTTTAATTTTTGCCAGTTCTGTTTTATAATAGAACATGCTCCACATGTTCAGTTTTATGATTGGACAGATCAGATTATATCCAATGCATGACGTCCCATTAGTTTTCTGCTCTCCAGACTTAGATATTCTCTGATCATGTGTTTCAGACAAGATCTTAGCTACCCATTCATTTCATTCATACAGATTCCATTATTAAATAGCCATTATCAGATCCATGCTAGTCAAAATACTATGAGAACTACTTTTATTCTCTCATTTGCTATAATTAAGTTCCTATATCTTTGCTAGGGAAGCATAAGATTTGGCTTCTACTCAAATCCCAGTATTTCCATTAAATTGGGACTACAACCTCCTGTGGCTTCATCCATCTTCATCTCTGCCATCAGCTTCCACCATAGTTCTTTCCAGCAAAATCGGAGGCTATTTCTCCAATGGATTCCTTAATAAAAAGTAGAGGGTATAACCACCAGGCCATCTGGAGGTTATATTAGGAAGTAGTTGGATAGGAGCAATATCTTAGCTCCATTTTAACATTTCCTTTTTTCCCCTTCTTTTAAAATATTTTACTTATAACTTACTCTAAGCCCAACATGGGGCTTGAGCTCACAACCCTAGGATCACTCACTCACTGACTGAGCCAGCCAGATGCCCCTACACTTTCATCTATCTAAGCCTTTTACTTCTTTCTTTAAGAACAAGCAAAATTATTCCAGCATTCAACCTCCCTTATTCCAGGCATGGAATCAGCCAACCTGTGGATTATAGATGGCATTCCCAGAAGACTGATTCAACACCTCCTCCATAGGTCTATTTTTCAATGCTATTCTGGTAAAAATTTCCTATGTGTCAGAGTTCTAATTGCAAAGAACACATTCAAATAGGTAACAGAATTGCTTAAGAAAAGAGCTATTTAAATGTGTAGGGAAAACTATGAAAACTGAAAGAAGCAGTGTAGTTCCCAGGGACAATAATAGTAGGGAATTCTGCTACCATAGACCTGAAGAAAAGAGGGAAGAAGTTTCTTTGGGAATAGGGCTGCCCATCAACCTTAACATTTGGTAGAGGGACACAGTAAACATGTAGTGATCTGACGGGAGTGGGACAGGCAAAAGAATAAATACCCTAACCCACTTAAACCCAATTAATAGCCAGGTGCCAGGGAGACCATTCAGGCTATCAATTAAAGTCAGAGCTCCAGGCCATAGTGCTGATTCAAGAATAGTCAAGAATGAATCTGGAAAGATCACAAGATAATATCTAGCACAGATAAAGTGTAGGCATAAAGATTGTTCTGAGAAAACTATAAATTAAAAGAAAAATTGAGGGGGAAATAGCACCACAAAAGCCAAAGGGGAAATTTCAAAGGTAAATGATATGGTCAATAATAACGTTAACAATAACCACAATAATTATTTTACAGATTTTATTTATTGATTTGACAGAGATCACAAATAGGCAGAGAGGCTGGCAGAGAGAGAGGAAGGGAAGCAGGCACCCTGCTGAGCAGAGAACCTGATGCGGTGCTCGATCCTAGGACGTTAGGATCATGACCTGAGCTTTAACCCACTGAGCCACCCAGAAGCCCCTACCACAATAATTTTAATGGCTTCAATTTATTAAGCATTTAATGTTTTCCAGTAATTGGAACAATTTCATTATTTCTTAAAATGTCTGTATGTGGTATGAATTATTTTTTCCTTAGTAATGAGCGATGTGTAGCTTGAGAGGTTGTGTAACATTACTAAGTTTACACAGAGAGTAAGCCAAAGACTGTTGCCTGCCAAAACCAGCCTCTTAAATACTGAATTCTAAATCATCAAGTGAAGTGCTATGAGGGGTTGAGGAAAGGAAGACTTATAAAATATTGTTGGATTTGATGAAGTTGCTGATTAGTGATCATAGATAGAGTCCTGGTGTTAAACTGACAGGCTCTTAAGAAGTAGTGGCAACAGTTACAGATTAGATACTCTCCGGAATTTGATTCTGAATGATGAAAAGTAAGTAGAATGGTAACTAAGGGCTAAACACACACCCCCCCCCCCCCCCCCCCCCCACACACGTGTGTTTTTGTTTTTGTTTTGTTTTGTTTTAACAGCACACCTATACATATTTGAAAAGAAGTAGGGTGAAAGATTTTGTGAAGAAAAAATGGAAAATATTGAGTGGGATTATATACAGGCAAAGGAATCCCAGATTATATAGGAGAGGATTATTTTTAGAGTACAGTGATGTGCTTCCTAAGATTCTTAGTAAAATAGAATGAGCACTATAATGGAATTATTTTTATTTCATTGGACGTGTGCTGTTTTTATAGAAAATATTAGAAAACATGTCAAATTCATATACACACAGACATATAGTTTAGACAAGAATATTAAGAACTTATGTTTTTACCATTTTTCTTCTTTTGTCTCTAATCTTGGGCTTTCAGGAAATATTCTGTATTATAATGTTAAAGAGTAATATTTTAAAATTGACCTTTTTTCTGCCTGTGCTGTTAGCTTGTAAATTATTTGCATTTTTTACCTATTTAGAATTTTAAAAAATAAATAAAAATTGGTGACCTAGGATATTTTTTCAAAGAGTCTACATAGCTTTCAAGAAGTAGAAGAAAGGAAGTGCCTGGGTGACTCATTTGGTTAAGTGTCCAACTCTTGATTTTGACTCAGGTCATGATCGCAGAGTTGTAAGATCAAGCTCGGTAAGGAGTCTCTTTAAGACTCTCTCTCCGTTTGTCCCTCTCACCCCCCCTCTCCCTCTCTAAAAGAAGAACAAAAAGAAGTAGAGGAAAGTGAAGTAACTTTTCTATGACTTTGGAACACCATGTAAGTTTCAACTAATTTTTTTTTCCCTTTTGAATGAATTTACTGATTTTCTCATTTGATCTAACTGATGAGTTCACTTCAGCCTCCTGTGAATATGAGTTACAGTTAACTAAAAATGGTAGTTCTGAAATCATATGCGATTCTGATTCACACTGAGGCCTGACAGTGGTACTTTACTTTCTACATCAAACTAGCTCATTAAGAAAATAATAATCACTCACTGTCAGCAACTGCTTCTTATATGTCAGGTACTGTTATAAATAACATATAAATTGTTTCATCCTCACATCACCTTTCTGAGGAAAGTTCAAGTAAGATTACATCCATTTTACAGATAAAGTACCAGCTGGTTAAATAACATGCCCACAGTTCTCAGTTCAGAACTGTTAGAACTGTTCAGAACATACCCATTTAGCTCTACTCTATGCCATCTTCTAGGTTTGCCACTCAGTTTACAAGGTCAAGATCCTTAACAGAAACCATGTTTCAATACCCATGTTAATCTTCATATTTATACCAAATGGATTGAAAGAGAAGAGGGAAGTAGAGACCTTTCCCCTGTCTGACATGGGAAGACCTCAGCCACTGTTTGTGGCATCCCTAAATCAAGCTTCTGTGCATTTCATGATTCTTGACAGAGAATTCAAAATATTTTATTACACAATATGAATTCAAATGAAAATGAAAAAAAAATTCAGTTTGCTAGTTTCACTTCAGAAAGATAAGATATGTGGGTTGTTCCCTTTTTTTTTTTTTTTTTTTTTCATTAGCTGCCTACCCGCCTAGGGTATGTCCCTATTACATCCACAAATCCAGAGCTGAAGGTAAAAACACAGCCATAGAAAATCAGCTGGCCGAATATCTAAAGCTAAATATAATTACCTTCTATATGGTCAAATAAACTGAATTTTACCTGGCATTTATGGGCATATATTAATAGGTGATGGCATTTTAAGCCATCTTGTTTTATTCAGTAAGAGAAACATGAATTTCTGCAGATAATTGCCTACATTTAAAGATGTCAAAAAATGGTATGCTCATGATTTAATCAAAATGTACTGTTATTTATGAAACATTAAAACACTACACTGGAAAGAATAATATGTTATTTGAACTATTTACATGTGCTATTTTAGACTATGAATTTTAATCTAAATCAATGCAGATTTTTATTTCACAATATTTTCATAATTATAATTTCATGGCTTTCCTATAATTCAGTAGAATGTAATGGAGAGAACTTTTCTCTACAATATTAATATTTATTGTGTTCAGGTGAGCAAAGCAATACATTAGGAATATGTAGCAGTTGCCACAAAATGAATAAAGGAATAAGGCATCTCACATTAGTTTAAGTGATTGAAGATAAAGTAAAATATTATTTTTGAAAACATACCAAATGTTCTCCAGATTAAAAAAAAAAAAAAGGTATGAAAAACAGAAACTTGGAATTACTGTGATTTGTAAATGTGATTTGAAACCTGGAAATAAAAAGACATTGTTCATCAAATTATAGTATAAACACCTACCTTAAGTGTAAGTTTTTCTTCATTGCCAAATAGTTTTCACCTGTCTATCAATTACTTGGTTTGGTACAAAATTCTGAAAGCAAAAATATGCTAGAATTTAGAATTTTATACATAAGTTACAATCAGATATCCCAGTTTTTCTCTACGTATGAACAAAATTTTCTTCAGATTTAAAAAGAAAAAGAATTAAAAGAATTAAAGACTGGTGTCTTCTAAATATTCATACTTGGGTCATTATTTTTCCAAGGACAGTAGAAACTTTGATCAATTCCCAGGATACCTAGCAAGCATATTATTTTAGGCATCAACAACTAAGAACTGCAAATTGGATTTATGCCTGATAGAGGAAAAAAGTAGATGAAACAATTTTTTCTTAATGTCTCTTTCACTCCAAATTCTACTATTTTAGTTTAGTCTGTGAGATACTAAAATCCTTACTGGGACTAACACCATTATTTGTATTTCAAATACTTCATCCTAGTCTACACTGTGTGATGCAGTAGAGTGTTAGCTATGCAAAAAAATCTTATGCATAAAAATTTAAAAAACAATCACTTCCTTTCTAAAAATGTATCTTTTGCAATAGTGTATTTAGTATTATGAATTTAAATAAAACGTTTTTCAGAAGGCACATTCTCTATTATTCGAAATCACTGTATAAGATGTAAAGACAAAATCAAGTAAATTTCCAAGCCATAATTGATGTATACTTTGGTTTAGTTTAATAATTTATTTTTTTATTTTTAGATTTTTAATTATACTTTAATAATTAAAACATTTTTGATGCTAATATAAAACAGTTTTAATTCACCTGTGAATCTTATTATTCTCAACTTATTAACTAAGTATGTTCATGATTATTTCTATTTGACTTTCTTTCCTTCACCATCCTAGACATGTGAAATCCTTTGAATACATACTGAGAAATTTATAAGGATACAATCCATTTTTGTGTAAGATATATCTCCACATAGGTAAAAGTTATTCACCCTCTTGACAGTTGGAGCTAACAAACTGACACAAACATTAATTAATGGCCATTTGAGTCAATTTATACCATTAGCCTTTGACATTAAAAGTTATGTATATTATCTTAGGATTTCCAAAGGCTGATTTGAATTTTATGATTTTTGTTTTATATCAAGCAATGTGATTCAGTTGAAATTTATATACACTAGATTTACAATAAAATAATGAAGACATTTAACTAAGTGATAATTATACATAAGATTAATAGAGGGAAGGAAGGACATGGCATTTAGATAAATCCTGAAATGGTAAAAGATTTCAAGAACTTTTTATATGATGTTCCTACTATTGTCAATTAATACATGTGCTGATATAAGAAACCTATTTATTTAAATATTGAATTCATTTCATAGTAGACTTTAATTGCCATTAATGTGAACTGTCATTTATTTAATAGCTAGTATTCCCAAGACACTAATATAAAAGTTTTATACCCATTATTTTATAATCTCTAAATAATTTTTCAAGGCATGAATTATATATTCCTTTTTATGTGAGCACATAAGTAACCTGCCCAAGGTCACAGAGATACTTGGTTGATTAGCCAGTGCTTTGAGTCTAAATTTTAAGCTTTCTCCATTATACTGTTTCCATATCGAACTGTGAAATATACACAGAAGCTTTATGCTTTTATGCAATATTTATCAGGATGAAACCATGCTCCAGATCTTAATATATAGTCAGCCCAAATGGAATTGTGAGTGCCATGGAAGCAAGAATGGTGTCTGCTTCATCTTTCCTTTGGAAAGGTGACATGTGGTCTACGCCCATACCACCCTGAACCCGCCCGATCTCATCTGATCTCGGAAGCTAAGCAGGTGGGGCCTGGTTAGTACTTGGATGGAAAGGTGACATGTGAACAATAGAAGGAGTACTTATGTAGAGCCAGATTTTTCTGGTTCAAACTGTAACTCATTGGTATAAGTCTGAGTCATCAACTTTGTTTCCTCACCTATAAAATGGGAATGATAAAAACAACACGATAATATTGTTATGTGTATTCATTAATAATAGCATATGAAAGACTGGCACATCCAAAGCATTCATCATCTTTATCTTTAGTATTTTACCCAAGGTAAAGTTTAATTACTGATTCTTATGTAGAATACCAAGTTTATTATTTTTTTTTTGTTATATAGGTTTATATATGTGCTTGTATATAGGTTTGCATATGTTTGTATATGTACAACATATGTGTATAAATATTGAGTGAGTTGGCCCAGAATGTAAACTGATGCTAAGAAAACATTGATTTTTAAAGGTGTCATGGTTTCAAATCATTCTCACCAGCATTATCTGAACAGATGGAAAACACAGTGTTGGTTTTTAAGACTAGAACCATAAAGTCCAGAAGGAACATCACAGGCTTCTCTTTCTGAGTACGAAACTTTAAAACCCAGTAACATGAAGCCAATCTCACCAGAGCTCCACCATGATTAACATTATCTTTCCTATTTGAAAAAAGAATATGAACTCATTGGGCCTTGTACCCTATGTCTCTTGTTCACTGACCAAATCAAATTTTTTCCTGGTCAAACATGTCTTCCCAACTCTCACTCCCTAGTGGTTATACTTGCTTCACCATTAGCTGTACTTCCATAACATCTCCTTATTCACCCACAACTCTTAAAAGATGACACACTATCCTATTCCTACCTCAAACTCAGGGTCCCTTCAGCAGCCACATGGGTAATTGATATTTAACCTCATTATTTTTAATAGGTATGATGACTCAATACATTATCTTCAGAGACACCAAATTTGACCACATAAGGGCTTCCACAGAAATCTTACATATATTTACTCTTTCTCGTTTGACCCACTTCTTTAATTTTTTTTAATTGCCTAAGAATGATCTGTACCTTTACCAGTTCCCTTTCCTTGACAATTTTGTTTTCCTCAATCAGATTATTTTCCAACCAAATTTCAGCCCATTTCTTCCTTGAAACCAGCTTTCACCACTGTTTTTCTACCTTTTTGGCAATATTCCAATTATAAACCTACCTAATTTGTTGCAAATGGCAAACTCTCATTCTTTTTCATGGCGGAATAATAGCCCATTGATTATGTATACCACTTCTTCACTCATCCATGGATGGACACTTGGGTTTCTTCCATATCTTGACTTTTGTAAATAGCCCCTGCAGTAAACACAGAGGGGCACATATCTTTTTGAATTAGTATTTTCATTTTCTTTAGATAAATACCTAGTAGTGAAATTATTAGATCATATGATGATTTTATTTTTAACTTTTTGAAGAAACTCCACACTGTTTTCCACAGGGACTATAGCAATTTGCACTCTCACCAACAATGAACAAGGGTTCTTTCCTCACTACATTCTTGCCAACACTTGTTATTTCTTGTCTTTCTGATTTTAGTCATTTGGACAGGTTTAATGTAATATCTCATTGTGGTTTTGATTTGCATTTCCTTAGTGGTGAGTGGTGTTAAGCATCTTTTCATTTGTTTTTTGGCCATCTGTATGTCTTCTTTGGAAAAAATGTCTATTCAGGTTCTCTGCCCATTTTTAATCAGATTTTTTTGTTGTTGAGTTGTATAAGTTCATTATATATTTTGGATGTCAACTCTTTATCACATTCCATTACCTACGCCCAAGCTGTAAAGAATTGTTAGAGAAAATCACGCAGGATCTAAGATTGGTTCCATTATAAATTCATGATATCTAGCACAAACAAAAATTTAAATACCAGGAGAGCTTTTTCCTCTCTCAGTGTACTCATCTCTCTCATGCTCCACACAGGTTATTGTACATCTTTTATTTCACCCAAACCTCTCCTACCCCATCTTTATCTTTCAGTAGCAAATTTGCATTTTTCCCTCAAAACAGAAGGAGGAGATATATAAAAGCAACACTGACACAAACTGGCATACACATTGTTACTACCAACCTACTTACTGATGAGCTTACCTGTCCATGTTTGGGTATTTCTCACTGATACTATTTTCACAATAACACAGGTGGTGTTTCTCAGTCTAATCCAAACAAGTCTTCATTAAATCACGTTCCTACTTTCTTCTCTTCCTCTCTATTTGCTTTATGGTACCATTTGCCATCTCTAAGGACTCTTCCCAATATTATTTTAAACATGAACAGTTTACATTGCTTTTGTAAAACTAATAGAAAAACAACATAGCTCTCCTTTGATCCTATGTTTGTTTCTGTTCCCTGCTTATTCTTTTATCTCTGTCCCACTGACACTTTTCAAAACATGCATGCATGAGCTGTTTTCACTTTCCACATACTTACCCTCAACTCATATCATATAAATGTGGACCTCTTAATAGCACACCATTATGACAGTGGAAAGTTATTTTGAAGGCTATTAAAAGTCTGTGGATATGTATAATGATCACCATCAGTCCTTAATTCACCTCTCAGAAGTATTCTGCATCCCATCTTTTAACGTGACATCATGCTCTTCTGGTTTTCTTATAAACTTCTAATCACTCCCCAGAAACATCAACATATGTTTAATGAGCTAACAAAGACTTCATAGAAAGGTGTCACGATGTCCTATACCCTTTTTATTTTTAGTTTCTTTTTTTGACACTCTTTTTCAATGCTCAGTTTCTAGAAAACACTTTAAATAAACTTCCTCTCCAATCACATTTTGTATATTTGTATTCTCTCCAACCCAGACATTTAATATTGAGTATAGCATGAATAATAGTTCAACACTGCTTCTTGGGAGAAAATGTGTAATGGTATTTTTGCTCTGTGTCAACTGGCCTGAAGGAATCTATATGAAATTAATATTCATGCTCCTTTTATGTTGACATATATTCTGAAGGGCTGAGAGGAGCCTGAGGTCAGAACCTAGGTAGCGAGCTTTCTGAACTTTTTCATGCAGTGTCTATTTGCATAAAGTTTTATGGTTTAGCTCGCTTGCCTGGTACCTTCTATCCTAATCAGGCAGTTCATTTAATATCTCTAGTAGTGCCCATATTTTTTTCAAACTTTCCCCTAAAAAGAAGTAAGCCTTTTTTTCCTTTTTTACCCAAGTATACATAGGATATCTCACTACAACCAGACCAGACACATCTCAAAATCCATAAACACTTAATCTAACCAGTCAGCTCCACAGTATTCAGTTATGATTTCTCAACTATTGTAACATGTGTTTTCTTCATACCATTTCTTTTATCTAGAATGAATTTTAAGGGAAATGCCAAGAGTCATAGACAGAATGATCTAAAAGATCAGTTTTTCTGATGTGCCCCAGAATTTATAGTACTTATGGTTAACATTTGTATTCTTTTATTATTTTAAAATTTTAATATGTCAGACATAAGTATATAGTCCGCAGTTTTAATGAAATGTTGAGAACCTCTTTTAAATCACTGCAATGTACAAGGTTAGAACAATACATTCATTTTGATTATTTTTTAGTGAATATATCATAGAAAGATTTATAGGATCAATATAAATAACAGAGAGCTCTTAAAGACAAAAAGTCAGAGGATTAACAAAATGAATATCTGAGAATATTCCCCATCTCTGCACAAGGCCCAACAATAGAAATGATCAATCTGAAACTAATCCCTCTTTCTGACATTAAGAAGTAGTGCATTAGAGCATAGAACTCTTTGGTAAAAAGTCTTGTCTGTTCATGTTATCAGAGTTTTAGATTATCTTAGGGATTTTTGAAAATATCTAACCATGCTTTTCAAATCAATCTCAGAATAAACATACACACAAAACAAATAAACAGAAACTAAATAATTAGGTTGTGAGTAAGGCTAGCCATTTTTGACTGGCTTATGAAAAGTTCAATGCTATCAGATCTATGGTTTCTGTCCTTAAGAAGGCTATGAACTCTGATCCTAGCTAATTAACTTTGCGCTAACTCTAGGGCCAAAGTTTACCAAAGAAGAAATACTTCTATGTTTATCCTACACTCCAAAAATTTACCTCTGTTTCCAGAGGCAATATTTACTAGACTCCAACTGCTTAAAAAGTCTTAAAATTGTTACCTCTCATTCAAAGGTTAAAATGTGCTATTTTTAAAGAAGAATAACATTGACAGCTTTATATAGTTTCGTATATAAAGCACTCTTGTTTTCATAAACATTTAATGAACCTCTATAGGTTTCTTTATTTATTCAGATAACAGAAGCTTTTTAACAACTATGTGGGAAAAGATGCTTTCATAAGGAGGGAAAATGTTGGATCTCTAGAGTTTACATTGTTTAAGCTTAATTAAAAACCTGCATTTCTCTTAAAAAGAGATTCAGACTGAGCCTAGGGTTATTTCTAAGCAGAAAAATAAATGCAAAACCGAGTTACAAATATTAAAAATGAGAGGAAATAAGTTGAAAAGGTAAAGTTGAGATATAAACTGCAGATTGGAGAAGGATTAAAACACACATTGTGATTTTATTGAATGGGCTCAAATTTAGCTTTATGTGATGTTGCTGCAAAACAATAACAAAAACCAAGCTTTTAGCTACATTCATAATTGAAATAACCATTGGATAAGTACAAAGATATTACAAAGTACAACTATTCATAAACAATATCCTGACTGATAAAACTATGTTTGACAAAATTCTTATGAAATATGCAGTAGTTAGTTTCATTGCTAATAACATTGCATCAGATGCCGCTCAGAAAACAAAAACAAAAACAAAAAAGGAAATCTGGGAGACTAGCGATATGCTTATATAGGGGCTGGGTGTAAAATTCAGTCAGCCTGCATGAGTATTTCTTTGCTAACCTGACATAAACCAGAGCATACTAAATAAATATACAAATAGGGAAAAAATGATAGGTCATCCAATCATTCCTTCTTAAGAGTTTTTTCCTCCACCACTGAACTTTTAGCAACACCCATACCCTTCTATTTTTAATTTAGTGGTATATAATTGTATTCTTCTGTTTGGTATACAACCACTTGTATAGAAAAAAAAGGTATACAAACACACACACAAATACACACACGCACGCACACACACCTGGGTGATGTGTTTTCTTATTAGGGTTTGGTTAATCATTATTTACTCTAGAAAATGAGGTATAGATAGCTTTTCGGTTTGGTGTTCCTACATTGTATCGTTACTTGAAGACAGTTAAGAACCCCTGAATGAATTGTAGAACTGAAGTTGGTGAAGGTGGAATGATAGCATTCTGTGAAAGTTGAGTTGTTTAACAGCTGCATGTGCCTGCTGGGGAGTTAATCCTTCCTTTACTCAAATGATTTCTCAGAATATATTGCCTTTGATCTGCTTGAGCAAGCAAGCATTCAGCCATAGAAGCCACAAAAACTTGGCTTCATATCTCAGAGCCTCAGTAACATTACACTTAATAATAGAAAAAGGTTCAAGCTAATTTTCAATCTAAATGTTCCTTATTCAAAATAAAGTTTCAACAATGTATTTTAGAATGTCTAGCTTTAATAATATTGCTTATATATTCTGCAAGATAAACCATTTACTTACTCTATGCCAAGCTAAGCAATTGAGATAACTAGTTACGTGGACTCGTATTTTCAAACAAACAATGGTGAAGAAACCCTGGCCAAAATTAACAATAATTTTACTAAAGTGTTTAATTTTTCATGATTATATATGCATCAATAAAGTATATATATGTAAAGGTTTAAAAAAAAACTTTTCTTTGACTATAGTTTTAGATTTACAGAAAAGCGGCCAAGATAATAGAGTTTCTATATATCCTTCACTCATTTTCCCTTGTTAACATCTAACATTATCATGGTGTGCAACAGCAAAGAAACCATTACTTTATTTGGATTTCAGTGTTTTCTCTACAACTGTTTTGGGTTTTTTGTTTGTTTGTTTTGTTTTGTTTTCTATTCCAAGATTCAATGCAGAATATCCCATTACATTGAATTATCATATCTCTTTAGTATAATCTGGTATATGATAGGTTGTCAGACTTTACTTGTTTTTTATGACCTTGAAAGTTTTGAGGAGCAATGGCCAGGTATTTTGTAGAATGTCACTTAAATTAGGTTTGTAATTACATTTTATTCAAGTTAGTTCCTGTTCAAGGAAATAAAGCTATGGCATATGTAAATTTAGCAAATAATTTAGAGCTATAGTTCTAGTAATAACAAATAATTTAGAAGTATGCCAGATAAATGTAGGTTTGTTGAAGGTAATAAAGAATACATTCTTATGCTACCACATAATATCTTTAAAATAGTCTAACAAGAGCCCATTACTATTAATATTGCCTTTCCTGATGACATTATAGTGAAGATCTCCATAGACATCACTGTCTGTAGGTATAGTCAGTATTTACTCATTAACAATTCTTAACTAAAAAAAAAAAAAATCAATAGCTTATGAAAATGTAATATTGAAAACAATTCAATATATTACTCCTTGTTAACTTGTCCAAATTGTGGTCTAAAAGCTTCATGACATTGGATTTGGCAATGATTTCTAGAAAGTGATATGAAAAGCACAGGCAACAAGAGAAAAATAGAGAAACTGGACTACATCAAAATTAAAAGCTTTTGTGCATCAGAAAGAAAGGCAACTCATTGGATAAAATATTTATAAATCATATCTCTGATGAAGGATTTTAGGTAACCACTGTATCTTTACATATCTAGAATATGTAAAGAACTCCTACAACTCAACAATAGAGAAACTACCCGGTTAAAAGTGAGTTAAGTACCCACTTGAAAGTGAGTAAACTACCCACTTAAAAGTGAGTTGAGTATATATTTCTTCAAAGAAGATACATGAATGGCCAATAAACACATCAAAAGATGTTTAACATCACTTATCCTTAGGAAATTACAAATGAAAAGTAATGCAGATATTACTTAGAATGGCAATTATTAAAAAAGCAAAACAAAACAAAACAAAAACCTGAGAAACTAACAAATGTTGACAAAGAGTTGGAGAAATTAAAACTCTGATTTGCTGGTGGAAAATAAAATAATGCAGTGATTGAGGAAAACAATGTGATGATTTCTTAAAAAAAGCTAAACATAAGAAGATCAATATGGTTCATCAGTTTTACTTCTGGGTATAAACTCAAAAGAACTGAAAGCAGGGACTTGAACAGCTATGTGTATACCCAAATTCATAGCAGCACTATTCAAATTAGTCAAAATGTGGAAACAACCCAGATGTCCATAGACATATGAATAAATAAGCAAAATGTGGTATTTTCATATGGTGAACAATATTCAGCCTTAAAAAAGAATGAAATTCTGATCCGTGCTAAAACATGGATGAAATTTAAGGACATAATGCTAAGTGAAATAAGCCAAACACTAAAGGGAAGATGTTTTACGATTCTACTTATTTGGGCTACCAGGATAGACAAACTCACAGAAAGTAAAATGGTGGTTGCCGGAGGTGGGAAGAATGGGTGAGGAGACACAAGGTGGACTTACTGTTGAATGCATAGAATTTCAGGTTTGAGAGATGAGAAGTCTAGAGATGGATAGTGTTAATGATTGCACAGTAATGAGAGTATACTTAATGCCACGGAACTGCACATTTAAAAATTATTAAAATGGCAAATGTTGCCTTACATGTATTTTAGCATCCTAAAATAAACAAATGAATGAATAGGTATATGCTGAGAGAACTATGTTTAAGCACATCTGACACTTGCAAGATATCAGATTTTATTTAAGTAAAAAAAATGACAAAATTTGCAGTATGGAATGACTTAGAAAAAAGAAAGATCTAATGAAACCTCCTTATAAACATGTTACTGCTAGACCTCCTGGTAAACCTACTTATGATATTAATGAACGGAAAAATCTTATCTTTATGATGTTTTTAGCAATATATACAAAGCATGTTAACACCGCTTATTTAAATATATGTGAAGCTGGAATTATAGAGTACATAGCTGGCCAGGGAATGGGGGACGGTCATGCAAAATAACAAATGGGTTATGAATCAGAGATGCCTAATAAGTGAAATGGCTCTTTAGTGATCCCCATATTTTTACAGAAAGAAACTTACAAGGTGAATCCAAAACCCAAATGGATCCTGTTGTAGAAACAAAGGGCATTTTATGGACTTTTGTCTGACAGGCTTGGACTTCTTGAAGAAAGGGGGAAAAACATTTCATCTTCAAATGGCATTTGCTTATAAAACCTACAAGAAATCCCTGGGTTTCTTGAATCATTATTGGAATTTGGTGCTGGGTAAAATCTTGTTATTTACATTGAGTTATATTTGACAACCCAAACCTTTGTGTTATCTTGGAGGAATGATCCAATAAAAAATGGTTATGAAATTTAGCAGAATAAAAACTTTTTAAACAGTAAGATAATTTGCTACTTCTAAACGGTTATAAAGGAGATCATATTAATGAAGATGAGATTGCATTATTCCATGTTTCTTCTTAATATCTTATAAGCATTTGTTTAGTGTAGGTTTTAATATCTGCTTTGAGAAGGAGAGATTATGTTGGGTCTCAGTTAAAAAAGATCTAGGAATTTAAAAAATTAGTTAAACTTCCTATGTAGAGAGAAAAATACATTTCCTAGTAATTAGCTGAACCTTCCCAACATAATTCTCCAGGTTCAATTACCATGTAGTTTTATTCCAGAATCCGTGTTTATTGCCAGAATAACAATACTAAGCTCAGAACTTTATTGGATATATACTTTACAAAGTGCTAAAAACCAAAAACCTATGTTTTAAGTTGTATAAGGCTTTAGCTATTTTACTAGTCCTTAATTAATTTACAGTATTTTAAAAATATCCACCAATTCTTGCTAAACCAGGTATTAGAAAAATAAGTTCTATTTTATCATCTTTTTGATGTAAAAATTGTTTCTTTTAACTGCAATTCACTGCTTATAGATCCAGTAATAACCTCAGTTAAGGAGGTTCTAAAAGGAAGACAGAATTTTAAATATCTCTGTTAGCAACAGGTACTCTGTAAGTTTTGGAAGCTCCTCAACCAGTCTTTCCAGTGCACTCAAAAGTGGAGAGGACTCTGTACCAATGGTAAAAGTAAGGGAAGCAATTGTGAGTCTTCAATATCCATCCTAAAGTTGTTTGAAAACTTGGAATGGTTATTGATAATGTAAATATTGATTAGTAGCAAAAGGAGAGTTAGAAAATATTATGTTAACATTATTTAATTTTTATTCAGATATAAATGTTTACATTAAATATGCTTTATTTAAGGCAATACAGGAGAGACTATTTTGACTTCATTCTGACTTCAAAATTTTTTTGGGAGGGAATGATAACTTCCCTGTAGCTTAATGAAAAATGTGGACAGTCCCATAATTTTTTTTTTATTTTTCTAAAGTAATAATAATGTTTTAATAATAAGGGTCACATTATGGTTCAAACATACATCAATTTTCTATTTTTGTGTGTCCAGTCTTGTAATTAAGATAGAAATTTGCATTCAAAAAGTGACACCCACAATTTCCCAAATAGCACATGGCTCAGATGTTTTCATCTGCTTTCACAGGATGAAGTGTGGCAGATTTTCCTAGAGCTCTGTAATTCCTTTCTCATTAGAAAATTTTCATTAAGAACCAAAGCAAATGAGAAAGGTGATAATACTCTACGATGCAAACACCCTGACCGACCATCGAAAGGGAGTTCAACCTTATGCACTAGTGCAGGCCCTATGATGGCTTTGTACTATGTCAACTTAATTAACTTGAAATTCAATTTTCAAAAATGCCTTTCCCTGTATAATTCTTGGTTGAGGCTGACTACATGATAAATTTTCTTGACATTTGCATGACAGAGGTGAAATCCCATTGGTTATTATGCTAAGAAGGTTGAAGTGAGAAGAGACATTGTTGCAACTTGCATTTGTTGTTCTGATCTAGAAACTGTTGGCTTGGGCTAGCATCTCAAATTGCAGCTCGTTTAGCACCCAATAGGTATCCTCTTTCAACAATAAATTCTGAGCCAGGAGGTTGGTTGGTTGGTTGGTTGGTTGATTTTTTGGCAGTTTTGTAGGGAGGCCCTCCAGTCTATCATGAGAAATTAGAGAAGTCATGAGAGAAAGGTGAAGATTCTGTTTGTCCTCACTGGTTGCAATTTGTTCTGGTACCTGACACCATTGCATAACATGAGTATTACATTAACTGCTTAACCAGCTCTCAAAATTGTGCAGTCTAGCCCATATTATAAGCCCCTTATGTTATGCTATCATGGGCAACTTCAGATTCTCACTTGGTTAGAAGCCAACTATGTATCAAACATCACTCCATAGCTTGTCCTCCCAAATTTCAAGGACAATCATCACCAAATTTTAGGAGGGATATAAATGATTCTTTCTAGTGGTCTTTGATGCCCCATTAACTAAGTCTGAAAGGAGGGTAGTGTTTTGCTAGAGGTAATTATTCCCTCCTCATATAGATTGGGAATCATAGCACTGTTTCACCAAAGCTATCCTTCTTACAAAACCTTTACTCGGTCTCTACACCCTTCATTAATTTATTATCTCTTTGTAGATTAAAAAGCCTTTGGAATCCTACTTTGAAATTTCTACATGGTATTCTGATAACTCACTTGTGATGATTTTCCAATTTGATGCTATTTTCAAAGCAAAAATTTTAACTTTTTTATGTAATAGAACATAGTTTAAATATTTCAGGTATTTAGATATTTCTTTCAATATATTCTGCTGCTGCCTTGAGGTGAGAACTGAAGTTCCAGTTCACACGGAGGATAAATGGTTATTCTTGTTTGCTTCTCCACCAACCTGGCTACATACCGCATTTTAATGCACATTGTTACACTGATTTATATGAATTTCAATAAAGAATGGTGGAAATATAGAACATTTTACTGGATTCTTTCTAACCTCAAATTATTCAGAAACTAATACAGGGTCATGGGGAAAATGTGTGTCTCTCATTGGTATACAATTTGGCTTTAGTGTTCTATGGACTAGCCCCATCTTGAGACTGCAAAGGGATTGAATCAGCTTTTGTACAGAATTCAGTAAAAGGACCTGGTATCTATAGCAGAGGAAGAGGTTTTCCTCCGCACTCTTAGGGTCCCTGGCTGCATCTGAAAATTAATCTGACAAAGACAGATTAACAGAAGAAAAGCATTCAAATTTTATTAAATTTTTACGTGTACATCACGAGATAATGAAGACCTGGGGAAATGACCAGATCAGGAAGCTTTTATGCCTCTTACACAAGAGACAATAAATTTTTGAAGAATTGACAAGACAGAGAAGTTTGGGCTGGGGTAGTAAATGGTGAAGTAAGTAGAAAGATAAGGGTTAGTCTAATAAGGTTTATTTGGAGATTCCTCAGGTGCAGTCTCTGGGCTGATAAGAGTCTGTCTCCAGCAAAAGGAGATTTTATTTCCTGCCTTTAGGCAAAAAAGGAAGAGCTTTTTCTGCATTTACTGCTTCTTAATTGCTTTCAGCTCAAAATAAGTTTTATGTCAAAGATGCAAATATTGGAGTGGCATATCCTGCTTTCCTTCATAACCAAATGACAGAGGGAAATTTTATCTGAACATGTAAGCTGTAAAAATTGAACAGTTCTGACATTCAATCTTGAAACACATGCTTGTTTATTTTACACTCATTACTCAAACAAAACACAAGAGTATGAAGTCCCCAATTTTACCTAAAACTATGGAATAAGATAGTTCCTAAAAATGTCAGAATTCCTGCCAGGTTATGATTCTTCCAATAAAGAAAAACCTCAGAATACAAAGTGTTTCACCTCAGACTGACTCTCCATTTTACCAAAGGTTTGGACCGCAACTACTCTCCTCAGAGATGGTATGAAAAAGGACAATTAGCTGTAATCATTTTCTTTCTCTTGGTTCTCAAACTACTACTCCCCAGCGAGATTCTCCCAGAAAGCCTTGTTGTTGTTGCTATTGTTTTGAAATAAGAGATAAAGAAAGCCTAACAGTTTTTCAATCTAGGCAAGACTGAGCAGCTAGGCCTTCTGAGTTATTTATTAGAAGTGCTTCTGTCACACATAAAGCCATTTGCTCCCTGACTATTTTTTCCAGATTCACCTTCGACTCCTTTTCTTCTCACTCACTAGTGTATTCTAGAGTATTCACTCCTTTCTCTTCCAGAAAAAGAGAAACTGATTTCTGCCATAGGGTTTTTTGCACTAGCTGTAACCATATCTAGGAATGTACCTACCCCACATATCTTCATAGAACTCTTTATTATCTTGGTCTCTGATAAATATCACCAGCTAAGAGAAGTCTTTCCACACCTTGCAGTTACCACACTCCATGTTTTTAGTTTCAACATAAAACTAATGACTGCATGAAAATTCCTTGTGTTTTCTTCCCCTCTATTAATTATCTGTGTCCTCAGCTTGATTGTATGCTTGAAAAGAGGTAAAAATGTGTCTATGCTATTGAACATCCTTTCTCTGTGCTCTGCAGTATACCTTATACATAAGAGGCATCCAGGAAAAATCTGTGAATTGAATGAATGGATGAATAGTTCTACTTTAACTAGATTTTTTTTTTCTTCATGAATATGTCATAAATGAAATCTATTGGGAATATTTAATGTGGGATTCTGGTTTGTTCCACGTGAGACAATTGCAAATACTTTAATTTTACCTTACGCTTTTGCCTGACCATTAGACTTTTGGGATTTGGTTATATTTTTCCAGCAGGGGACCTTCTGAGCCCATTTTTCTGTATAAGACTTTTTAAGACTGGAGATATATCCCTGTTTTACTAACATGTACCAGCCGTATTATTTTGAAAGGAAGGATTTTAAGGATTTGCATTAATTATAGGAGAGGACATAAAGCACTCAACAAGCTCTTCTGGATCAGGAAGTGCTTCCAGATACCATTTCATTTCATGGTAGGGGTAATAGCATTTTGTTCCAAACAGTATTTCAGTATTGGCTGGGTCTCATAATTAGGAAGGGAAACAGTCCCCTTTTATACTCACAAACCAGGATCTGAGGTTTAAGATAATGCTTAGGGACAGAACAAAGTACTGAAATAATGCTGAAAACCTATTAAGGGAAATTTCTGTCACCATCTAATCCTTAGACTTGAGGTTGATAAGAGTTGAGGTTCTGAGGTACTGAGGTAAATGACAGTCAGATCTTCTGTTCATCAGGTTTCTCCCCCCCTGGTTTGAGCAAGTATCATAGTAGCATATAGGAAATTTATAGGAAAATCAGACAAAAAATATGCTTCATAAATGAGATAAGAAGGTAACTCATAATTCCATATGCACATATCTCTTGATAATACTAAGATGAGGGAAACATCTCCATTGTAAGACCAAATGAAACCCTTTGCCACTCAAAAATCTTAATTTCTGGGCGCCTGGGTGGCTCAGTGGGTTAAAGCCTCTGCCTTCAGCTCAGGTCATGATCCCAGGGTCCTGGGATCAAGGCCCGCATCGGGCTCTATGCTCAGCAGGGAGCCTGCTTCCCTCCTCTCTCTGCCTGCCTCTCTATTTGTGATCTCTCTCTCTGTCAAATAAATAATAAAATAAATAAAATCTTTAAAAAAAATCTTAATTTCTCTGCCCTTAATTTCTCTGTCAGACATAAGAACTATGAATAGCTATTCTCATATACTCATTCCTTCATTCATTCACTTGTTCCTTCAGTTTTAAAAAATGAGACACATTCTCCTGTGTCACTACCTACTATGTTCTAGGAACCTAACAAGGTGGTGATAATACAGTGTTGAATTAATTTCCTGTCAACACTTAAGTGCTTATATTCTTCTGGGGGAGCCAACATAAAGCAAATACATAGAGAAACGTTTCCATATTTAAGGTACAAAAGTAAGATCATTAAAGCTACAGGACTGAAAAAGAATGTGTGTCCTGAATAAGTAAGCTGGCTTTAAATTATTTTTCTCACTGGAATTATTTTATAAATAAAAGACTGATAGAAGATGTAACATTTTCAGTAAAAATTTATTTTATCATGCCAAACGATGAATTCTGAAAATGTTTGTAACATACACCCTAAAACTTTTTAAAATGCTCCTTTTCTCTGAATTATTGCCTTATAATTCAATAGATGCAGACAATTAAAAGTAATTTACAGTAATCTACTAAGAAGAATTGACTTAGTTCACAGAGGGATTCACAGTTTGAGTTCAAAGAAACAAATGATTATTTCATGCTTACTTCAGTGGAGGCATCAAGATGTACTATGATCGAATAATTAATCTCTTCCATCTAAAGAAATAAATGTTTCAACATATAAATTTGACAGGTAAATAATGAAGAAAAAAATTGTGTTTAGGAAATTAAAAATGCCATCTTTCTTTTCCCCCAACAGGGAAAACATTTGTTTTAAAATTGTTGCAGCAAATCTGTTCATTTCCATTTTTTTCATTTCAGTGTTCTTCATCAGTTCTTGTCTATAAAAATCATGTTATTTTTTTCTGTCTAAAAAGAATTTACTAACATGTGAGATTTAAATATATGGGAATTTTAATTTTTTTCTCTCTCATGCTTTTCTTTTGGAAACATATTGAGGTCATTAAAAAAGAAAAGTAAAATAGCATCTTTGTGTCACTTGAAATAGTCAGAAGTACAAAATATTTAATTAGATTTTAAAATATATATATAATCAGGTAATTTTTCCCTTTAAGGAGACAAAGAAAAAACAAGAAGAAGAAATGGAAATACTCCTTAAATGAAATAAAATCATCATGAAGGAAAATTACTCATGCTTTTAATCTACCATTAGATCTAGTTAAAAAGCAGATAACAATATATTTTTTAAACTTAAGCTAAAGTGATAAAGCAGGTTAAAATTATCTATTATCTCATTAAGTATCTCTTTAACATCACTATATAATTAAAATAAAACTATCTTGGCAAAAATCCAAATAACATGGTATTTGGTCATTTACCCATGAGTCAAAATAAATATACCCCACTTTTCATTTCAAGCACCATTTTAAAATGCATACTCCAACCTCCAACTGAATTATTTGTTTCTTTGGAAGATACTAGAAATGTGAAAAATAAGGAAGTTCCAATATAATGAAATCCAAAGTATTTTAAATTGACTTAGGAAAAAAAATACTGTGATATAAATATAGAAACACAGTTGACACACAAGTGAAATCAGATTTCACATTATTTTATTTTCAATAACAGCACTGCCACTCACAATTTTCAGCACAGAGTTATTTTCTGCCAAAGCATTTATTTGCTTTTATTGACAGGCTAAATGTGATCCTGTTCACTTTATCCAAAAATCAGTCTGTGTTAAGAGACCTCTGAAATGCTTTCCTGGCCAGAAAAGGAATTTTTAGAACAGTGGTAATCAGAAACATCGGACAAATACACCTCTAACTTTAGGTTTTGAAAATGTAGTTAATTTTGAAAATATAAGCTCCTTTAACTTTCTATTTATCTGGCAAGTCAATGTATATCTAGCTAAAATAAGGAAATGATGTTTACGTTCATTTAAGGTAGTAATTGTGCATCTACAAATAGTCTGTGCACAATTGATAGTGTTTGGACACACCTATATGATATGAGGATATTTACAAAACATTAGCAATCACTGTAGAACAGTTGTTCTTTTTTTTTTTTTTTTAAGATTTTATTTATTTATTTGAGAGAGAGAGAACAAAAGTGGGAGGTGGAGGGGTAAAGGGAGAGAGAGAAGCAGACTCCCCACTGAGCAGGGAGCCCATCCTGGGGCTCACTCTCAGGACCCTGAGATGGTGACCTGAGCAGAAGGCAAATACTTAACTGACTGAAGCACTCAGGTGCCCCAACGGTTGTTCTTTTTAAATTTATTTATATGAACAAATGGGAAAACTGTGAATTATCCTGTTTACAGTATTTTGGTGTACGGATTTATTCTCTGTTGAAATTTATTGCATTCTTATATTATTACTCCTGTAGTAGAATCACATTGTTTTACTCGAATAATCTCACATCTCACATGACATTTTACAACCAGTTAGGATAATCCATTTGATTTCTGGAGTGTTTGTGTGCTAGGTGGCTGCAGGACAGAATTCAATGAAGTTGGCCCAAGATTAATGTACCAATCTGACAATTTGTGCACAGGTCATAAGGGCTGACAAACACTTTGGTCAATTTTCTAGTCCATATCCAATTTGCAATTGGCATCCAGACAAGATATAAAGCTTTTATTGACTGCATCCTTCTCTTACGGCTTTGCATGTAAGAAGAGTAAGCTGCTGTGTTTGTGGTGTGATGTGAGGAGCTTTGCTGTATCATTTCTAATGGGAACACAATTGTAGCTATGGTTCATTGTCATGACAACAACTTGATGCTTGTGTTTGAGAATCAATACTAATTCCTTGAGTCTATTTCTCTGCTATTGAGGTTTTACAGTAGTACACTGAAGAAAGAGCATATCTAGTGCTGGATGAGATAAGGCTTTTTCCATTGCAGCTACTGAAAATCCTTCTCTGATATTCCCAGCATTTTTATACGACTATTATGTGATGGAACCAGTATGCTTCAAATCACTAGTTGGAGTAGCGTGATGAAATCTAAATATTATCAATATGAATCTATCAACGCCACAAGAAACATTATTCATTGTACTTTGGGATTTAGGATTGTCTATTTTATTTTATTTTTTCATAAGATTTACTTATTTATTTGAGAGAGAGAGAGGCAGAGAGAGCACAGGGAGGGAGAGGGGCAGTGGGAGAGGCAGAAGCAGACTCCATGCTGATCTGGGAGCCTGACATGGTGCTCAATCCCAGAACTTGCAGATCATGACCTGAGCAGAAGGCAGATGTTTAACCATCTGAGGCACCCAGGCTCCCCAGGATTCTCTATTTTAAAACCAGGTCCAAGATTCTTTTTCTCTGGTGTTCGTTTCATATTAGTTTGTCTTTTATGTGTGCCTTGGAGAAAGAGACTAGCTAATAAATATTACTTATGCCTTCTGCCTAGATTAAGAGGTATTTGGCATCATGTGCCAGATTTTTCCAAAATTATAAAGTGTGAATTGCTTATTTTATTTCTGTCTACGTATTTAGTTTTAAATAACATCAGAATTCTCTAGTCTTACTTATGTGCATGTTTTCCCTTTGTGAACACTTGGTCTATTTACAGTGGAAATTTATCTCAATATAATTTTTGCATACCATTTTACTTAGTTTCTAGTCAAAAAGTATCAGTTCATAAATAATGTTAAAAACTAAGAATATGAAAAATAAAATAACATCACCAGTGATAAGCTAGGACAGAATTCATCAGGCATCAGAAATTTTAGTGTTGTTTTAAATATATTTAAAATTACTGAAATTGATAGAAACAATAGCAACTCATACCTAATCAAGTCTTTCAACCTCTTGTGTTGATGTCAGAATATAATGATAAGGAAAGTTGATCCTTTTAAACTCTGATCCCTGCAATGAAACTTTGAAATAAATTTTATTTCTGTGGGCCCTAATTTCCTTCTAATTCAAATGATTCTTGCTGTAGGTTGTTTTTTGTTTGTTTGTTTGTTTGTTTGTTTCGGGAAGTAGATATTGAAAGTTAGGAGATATATTGGAGAGTAGCACCAGTGATTAAATATGTAAGACACAGAAATGTATGGGAGAATCCTTCAAACCACAAGATAGACATGTCAGTTTCTTCCAGTCCTAAGGAGAAAAATTCTGGAGTAAAATTCTACCTTGGGTGGAATGATTAGGTCTTGAAACAAGTGATTTGTACAGTCATTGTTTGAGGGTCACTCAAGAAAGGTAGGGTTGTTTTTACTCTTGCTTTGCTCAGTCATTGGCCAAGGTCTGTCCCAAGAAAGCATGTCCATTAGCCAAACTCCTTATAGATATATCGTTTTGAAAAGCAGTTTTATCTACATATGGCCATTTGTCCCCTTTCTTTTCTTTCTTTTTTCTCCCCTTTTTTTCTTACTTCTATCTGATTCTAGTCCCAGGCAGATATGCTTGTTTCTCTCTTTCACTTTTACTTTATTTCAATTGAAAAAAAAAAAAAAAGGAGACTTGTCTATTAATGTTACTTTGTCTTTTCAAGCAAAGCCTACACTGGTTAATTTTCTGAGGAAGTCTTCCCTGACAAAGAAAGCTAAAAACTACCTCACAAAGATTGCACTTTGAACACAGATAATGTATCATTAAGTTACAATTTTCTTATTCTGTTTCTTTGAAACATATATTTTTAATAATGTATATATGACTTAGAGAAACTTATAAATATAGAAGTTAAATATTTGGGGAAATGTACCTGAACAACTAATACTCTATCAGAAAAGCCCCTACTGCCAGCTATTCAGTGATGGAAATGTAGCTCTAAAGAAGCAAATGATTCATGTCTTTTTATTACACAGCTTTGATTAGAATCTGAGCCCCAATTTTTTTGATTCAACCAAAATTATTCTCCGAAAACAAATCAGAGAAAAGAGGCACTTCAACTGAGATACTGATTTGGTGGTCTCAAAAATAAGAGTGATATCACCACTATATTTTTAATGTCTTCTCATACTAAAAATAACCAAAAACAAGACTTACAACATACATCTTTTATTAGACAAAATGTTGAAACTCACCAACAACTTAAAAAAATCTTTATTATTTATCTGTTTTGAAGTAGATGACTAGAAATAACTAGAAATATATTTTTTTAACTATTTACTTCACTTACAGAGACTTTATGTGATTTGTATAATGTTTTAAGTCAGGAACATGTTTCCTAATATGTATGAATCTCTAAGCTCCTTGTTATATTTCCCCAAATAACATAGCTTCCAGAGGGACAGAAATTTAATTTGTCTATGCTAAATCTCTAGTGTTTTGACTTGCATCTCTTATATAGTAACTGTTTAATAAATATTGTTAATTAATACATTTATGAATTCAATTTTGTATTTTGACATCACTGTTTTTCTTAGAATGACTAACTCAGTATTAATGTTTTGGGATTGGTCAGCAGTTCTGAAGAGGTACAGAAAAATATTAGCATCTATATAAGTTGATTTAGAAGAGTATTTGTCATTATAAACAGGTTAACAGATGGTGCTAAGTGTTATAGCAATGTATTCCCAACTTTCAGTGTCTGAACCCAATAAAAGTTCATGACTTTGTTCATGTTATATAGCAGTGCAGGTCAAGTGAACCCTCTACAGGTGGTAACAGAGGGGTCCATACTTCCTTTTGTAGGGTCACCATCATCACCACTTATCTCCAAATCACCTCTCACAGAAACAACAATGGAAAATATGTATAGGCAATGTTTATGGATCATATATTCACTCTATGCACATTGCTTTAGCTAAAATTAATTATATTGTTCTACTTGCCAGCAAGAGGGATGGGAAATCTAACTGAACTGTGTGTTCAAGGAAATGAAAAGAGATCTTGCTAAGGATTAGCAATCACTGGGACAGAGTTAAATATTTTCTTAGACATTAGAGAGGTTTAATTTTTAAATTATTGGTATTGTATTTTGTTAAGTATCTTTTCAACGTAAAATATAATGTGAGGAAGTTTTTCAGTCCCCAACCAGTTCAACTCTAACAAAATCAAATCTTAGCCTGAAAGTTTATATTTAGTTATGTTTTTATTTTGTTTTATTTTCTTTGCAAGAATCTTTATCTTAACAGAAAAAGTAAATGTTAACCACAAGGTCAAAATAAAAAGAATGCAATTACATTTCTTTCTTTTTTTTTTTATAAAAGATTTTATTTATTTGTTTGACAGAGAGATCACAAGTAGGCAGAGAGGCAGGCAGAGAGAGAGAGGGAAGCAGGCTCCCCACTGAGCACAGAGCCTGATGCAGGGCTCGATCCCAGGACCCTGAGATCATGACCTGAGCCAAAGGCAGAGGCTTAACCCACTGAGCCACCCAGGTACCCTATTTTTAAGGGAAAAGGTTTTTAATTGATTAAAAAAGAAAACAATTGGTTAAAAACAAACACTTCCACTTCGGCTATTATGACCTAGATTTGTCAGAGAAAAATTTCTACTGAGGACAACTACAAAAGCTGCACAGTAAATTTAAAAAAATAAGTTATTATAAAACTAAAGAAATTTTAGGGCATCGAAGGGCAACCAAAGCAGCCAAAACTTCAGAAATCAAGGACCCAAACTGAAATATAATTTTAGGAATGAGAGGCCTAGAGATCATGCTGAAAACAGCAGCTGAGATACTAAACATCTAAGCAGAAATATTGGTAGTCTCACTGTGCTGGTGACATAAAAATTGGAACTCAGAAACAGGCAAAGAGGAGAGGCCTTATTAAACACCCCAGGGTTTCACCTGAGCCTTCTGAAATGCTATATCCTGAGAGTAAAGCAAACAGGGAAAAGAGCAGCCCTTACAAAGCTGAAACCGAGACTCAAATCATCCCAGGCTCTGACTAGATCAAGATTACTTGCATGTATCAGCCAACACTTCTCTATAATTTTTCATACTTAACATGAAGTTCAATTAAAAAATGAGAACAGTTCAATGAGACAGGAAAAAAAATGGAAGAAAATTAATTGTTAATAGGAACAGAGCAAAAATGAATCCCTATTTTGGAGTTAAAAGCAGACGGTCTGAAAGAGTTGATTAACATGCAAAAGAAAATAAAAGACAAATGGAGAATTTCACCAGAAACATGGAACCTGTACTAGAATGCTGACTATTAGAGAATATGTTATATTGAATATAGACTCTTTAGAATATTATATCTAAGGACATTAACAGATACTTAGAAGTTGTGTTGGTGATCTTGGAAATAGATATTAATAGATGCTGGTCAAATAGAACCATGGAAATAAAAGGTGTGAACTACAATGTGAGCTACGTTTGAACTACAAGTGGGCTACACATTAAATACATGTGAACTATATAGGAAGCATGGGGAACATGGTATGACATCCTCATATGTATTTAACTCCGAGTAATAGGAGACAGAGAGAGGGTAAGGATGAAACAATATGTGAACTGACTGAACCAAAAAAAAAGTAATACGAAACTCAAGCAGGATGAACAAATGCCACACTTTTTCACATGAGCTACCACTTCTGATCAGACTGTGAAACCACACACTTGTAAATTAGAGATCTTACATATGATCAGGAGCTATTGCTCAGATCCTTACCGAGGTATGTACCTCCTACCCAGAATCACACATGATATCTGTTAAGTATGGATCACGGGATCACCTCTTCCAATGCAGAGAGCATTGAAGTTATGGAACATCTCTACTCTAATTCCATAGAGTTTTTCCTTTTTAAGACTCATTCTTTGTGGGGTGCCAGTCTTTAAGACTCATTCATTCATTCATTCATTCATTCAGAGAGTGGGGGAGACAATGGGAGAGGGAGAGAGAATCTCAAGCAGACTCCACGATGAGTGCAAAGCCCAACATTGGGCATGATCTTACAACCCAGGGACCATGACCTGACCCAAAACCAAGAGTCTACCACTTAACTGACTACGACACCCAGGTGCCCCACTTTTTAAAAAATAATGTATGTGTCACTTTCTAGGAAACCATATTCATAGGTTCTAGATTTATATAAAGAATTAATTATCCCTGATATCTTCTTAAGTTCATTCAATAGATAAGCTTCCTTTCTCCAAATATATTATTAGTTTATTTATTCACAAGTCCAGTTGTGGCTGATGATCTGTGTTGTAGGTGTGTGTGTGAGAATGTGTATCTGTGTTGATGCTTATTTTTGTGTTCTACTTTTTAATCAAAATGCCTTTGTTTCCTTGATAAACTCTAAAATGATTTTGCACAGATTTAAAAAAAAATTGTGCTCTGCTATTGACCATGATAAAAGAATAATTTGGAAAGAAGATACACCTAATTATTTTAAATATCCCTAAATGAAACCAAATGATGATTGGGTACATAAGTTGATAGAGTGATTGATGGATAAATAGCTAACCAATTCATAAAAGTTTCTAATTAAATATAACATTAAGTTGACATTTTTCATTATTTAAAAAGAATAGTAACAGGTTTTGAAATAATACTAAATAAGTCCATTTTGGTCTGTATTTATTAGTAACTTATGGTCCAGTTCATTATTGCAAGTAAAGTGTTATTATTTTATTCCCAGATAAACTATACTTGCTTGTGGTACATAATCTAACTAACATTTTAGCAAAATATTTTGGTGGCAATTATGTAAGTTTTGCCTGTAAGATAAGTCTGTAGTTTTCACTCTTTTGATATGTACCAACTTGGTGGTGTTTTAACACTAATCTCTTTTTAAAAGATATTCTTCTGTAACTTCTATTTATTAGATATTTGAAATAACTCACTTGTTAAACTCTACTTTTAGAACTTTTAAAAATTTGGGTATGGTAATATTATTTGTCCAGTTTACTCTATTACCTATTTTATCTATTCCTTTTTCTTAGGTTAATTTTTGTGATAGAAAATAATGAGACTTAAGATTTACTGGCATTAAAGAGTACATAATTTTTTTTATGTTTTGATTTTTAAAAGTTCTTTTGGAGAATAGAATATTTTAATGTTCCTATTTTAAGCTTTATTAAAATCTAATTTGTATAAAAATTTTGCATATTTAATGCATACATTTTGATGAGTTTGGACATATAATATACACTTATGAAACCATCATCAAAGCACTAAACATATTAATCGCCTCCAAAAATTTCCTTGTTGTTCTGTGTGCATGCAAGTATGTGTGTTAAGAGCACTTGACATATGATCTATCCTCTTAATATATTTAAGAAGATTTTAAAAATATAAATGTCATCAGAAATCATGCTCAAATAATTTCTCATTAAGGAAGACCTTCACTTTTCTTCGTGAACTGCTAAAATTAATACACGTTTATTTTAAGATTTAAAATATATAAAAATGGTATCTTCGCATTCTCTGATTAGAGCAAAAAATGGCATTAGTTTTGCATAAGGCTGAATTATAATATTAAAGTTTACTTAACCATTAATTCTCTGTGACATGAATTAAGAATAAGAAAAATAAAGGTTTTTATTACATTTTTGCATATTCCTTCTTTAATGTTCTTCCTATCATAAAGATTTCAGTTTCTGATCTTTATTATTTGCCTTTTATCTCAAGAATTTTGAATATTTCTTGCAAAGTAGATCTACTGGCAACAAATACCTTCGATTTTTTTTTTTTTTTTTTTTGGTCTGGGAAAACTCATATTTCTCTTTCATTTCTGAAGGCTAATTTTGCAGGGTACAGAATTCTTGATAGGAGCCATTCTTTCTTTTCTTCTTTTTTTCTCTCATTTTTTTCACCACTTTAAATATTTCATTCCACTCTCTTCTTGCTTGTATGTTTTCTGAGAAGAAGTCAGATATCATTCTTATCTTTGCTCCTCTGTAGATAAGATGTCTTCCTCTTTTTTTTTTTTTTTTTGGCTTTCCTTCAAGATTTTTTAATTTTTGTTTTTTTGAAGTTTGAATATGATATGACTAAGTGTGTTGTTTTGTTTTGTTTTTTACGTCTGTCCTGGTCAGTGTTCTCTGAGCTCCTCACCTGTAGTGTCTGGCATTCATTTGGAGAAATTGTCATTACTGCTTCAAATATTTTTTTCTCTTCTTTTCTATCTTCTTCTGGTATTCCTAATAGATATATAGTTTTACCTTTTACAGTTCTCCCACAGTGCTTGTATAGTCTCTCTCTCTCTTTTTTTTTTTTCCCTCGGGCATGTTTTCTCTTTCTTTCAATTTTGAAAGTTTTTATTGAAATATCCTCAAGCTCAGAGATGTTTTCCTTTAGTCACATTTGTCTATTATTAAAGGCATCAAAGGCATTTTCCCATCAAAAACATTCACATTTATGTTTAGTGTATTTGAATTCTGTTATTTGTTTGGTTCTTCCTTAGAATGTCCATCTCTACTTATATTGTCCATCTATTTTTGCCTGTTGTCCACTTTTCCCACTGGAATCCCTAGCATATTAATCATAGCTTTTGTTTGCTTGCTTATTTGTTTTAGCCTCCAGTTTGCTAAATCCACCACTTCTGCCATATCTTACTGGTTCTGATGTTTGTTCAGTATCTTTAAATTATGTTCTTTTCCATTTATTATGCCTTATAATTTTTAGTTGAAAGCAAGCATGCTATACTGCTAAATGGGGGTTAGGACTTCAACCTATAAATTTTGTCAGGATAGAACTTAGTCCATAGCATTTCTTACTTCAGTTTGACCTAATTCCTTTTCACCTTATTTTCTTAGTCCATAAATAAACTTAAAGCATATCATACTTTCCCTGATCTTATTATATCATAGTGGAAGAATCTTTACAGTATTTTTCTTTTTTTTTTGAAAGATTTTATTTATTTATTTGAGAGAGCAAGAATGAGAGACAGAGCAAGACAGAGTGAGAGCATGAAGGGGGGGAGGGTAAGAGGGAGAAGCAGACTCCTCCTGAGCAGGGAACCTCATGTGGGATTTTAACCTGGAACTTCAGGTTCATGACCTGAGCCAAAGGCAGTTGCTTAACCAACTGAGCCATCCAGTACTCCACAATACTTTTTTCTAACTAGTGTCAAAATATCTCTCTCATTTTTTCAATTTTTCTACTCTTTCTTTATATTACATGGGATTTAATTTATTAACTCTGACACTTTGATACTTTTGTATTTGTTATTGTCATTATTTCAAATTGTTGACTTTGTCAAAATGGCAGAGGTTCGGCTGTGTTGACAAGACTGTGTAAGTCAGTTCTAGTCAGCTATAGTCCAGTCTGGCAAATAAGGGAATCTAAATTTCTAGGAATTGATTGCCTATACATATTAGTTGTTCTTAAACTATGTTCCTTTCTCCATCAAACTGAGTCTTCTGTTCACTAAAATATAACAATGGTGATTTTCTTTTCTGAAAACTACAGTAAATATTCTATAGTTATTTTTCACTTTAATCACTTTCTGTTTGATTATCAAAATTATTTCTTGGTACTCAAGTCAAAAAATATTCATTTTTTCCTTCTTATCACAATTTTTTGATGTCAGGTTGGATTTCTAGCATTGAAATATGTGTATTTCAGAAACATCACTAATTTTCAATACAGCTGCCAATTTGATTCATAGATCCATATAGTGTTAAAAAAGACTGTCCACTTGAAATTAGAATCAAGATAAATTTGATGTCTCCAGATGCCCTGAAAGGTATTTTCATCTTCCAAATTTAGTCAAAGCACTTAACCCATGGTTACTTATGATAGCTTATTAAACTACTGGATATTATTTTATAAATAGACCATGTTAATAGTGATCACGTATGATATATGTGAATTTGACTCTCAGATTACTTTTCTTTCAAAGACTAGGTAGTGAATATCTTGAAGATGCAGGTAATTTAAAACGAAGCTCTTCCCATAAAAAGAAAAGCTCTGAATGGACAATTCTCAATGTCATTTCAGAGTCACTAACAATGAAAGGGATATATTTAAGGCTTTTCCCTGCCTCTCAGGAGTGAAGAAAGCTTTAGGTTGGTTTACACCCTGACTACTTCATTTACAATTCAATTAGGATGAATGTCACTGGAGGCAAATACTGTGAACAGCATTTCTAGATTCATTTATAAAGATGCCTACCAGATAATGCAGGTTCAGTTTCAGGAGTTAGGTTCCTATGGAACTTTAGGTAGACTAGGGAGAATTATAGTTCCTTCTAATCATTAAAATGCATGCATGAAGTACTTCAAGCCAGCTTATTCATCACTCCTGAAATGCTGACAAAATGCTTAAGGGCCTACTTCTTCACTAAGGTGAAACAAGAGAATTCTTTAAGGTTAGTGAAGATATTGTACATAGGTAGGTCCATTTTTAAAAGACACATCTTATAATCTGTAGGCAAAAACATGCATTGGTTACTGCTGTTATGAAGCACGATGCTTTATGTGCATGAAATTACATTAGGGAAGGAAAACACATTGCTAAGATTTTGGTAAAGTATAAGATAGCATGTTCTTAATAATACTTTTATAAACAAAACTATCATTTTATCACTCCCTGAAAATGTTATTCATATTAAAGACTATGAATTCTTAACCCAAGAGATAGTCACATGTGAAAAAAAATTAGTTTTTAATTTTTTATCCAAATTAATATTTAATGAAATAATGAATAAACTGATAATGTGTATTGTATTACAATAATATGATTTCTTATAGTAGTATATACTGATATAACATATAGTAGATATAGTGAAATCATTTACTGCCAGGGTTTTAATAGAATCAGAATGCTGCTTAACTTTCCTTGGCCTTTAGTCTGAACATTACAAATTATAATCAGTGGAATTCCATTAATTTTCCTGAAATAAATTGTGAATGTTCTGGAAAATAAAACTTTTCAAAAATATTTCAAAATATATTTTATATATTATATGTCTGATATGAATATTTGAAGAGTAAAATAATAGCAAATTTGTTTACTTATCAAAGAACATCAGTTTTCCTAATTAGAACTGGATTTAGAGTGACTCTAGCACTTCCAATCTTTCTGTATCATTCCATGCCAAAGCTCCGATCACCTTTAATGGAGTGCTTATAAAAAACACTAAATGCTCTTAGTAATTTTCAGGCTGTATGCACAACATTGCCCAAAATTTGAACTCTTCCAGATTTCGTTTCCAATAAATTTAAATTGCTTTGTATAGTGAAGAGTGATTTAAAATTATTGAAGTGCTCCCACAGTGGAGTATCCATAAAATGTAAAGCCTTTCAGTGATTTTAATCACTATGCACACTTTAAAGTAATTTCAACATATCAAATGCTTTGATTTTTAGTTTCCATTGCTTTAATTTGAAAGAATGAAAAATGTCAAACCAAAATAGCATTTATAATCAGTGAAAGTTGTTACTAACCTGAATTTCAAATTGAGTTAAAGTTAAACATGTAAAATATGACTATTAATGATAGAAGAAAAAATAGCCACCATTATAATAATTATCTATAATGCTATTTTATACTTTGTCAGACTAGATTGAATTTATTATTCTAGCATGTTTCCACAATAGGCCAATAAAATACTTTTGTATTTTACATATCCCAGGTACATGTGGAAGATTGATGGTGACTGCTTACAGATCTTCAGAGGTGTTTATATAATAATTTGAGAACATACAAAAAATAATAATTTGAGAAAAATCTGAGGTGATTCAAGATTGAGAGGAAAATATAATAATCTAATTACATTTGAAAATCCTCAATGAATAATCAATAAGAGCCAAGAAGATATTTCAAAATGTAATAAAATACAATTCTATTTTGTTTTCAACATAAATAATATTTTGTTGATTATAAGTAAAGAACTAAGACTATCACACAAACTATTAACTAGTGATCGTAGGACTACGATAATATAGTATAATAAGGTTAGAAATAATAAAAATTGGTTTTAATGGGGGATCAGTAATTAACACCCCTGTTATATGCCCAAGTTCTGATCCAAAGGAGAAACTGCACCAGAAAAAGATGAAGTGAAACTAAATGTGCACTTTATTCGTGATTTTCTGTAGGCAAGAAATTTTTAAAATATTAGGCCTGAGAATTAAAAAGTTATAAATGTGTTTTAGAGGATGCTATAAAGAGATTTTTCCTCAGAAGCAGTCCTTTTAAAATGGGCCAGAGTGAAAAGCAGAGCATATAAACTTTGAGGACCTCCCACCTCAAAGAAAAAAAGAAAGAGATTTGTATTTCTATGAGAAATTCTTTCCCAACTAATCAATGAATTTTCTAAGCAGAATAAATTTAGCGGTGGATAGATGATAAAGTGTTATATTAAGGAAGAACCGGTAATGCAGATTGAGCATTCTTCCCAGCATGAGAAGCAAACCATTAATATGAATATATCTCAATAAGAAATAACAAGATAAGGGGCACCTGGATAGCTCAGTAGGTTAAGCCGCTGCCTTCGGCTCAGGTCATGATCTCAGAGTCCTGGGATCGAGTCCTGCATCGGGCTCTCTGCTCAGCAGGGAGCCTGCTTCCTCCTCTCTCTCTCTCTCTGCCTGCCTCTCTGCCTACTTGTGATCTCTCTCTGTCAAATAAATAAATAAAATCTTAAAAAAAAAAGAAATAACAAGTTAATATAAATTATGTTAATAGATATCATAAAGACCAATATAATATGTAAAGGTAATATAAAATTATATAAAATTGGTCAATTATCATTAATCATGGAAAAAGAAAATTATATAAAATCAAATTTAAAAAATTAAACATAGTAATTTGGAAAGCCAATGAAAGTAATTTAAATGACATAATTTTATATCTGGCAAATAAAACAAATAAGAAATCATCAACTAAGAGTATTAGAAATCTTAAAAATTAGTAAACCTACTAAATATAATATATACAAAATTCACAAGCTTGCCTTATGCCAGTAAAGAATTTAGAGAATAAATCATAAATCATTCTTTCACAATAGCAAAAATATAAGAAAAAATAAAAAGAGGAGGGCATGTGAGATAATTATGTACCCAAATTGGACATAATTAAAGGGATTTATTTTTTATGTATATATTTATATAAACATAGTCAATAAGACTAAATAAAACCTATACCTGGTTTTTAAATATGAACAAAATAAGTATTATAAACCTATCAATTTTTAAGAATTAATTTGCTTGAATGAAATTCTGATTTATATTAAGCAAAGTATGAAAGAGGAGACTTAATAGGTTTATTTTAAATTTTAATTAACCTTAACACAAAACCAAAATCACATCCTGAGATCCTGGTTGCTCTATGACAGTGTAAGCCTCCTATAACTAATGCATCATTCTAATTGCAGTTATAAACTCTGAAAAATTTTTTTAAAACAAAAATAATGAATTTTTAAAAACCTACCAAAGAATTGGAAAGAAAGCAAATTAGGTTTAATGGAAAATGTTCAAATTTTGGAGAAGCAAGTGTTATTATGGTGATTTTTAACTCTTTTTCTTTCCTGTGTTGTTATTCTCCTCTCAGGGAATGGTAGAACCTAGGTGACGATAGCTTAGAAATTATGCTGGCCAACTATAAGAAGGAAAGGATACTCTGGATCACAGAAGAAAATGGTATTTCAAGAGGAGAGCTGGGAAAAGAATTGCCTAATTCTGCACATGAATTTACACAAATTTTATTCTAGCCCCTGAAATACTATATTTCCATGGTACATACCAACTAATATCAAAGACTTAGAGAAGGTTAACTGATATTTGAACCACTGGCCACAAAAGACAAGATGGGACCTATAATCACTGGCTGAATCAACTAGATTGAATGTCTGCCAACACAAAAATATTAATATCCTCCAGATGATTATAGCAGAATCTGAGTGTGTATAACATAGTATTTAAAATATCTAGGATACATTTCAAACAATACTTGACATTAGAGAAATTAGGAAAACACGACCCACTTTCAAGAGAAAACATCAGAGATATCAACCCTGAGAAGGCTAATAGTGGAATTAGCAGAAATGGAAGCAGCTCTTTAATTATGCTTCATGAGTTTAAGAAGAACACACCTACAGTGGGTGAAAAGGCTACAAATATAACAGATAAAAGAGTGGTACAAGGGGTGCCTGGGTGGTTTATTGGTTAAGCTTCTGCCTTTGGCTCAGGTCATGATCTTAGGGTCCTGGGATCGAGTCCTGCATTGGGCTCTCTGCTCGGAAGGGAGCCTGCTTCCTCCTTTCTCTCTCTCTCTCTCTCTGCCTACTTGTGATCTCTGTCAAATAAATAAACAAAATCTTAAAAAAAAAAACAAAAAACAAAAACAAAAACAAAAAACAGTGGTACAAAAGCACCAAACTGAAATTTCATAAACAGAAAATATGTTCTCTGAAATGAAATATATGTAACCTAAGTACCAGAAGGACAGAGTAGGGCGTTAATTATTAAAAAAAAAAAATACAAAAACTTCGAAAGGCAGTGGATATCATACATTTACAAAGTCAAAATTTCAGAACATGCTAAATAAGATAAAACCCCCAAAATCCTGCCTATATTCATAAAATCAACTACGAAAATACAAGTCTAAGGTGACATCACTTTTAGGGAATAGCTAAAACACTTCTATTAACTAATGAATATTTTAGTATAGTTATAAAGAAAACTCTTGACAGCAACTAGAAAAAAACGAAAAATTATATATAGGGATAAATTTTGAATTGTGAAAGAGAGAGGGAAAGAAAGAAAGAAAGAAAGAAAGAAAAGAAAGAAAGAAAGAAAAAGAAAAAAAAGAAAGAAAAAAGGAAAGAGGTAAAGGAAGAAAATTAAGGTAAGGGAAGAAAAAGAAAAAAAACTGTCAATACAGAATTCTATACCTAATGAATGTACTCTTCAGGAATGTGAAGTACACATTTTCAGGAATAAAAACCATGAAACTCATAAAGCTGCTTTAAAAGAAATGCTAAAGGAAGTTTTTCAAATGGGTGGAAATTTAATGGAAACTCACCTTTCAAGGACTAAAGAAAGAGATTGGTAGAGACTGATAGCATGAATATAGAAAGTTAGATATGCTTAATAAGAGAGCCTTAAAATATGTGAAATTAAAACAAATAAAATTAAGAATTATAAATTTGTAAACCAGAAAAATTTTCTAAAACTATCAATTCCTTAGATTCTTAGTATGAAACGTTTAAGAAATAATAGAGCACAGGGTTTTTATTTTTGCTTTGTTAAGCTTAATTTACAGTGTTAATAGTAACCAGTTGAAAGCAAATAAATCAACAAATAATGCTATTATTAGAAAAATTTGCTATTTATGCCAGAAAGATTGGGTTTCTAAGACTTAACATCAAGGTTTGTGAGAGCGTATGACCATTGTGACCTACTTCACCTCTTATTCAGTGTCCTTAAAAGAAAAAAGAAAAAAAAAATTTGCTTCTTACGGAGCAATTTAGAAAGTACTTCTACAAAAAAAAGCTAATTTATTATTTATTTACATTAAGCGTTAGAAAGAAGTCCTAGAAAGAAAAGTAGGCTAATTTAGAAAATAAATGGAATCTAGGAATAGAATAATTCATTTTATAAAATAATATATTTTTTGTTATTTTGAATTTTTATGCAGTGAATAAAACATACTTTATTTTCTTTGAGAAAGGAAATGCTATTATAAGAAAATAAGTCTGTAGAGGCCTGGCCTATGTTTCTGATGATTCTCCAAGGTGTTAAAAATTCAAAAGGCAAAAACAAGGATTAAAAGAAAATTTGGAGGACCCCGGGTGGCTCAATGGGTTAAGCCTCTGCTTTGGTTCAGGTCATGATTTCAGGGTGCCGGGATCGAAACCAGCATCGGGCTTTCTGCTCAGCAAGGAGCCTGCTTCCCCCAATCTTTGCCTGCCTACTTGTGATCTCTCTTTCTCTCTCAAATAAATAAATGAAAAATCTTTAAAAATAGAGAAAACTTGGGATAATTAACATAATAAATGAGTTAACAAAACAATTCAAATTTCTAAACATCTAATGTAAGAGTTGAAGTTTTTATTGTCATTTTTATTATTTTCCTTTGTCTTTGCTTCTCCCCTTTAAAGTCTATGCTTTGATTTGGATAATAAATATGTACTGAGTACCCACTATGTATAAATAAATACCTGTGCTGAATGCCACAGGCCATTTTTGTTTGGTTGGTTGGTTTTTTATTTTTATTTTTTTTAAGGCATGTTGAGATAAAGAATATGGAACCTTACAATTGACTAGAAGTAATAAGGACAAAACAGCCACAGAGAAATGAAACAGGAATAGAATATATAGAAAAATGTTTTATAAGAAAATCGTGATTTCTGGACAGCTTTGAGTTTTTATTTAAATTCTTTGGTCTACATTTTAAACTGAGGATGAAAATAAATTGCCTATAAAATTGCTGTGCAGGTTTATTAGAAGAGTGCAGGTTTATTAGATAAGTGCCTTCCTGGCACACAGTAAGTCACCTAACATATAATAGCTACTGTTATCATCTGTATGGGGAAAACAGTGAAGAATTTATGAAGGAGGTTTCATCTGAACTTGTACAAACTACACAGAAGCAGTGTTCTGAAAATATTTGTGTATGTGTATACATGTGTGTATCATGGCGCACTCTGGAAATCTGTTGCTGTCTATTGACTACTTGTCAAAATAATATCTTTAAATGCTTAAACAAAATAAAAATGAAACATATTACAAAGGAAGGCAAGTTTATTGAGCTAGTTACATATTTTATAAATCATGATGTTATATGTGTTTCTTAATTAACAGAATAAATAAGAAAACTTTCATTTTAATCAAGTTACATTTTATGTTTAAGACAGATCAGTGTAGAGTATAATTGTTTAACATTAAACTCCAGGCTGGTCATTGATTACCTTCCTTCTACATACTATTGACAAATGATTGTCAATGGGCAGTGCTACAAAGCATCTTTGTTTAGGTCAGCAACAGATCTCAGAAAGTGTTCTGTGACCAAATGACTGCTAGGCTCAAAGTAACTCAACAGATGGCCAGTTTTAGTGCACAAGCATCTGTAAGACAGCAAAATGACAATCACTACTATTTTCCTGATCTAGATAACTACCGTGATTTTGCAATTATGATGCTATAAATGGCATTTTTTAGATATAAGCAAAAGTATAATGTAAAATAAAAGTATCTGATTTTAAAAATGTACTTTTTTCTAAGCCAAATTCACAGAACTCCTAAATTCTACCCGCAAACTCCATATAGTTCAAGAATTAATGATCTAAATGTTTGAACCTGGACTGAATTATCCTCAGCAAAGAGAATGGAAACACTGACATATTCATGTACATATTAAGATTTTCAAACTGTTCAGAAAATTTTCTAAGTAATAAATCATTGTATCTTCATAAAAATCTAGGTCAGGTATAATTATTTTGTTACATATGAGGAAACTGAAGCACAGAATGGTTAAGTAACTTGCTGAGATTTCATAGATGTGAATAAGGAAAGAAAATTGAGCCTCAGATCTACTGGCTTCATAGTCAAAGTGTGAATGAAGGCAAAAATGTTTATTTAAAACACTTTTTCAAAGATGTATTTATTCTCTTCCATTAATAAATAATGAAAATTTGGTAATGTGTTTTGTTTAAAGAATTAAATTTAGATTCATGCACAAAATGGTGAGAATATAGAGGTCCAATGATATCGCAAGAAGTTGTTCAAATACTTGAATCCACTTACTAAGACAATGCTGAGAATACGGAGTTTGCTGTATGCTCCATGGCAGGATCCTGTAAAGGTCTGTTAAATCTTATACCAACTATTTAAAAATGTTTCATTCGGTATTTTTCATATCTTACCTGATATATGTTATTTTCCACTATTTATGCTTTAGGAGAATTTTATTTAAAACTGTAAAACAAGGGCACCTGGGTAGCTTAGTTGGTTGAGCGATGGCCTTCGACTCAGGTCATGATCCCCGACTTTCGGGATCGAGTCCTGCATCAGGTTCCCAGCTCCTTGGGGAGTCTGCTTCTCCCTCTGACCTTCTCCTCTCTCACGCTCTCTCTGACTCATTCTCTCTCCAATAAAGAAATAAAATCTTAAAAAATTTAAAAAAACTCTGTAAAACAAAATTATTGATGACACACTAAATATTGGTATTTATATATTTTAGGTTCAATGATTTTTTCTTATACAAAAGTAATAATTTTCAAACTGATTAGTACTATAGAATAATTGTATATATTTATTTCAATCAATGTGTGTATTCAACCTCAGATTTTCTTATTGATCTAATAGAGAATCAAAAAACACAGTTTTCCAAAGTATCAAATGGTAAAGCAGAATTATTTATGTCATGCCAGGATTATTTATTATCATGTCAATATATGATACATAGCCATTTCTGATATTTAACATTTTTAAGTCATTGATTTTCTTTTGTGGTACTCTAAAAGATGAGATCTTATTTCCTGAACCTGCCATTTTTACCATTTTATATTTTTAAAAGACACTAAACAAATAGAAAAGTAATAACCAAAGTTATATGAAGATTTAGATTTTATGTTAATAACTATTTATTTAATCACTTTCAAAGAAGTGTGAACAATAAATTTGATATGAAATTCACATAGTATTAAAAAAACGACATGAATCAATGTGTTTCATTATGTTACTGCCAAAAAAGTGACTTGTGTGCAAAAAAAGTCTGTCTTATATTATGCACTAACTCATTTTAACATTTGGATATTCTAATAGGATCAAGTTCACTTAGGTCATATATGCGTGATATATCTTAGGTCTCTTCAGTTGCAACTTGTGGGTTAGATATAAGAATATTTTATGTAAGCTGATTACAATTTAAAAATGTGGATTTTGTCAACCAGGAAATGTATTAGATAGGAAGACACTGCTCAGTGTAGTTGGTCCTTCAAAAGTCTATTAGAGCAATAGTCTAGATTTATTAACTGACCATAGCTATACTGTAATAAATTCTCTATTTGCTCTCATAGGCTCAGTGTGATTCAGGATGAAATATCCATAAAACACTGCTATGGTCTTAAGATTAAAATGCAAGTCTCTGTAAGTAACAAGTTGTTGAAGGGATCCCAGGCTGCTGAATGTCCAGTCTGTTAATACAACGTATAATGAAAATGAATCTTACAACTGAAGTCACATGGCATATCTCTTATAAAGTCATTCTCTCTGGGTAGAAAAAAATGCATGTTAATTTTTCATTTCAAAGGGGCACCTGGGTGGCTCAGTGGGTTAAGCCTCTGCCTTTTGCTCATGTCATGATCTCGGGGTCCTGGGATTGAGCCCCACATCAGGCTCTCTGCTCAGCAGGGAGACTGCTTCACCCTCTCTCTCTCTCTGCCTGCTTTTCTGCCTACTTGTGATCTCTGTCTGTCAAATAAATAAATAAAATCTTTAAAAAAAATTCTGATACCACGTGTATGTGGAATCTAAAAAAGCTATACTCATGGAAACAGAGAGTAGAAAAGGTGGTTACCAGGGGTTGAAGGGTAGAGGAATGGGGGAGATGTTGTTTAAGGATATAGACCAGCAACTAGTAGATAAATTTTGTTATGAGATCTAATGCACAGAATAGTGATTGTAGTCAATAATATCACGTTATAAACTTCAAAGTTGCTGAAAGACTAGAACTTCACAGCAAAGAAATGATTGTGTAATGTGAGAGAGATGTTAGCTAATGTTATGGCGGTAATCGTATTACAATATATAAATGTATCAAATCATGCTGTATGCCTTAAACTTATACATCTTCTATTTCAATTATATCTCAACTAAAAAAAAATAGTTATTACTAGATTATTGGCTAAAATTCAATGAGCCTTTATTCTAGTTTAGTAGAATTATTTTTAAATTTATGTATTTAACAGACAGATCACAAGTAGGCAGAGAGGCAGGCAGAGGGCAGGGGAGAAGCAGGCTCCCCGCTGAGCAGAGATCCTGATGCGGGGCTTGATCCCAGGACTCTGAGATCATGGCCTGAGCTGAAGACAGAGGCTTTAACCCACTGGGCCACCCAGGTGCCCCTAGTTTAGTAGAGCTTTTAACCAAAATATTTTTTTTATTTTTTATTTATTTGTTAGAGAGAGAGAGAGAGAGTGCAAGCACAGGCAGACAGAATGGCAGGCAGAGGCAGAGGGAGAAGCAGGATCCCCGCCGAGCAAGGAGCCCGATGTGGGACTCCATCCCAGGATGCTGGGATCATGACCTGAGCCGAAGGCAGCCGCTTAACCAACTGAGCCACCCAGGCATCCCTTAACCAAAATATTTTAAATAGAGCATGATATCCAAAATAATGAGTTTCACTTCTTATGTCTCATTTTGTGATATGCTTCATCATTTAATGCTTAATTTTGAATGGCCTAACCTTACTAAGTTCATGCAGATATAAAACTTTATATTCAGGGTGCCTGGGTGGCTTAGTTGGTTAAGCAACTGCCTTGCCTTGGGTCATGATCCTGGAGTCCCAGAATCGACTCCCGCATCCGGCTCCTTGCTCAGTGGGAAATCTGCTTCTCCCCGCTTGACCCCATCCCCACTTGCTCTCTCTCTCTCTCTCACTCTCACTCTCAAATAAATAAAATTAAAAAAAAAAAAAAACTTTATATTCAGTATAGGGTTTATCATGGGACTTCAAGGGTAGTCATAAGTATATTTTATATAGATTATTAATCTGTGATTAGTAGTATGAAGTCTATCAAGAAATGTATGTCTTCTAAGAAAAAGGACACAACATTGCAAATTGAGATTGTCTATGCGCCCAACAGACTACAAAGAATAGAGAGGTTATTTTTAACTGCAGGCAGTTTTCATCTTTTATAAGCTTGCATTTTCCTTCTTTTCTTATTAAACACTGTCTCAAGCTTTCTTTTGCAGGAAACGCTTTCTGAAGATGTCAGAACTCTTGAAAACAGGGTTGTGGGCAGGCATAAAGGCTGACTTGTGTTTGTCTTAAGAATTTTAAAAGAAATATTTTGAAGGTACTTTAAAGGATGATATTTGTGCCCTTATAATTGATTCAGAATAGACTTCAAAGGATGGATGTGATAGAAGTCTACAAAATATTAATAAATGATAAGGAAAAAAATGGCCTAAGGGTGCTTAAAATTGCATTGTGATTTATTTAGTAAGATATTGAACAGCTCCATTTGTACGTAGTGCTAAACTTTGATTGGAGCACATAGAAAATACACTTAAGCTGAAGTGGTTCTGAAAATATTGTGAGAGGAGAATATATTTATAACTGAGCCTTGGAGGATAAATACCTTTAGCTAAATGGAATCAAGGAGGACGTAAAGGGAGATTTTGGTCAAAGGAAGGATATAAGCTAATAAATGAAGCCAAAACAATTACCAAATTAGATAAATTGCAGTTAGCTTAATACTGTGAAAACACAGGCATGGGAAGAATGGTGACAATATAAAGTTCAGGAGGATAAGAGCATTCGAGACGGTAATAAACTTCAAAGGATACTCTAAGAAATCTTATTTCCGCAAATAATAGAGAACTGAAAGGATGTAACTAGGAGGTGAGGTGGTTTGTGTTTTGTATATTGGATGGACAGTAACACGGAGGACAGAGTGAAGGAGTGGTAGAACTGAAAATCCTAAGTCTAGCCCAATTCCAACAATGCTTATAGAAGCTATGGAAAATAGCATATTGACAACATAAATCTGTCCTAATTCACTAAGTGTGAATGAACAAAAAGAGATGATTAAAATCCATTAAGGATATAGATTCAATAGGATTTCCTGATTGGACTTATAGCAAACTAAGAAAAAGAGAAAATTTGAAGATTATAAGGCTTATTGCTTCTAGGCTGGGATGATTGTAGTAGAGGATATAAGAAATTGTTGGAAATACACAGTTTTTGTGGAGGTCATGAATGAGAATCCTGTTTGGAACAAATTGTATTTGAAATCTAAGAAAAGCAGGTTAAAACACTTTTGTGCAGCTGGAAAATCGCTCTTGGTAGAGAAGTCTATTGGACAAGTAGATTTTGGAACTGTATACTATTGTAAATGAAGACAATAAAGATACTCCTGTTATTTTTAAAAATTAAAAATTGAATCAATTTACTTGGTAGAGGGAAAATAATTTTATTTCCTTATAAAGGAAATACAATAATGTATATGTGTATACAGTTATGTGTGTACATATTTGTACCTATTTTAAAATTATTTTTTAATCTTTATTTGCTTTTTTGTTAGTTTGTAATATTTTATCTCCAAAATTTGTTTTTCTATTTTCATAACAGTTTATAACAGGCACTTTAAAATTTACTAAATAATAGAGCCAGGGATTTTCTTTTTTTTTTTTTTAAAGATTTTTAAAATTTATTTATCAGAGAGAGAGAGGGGGAGAGAGCGATCACAGGCAGACAGAATGGCAGGCAGAGGCAGAGTGAGAAGCAGGCTCCCCGCTGAGCAAGGAGCCCAATGTGGGACTCCATCCCAGGACGCTGGGATCACGACCTGAGCCGAAGGCAGCTGCTTAACCAACTGAGCCACCCAGGGGTCCCTAGAGCCAGGGATCTTCTTAAGAAACAATTATAATCCTGCAATTTCCTTCTTACAATCTTATATTGTTCCCATGTTCTTGGCTTTTTAAAAAAAAAAAAATATTATTTATTTATTTATTTAATTTTTTGAGAGCGAACATGAGTAAGGTGGGGGACAGAGGGGAAGGGAGAGAGACAAGCAGACAGTGAGCACACCACCTGATGCAGGGCTGTATTCTACAACCCATGAGATTATGACCTGAGCTGAAGTTAGATAATTAGCCTACTGAGCTACCCACTCCTCTCATGTTCTTTTCATATTAAAAGCAAAATTCCTTATAATGGCACCAGAATTTGTTATAACATATACCCTCATTTCAATGTGACCCTTCTGCCATGCAAACTCTACTCCATCAATGTTAGCCCACAAAATTATTTGATTCTGCCCTGTTTTCTCATTTCTATGTGTTTCCACATGCCCATGTCCTAGTCACCTTCTGCTAATTAGTGCCAATTTAGCTTACAATGCCGTTTAGGATTTATCTGAATATCAATATTTTCTCTTCATTTTCCATACATTTTTGATTTGGCTGCCTATCCTCTTTGCTGTCAAGAATTCTAGCCTATTTAAAAAAAAAAAGGAACAGAAAGAAGAGAAAGAATGAGACAGAGGGAAGTAGAGAAAGAGAAAGGATGAAAGTAAAGGAGAAAACACTACACTGAATTTAAATTGTTCTATTGGGAGATGATTTCATTCTAGAATACAGTTACAAATATTTGTTAAATTAATGAACTAATTTTTTAAATGATTTGATATGTAGAATTGATATGTAGGAATTACCATTGATTATTTCGGTAATATTAACTTGAAGTATGTATCAATTTCAAAAGAAAACTGGATTACAAAATTAGCCCCTACATGTACATATGGGCCAGATTATTACATGTTGTCAAAGTTTGAGGCATTAAAAATACCTAATTCCTTCTTATTTTAAGCTAGCAAAGATTTTTTTCCACAGAACTTAGTATTATAGTATTTATTTTAATTTAATTATCTCTCACAATTATTAGAATTCAACTTTATTGGAAGTAGTAGAAGGGAATGATAGAAACATTTATTTTCATAGTTATGTCACTTCAGACAAAATGGTCAGTAAATTATTAAATTAAAATCAAATAAACCAAACAATAATTTAAGAAAAAATTTTAAAAAAACATATATAATTTTTTTAAAGATTTTATTTATTCATTTGTGAGAGAGAGAGAGAGAACGCAAGCAGGGGAAAAGGCAGAAGGAGAGAGAGAAGCAGTCCTCCCACTCAGCTGGGCACCCGATCTGGGGCTCAATCCCAGGACCAGAGACCATGATCTGAGAGGAAGGCAATGCCTAATCATCTGAGCCACCCAGCCACCCCCAAACTATATAATTTGAAGGAGTAATGCATTTTTAACATTATGGTGAGGAAAGAAGATATAAACCTATCATTTTTACCATACCAAGAATATTAGATATTAAATATTGCTTTTTTTCCTCATATGTTATATTGTCTGATGCATTTAGCTATGATTTAATTCTGGGAAACATCACCTTTGAGGATTTCCATGATTTGTATTATGCCATCAAATCATTTTTTTCTCCTAGTATCATAGAAAAGCTCCTAAAAGATTTGTGAGAGAAATGTCCTCAAAGGGATCACTGACCAGAGCTTATTTACCATACATGGACAGCAGGTAATGTGGTATTCCTAGTGTCTGAGATGCAGATGAAGACCCACAAATACACACACACACACTCACACCAATACCAATTAAATTTAGGATTATATAGTCATTCACTGTCCAATATTTATAGTGAAACTTGCTCTTAGAATTAGTTGTAAAGTAATCATTATCACCAGAATCATTTTGATTGTCTGGAATTGAAATTGAATGCAGTGTTTCTCAAAAACCAGGTTTTCTTGATTCAGAGCACCACTGCCTTAAGGAATTCTACATTCACTGGGATTTTGTGAAGATAAACAAGATGTGCCACAAAGAGGAAGAAAAGAATAAAAGCCAGGGAAATAAAAAGTGAATGAATATCTAAAATGTGATCTGAATTCACATATTAACAATGTATTGGGCCATAAATGCCATTTTATGTTGTTAAACTATGGCAATTAGTGATCCAGGACTTTTCTTGTAAGTAAAGATCTTTGATGGCCAGTTTTGTTTTGTTTTTTTAATATTGGTCCATCTAAATATCTCTACTTACAATAGTACTGCACATATTTTTGAATAAAATTAATTTATCTAACTTTAATTTTAGATGGTATTTGGTATAGGTAAGAATAATTTTGTCAGAAAATGTAACATTCTGACTACCTCAAATATATTTAGAGTTACAGATCTTTCTGAAATTTCAAAATTTCACTGTGGAATTAATGTTAATATTTTTGTTGCATGACTATAAATGTATAAGTACATTTATAAAGACTACAGATAATACTTTATTTAAACAATAGTATCAACTTATTTAAGTCATAATAAACTATTTCAGTAAAGGTTTTTGAATAGTCATGAAATGCAGTAAATTTCATAAAAATTATAATGTACTGTTTAAAATTCTTTATTTCTAGAAAACATTTATTAGGGAAGAAGCCCTGTGTTTTTTATTTGCTTGAAAAATTGTCTTCTTACTAATTTATTTAAGAAAATGACCAGCAATGTGCCGAGGGGAAGAAGCAGTTTTTACTGTGAACAAGATAAAGTCAATTGTCTTTTGGTGAGTTTACCGTGTTTGGAAGTTCAAGCAGTTATATTACCAGAAGAGCATATAAAGAAATCCAGGGTCTTCATATATTGTATTATCCTTGTAGCATAAATCTCAAAGATTACATTTTAGACTAAGCCGCCTAGTCAAATGGTTGTCTGTCCATTCTTTTCTAAGATTGAAAGTTCCACAACTTTGACAGTCTAACTTTTTAGAAAACATTATTCTTTGACATCAATATGTCTTGCACAAAATTGAACGGCAAGTGAGAGGGTTCCGATGGTGAGATTCTAGAAAATAGTGCATGAATGTGAAGGCCACACTCATTACAAATCACTTGTATGGGACAGTCGTCTGTAGTGACTCTATTATATATGGGGACAGAGGGTTATTGGGAAGTGGAATACGGTGCAAGCGAGCAGAATAAGTATTCAAATACCTGGAGGAACAATTGGAAGAAATAAAACACTGCAATTAATGGAAAGAGAAATGAAAGTAGAAAAAAACCTTACACATTTTTGAAAATAAAAAATAGTTTTATTAGTTGACATAAAGTGTCTTGATACAGTGTGTAAGTAGATACTGTTGTTTGTTCAGAGAACTATAAACAAATAGAATCCTTGAAAGTAGACTAAAGACCAAATATTTAAATTCCTTCAGTGTGGGTTTTAAGTCAGTGAATGTAAAACTGAACAATATATACATAATACCACAGGAAAATTATTCATTATAGAAAGTATGACCAGAAGGAGGGAGATTAACTTGCAGTTATCTATTTCTTGTTAATATTTTAATAGGAGTTGTGATACTTCCATTCTTTTTCTCTGGGTACCATCCCATTTAGCTGTTGAAAGGATATGCTTCTTATAATTATTCTCTATCTCTTTCTTTCTTTGCCTTTTTTGACTGAATTATTTCAAACAGCATATACACAAGTGCTGATTCTCCACATCTGAAATACATTTATATAATTTCCCATATCAATAACTCCAATTTCATCATTCTTCCCCTTTTATACTGAAATGCTTCCAAAGAATGGTCATTGCTGTCTTTAACTTGACTTCAGTCAATAACTATTCTCTAAATGTTTATAATCTGAACTTTTTCCCCCACCATTGAACTGAACTTGAAAGTGAAATTCTCAATGTCAAATCCCATGATCAGGTTTTTGTTCCTATTTCACTCCTCCTGTTAGCAAAACTGAATATAGTTTATTACTCCATTTATCTTTAAACATATTATCTGTCTTGGATTCTATAACCCTACATTGTTTTCTTATTGGCTGTCCTTTCTGAGAATCCATTGCTCATTCTATTTTTTATTTTTTATTAAACTTTGTTGCAATAACTAAAAAGTCATTCTTGAACTCCCTCCTTTCACTATGTGAAGTGGGCTCTTTCAGGCTCTTGAATTTCAGTACTAAATATGGGCTTAGGTTTCCACATCATGTATATGTATATCCCGATTCATATTTAGCAATTGAATTCCTCAATATTATTTCTACTTAGACGTTCTTTTTATTTTTTTTTAAGATTTTATTTATTTATTTGACAGACAGAGATCACAAGTAGGCAGAGAGGTAGGCAGAGAGAGAGGAGGAAGCAGGTTTCCCTGCTAAGCAGAGAGCCCGATGCGGGGTTCGATCCCAGGACCCTGGGATCATGACCTGAGTCAAAGGCAGAGGATTTAACCCACTGAGCCACCCAGGCGCCCCTCCACTTAGATGTTCTTAAGTAAATTAAATTTAACATGTTCTAAATATTTCTTCAGAAGTTTTCTATGTTTTATAAGGTATCACCTGTATCAACAGAGTATGCTAATTTAAGAATTTGTATAGCATCCTTGATCTCTTATTTATCTAATCTCCTATATCAAATATAATAGAAAGACTTTCAGTTAAACGCCTAAAATGTATCATGCATTTTCCGATTCTCTATATTTCCATTGTTGCCATCCTAGATAGCTCACCAATATTTCTAAAATAGAATTATGGGAGCACCTGGGTGACTTAGTCAGTTAAGCATCTGCCTTCAGTTCAGGTCATGATCTCAGGGTCCTGCATGGGGCTCCCTGCTCAGTGGGGAGTCTGCTTCTCCTTCTCTCTCTGCCCCTCCTCTCCACACCCATGCTCTCTCTCCTTCTCTTTCTCTTTCCCTCTCTCAAATAAATATTTTTTTCAAAAAAATAAAATAAAATAGATTTATGTAATAATTGATCTCTAAGTTTCCACTGTTCTATGTTACAGTCCATTCTCTTCAAAATCTAAAGAGATGGACCCTGAAATATTAGTAAGCAAATACTGATTTCTCTACTTAAGCACTGTTTCCTTCTCTGTGGTAGATGGAACTAAATGCAATAGTTGGTCCTTTATTTTGGAGGTAAGTCAAGGCATGCCCCATGGCCCCTAAAACAGTAAGTTCTATCTCATGACCTCTGCTTGTTATCTCATGAACATGCTTGCTATTTTCTGGTTTGATCAATTAACCTGATCACTACACCACAGTGGAACAATGTGATATTCTCTTACATACAGTTGATCCACATCTTTTGACTCTTTTATGACAGTGGGCATGAGAATTAACATAAATTTATAGTGTTTTATATTCCATGTGAATGTAATCTTTGAAACCCTGGTTTTATCATAGGTATGGGGGAAAAAAAGCTGCTTCTTCCAGACCAATGTCCAACCTACTCAGCTGAGGTATTGCCAACCTACGTAGCAAATATAATATATTGGAATAGAGGCTGTAATTAGATCCCTGATTTCCTTGAGTCAACATTCATCTACTTTTATTCTCCAGAATGTTTTTTGTAAGGGCCATAGTGACAAATTAAAAATAAGATTTCATGGGAAATATAACCAGTGTCACTTATGTCTTTAAGAACATCTTTAATTTCTGACATTTATTCCTATTCTACAATACTATATTACTTTGGTACAATACCGTGGGTAGGAAGCAGGCTTTACTCATGCTTTTACTTGCCCCTCTTCACTACTAGAGATTACTCCCTGCTAGCCAAGGAACCAATAGGGGCTTTCTTCCACTATTGCCAATGTCCATGCAAATTATACATTGTGTGTGCGCGTGTGTATGTGTGTATGTGTGTGTGTGTGTAAAGTGGGAAAAGCTGTAAGTCCTTGCACCTGAAGGACCCACTGTGAGCCCAACTTGTTCCAACTCACTGTTTATTACTTGAACTCCCATTAGCTATATTCTAAAAGTAGGATTTCTGGTTTTTGATGTAAACTGGGTCCTTTGAGAACTGAACAATTTTCAAAAGTTTTGGACATTGCTCTTTTACTAGTGCTGGTTACATAAATAATTAACTGTAGGATCTTATCAGGAAGGAGTATGACCATATACACTTTCATAGAGTGTTGCGGGTTTTTTCTTTCATCTAGGGGACCGGTCTCTCTTTTAGTCACAGATTCTGAGTCTATAATATGATTGGAATACTGGGTGAAGAATATGACTTTTAATTGGAGTGGTTATTTTCAGCCTCCCGATCTTCCGATTTTTTACACTTAATTTAAAAAAATGGTAGATTGAACAATCCTTATTTTAAAGAATAGATTTATATTATTTATTTTAGTGAGAAAGAGAGAGAGAGAGAGAGAATGAGCAGGAAGGGCAGAGAGAAGGAGAGAGAGAATCTCCAGCAGACTCTGCTCTGAGCATGGAGCCAGATGTAGGGCTCTATCTCACAACCCTGAAATCACTACCTGAGCCACAACCGAGTCAGCTGTGTAACTGATTGCGTCACCCAGGCTCCCCAAGCAATCCTTGTTTTTTTTTTTATTTTTTTAACTGGGGCCATCATTTTTGCCCCAGTGGACCCTGTATTCTACTGTACTCTGTGAACCATGTCCCTCCTTCCCTTCCATCTTCCCTTTCTCATCTTGATAATTGTGTTTACAAGTTTTTCTGATGGTTAAGTGCTGCCATTTAGCATCTGAGATCCCAGGACACGACCATTCTCATTGCTACCCTAGAGCAGAGTTGTGTATCAATAATCTCCATTCTCACTCTTAATCTGTAGAACACGGAAACCCCTGAGTTTCTCAGTGATACTCTTGCCTCGCTCACTATTGCATTTTTTAGTATTTTGGCAAATGGAATATCCTTTGGGGCTTTTCTATGAAAAAATGTCTTGGTTTTTGCACAGTATGTCACTTCTGCATTCTCATTTCTCTAAGTATTTAATTTATTTTATTTTTTTTAAAGATTTTACTTATTTATTTATCTGAGAGAGCGACAGAGAGCAGATGGAACAGCAGACAGAGGGAGAAGCAGGTTCCTCTATTCTATTCTATTATTTATATATAAAATTGTTGACTGTAATTATTATACAAAGGATTTGATTTCCAGAAGTTATTCATCTTCCATTTGCAAACATGTACCCTTTAACAATATCTCCAAGTATTTTTAATCATAATTTTAATATCTGCCATAAGATTCCTACTTCACTTGCTGTCTCCAAATTTCTAAGACCAATCCTAGGAATGAATTTGCACTGTGTCTGGGAGCACTAGCCACAGTATTAAGTACTCTATTCTGGGAGAGTACTCCTAATGTGGTAACTGTTTCCCTAACTATCTTTATGTTTTTTCCCCCTTGATGCAGAGTTCTCAGAATCCATTTGCAACCATATTCTCTCACTTTCTTCTGAGGAATGGTGACCTGTTACTGCTCCCATTTGGGGAAGTAATTCGTTTTCTCTCAGCATACTCTGGGTTATGTTTTATCTTCCTCCTAGTTTTATTCTGGTGGTCAGGACAGGAAGTAGGGCAGACTCTAAGCAAGGAGTGTGTTGTTATAGAAGGAAATCTCTTCATATAGGTTAAACTCTTAGAACAGTTAACCCATAGAGTTTGGGGCAGTTCTGAAGACAGAAGGGATCAGATAAGTCTTTGAGATCTGTGATTTTGAGTTGCTTCAAACATAAGTCTTCATTCAATCTTAGTTGTATCTCTTATTTCCCTATTCCTTTCCAATTAGTGCCTTGAATTTGTTTTTTAAAGATTTTTATTTATTTGAGAAAGAGAGAGAGAGAGAGAGAGAGAGAGAGTGCATGAATGGGAGGAGAGGCAGAGGAAGAGGGAGAAGCAGACTCCCCACTCCACAGGGAGCACAATGCAGGACTCAATACCAGGATCTGGAGATGGTGACCTGAGCTGAAGGCAGACAATGAACGAGCTGAGCCACTCACGTGCCCCAGTACCTTCATTTTTATAGCAGATATGCCTAGATAGAAAATTCAACCTTCTCAGGAGTTTTCTGATGTGATAACTCAGGCATTTTCTAATGTCGAGAGCCTGATGCTCAGCTTTTTCTGTACGGTGACTTCCTGAGAGTCTGTTCTTATGCTGCTCATAATATCCACACTTAGTATTTACTTGCTGGTCAGTCACCCTCAGTCTTTTATTATCCTTCTTTACTATGCCAATTGTCTTTAGGAATAGCCATCCAATTCTATTGTTCTCAGGATGACAATTCTCCCTATATTTCAGGATACCTGTTACTTCACTCAAGCTAGTGAGTTTTCTTCCACTGGCGTATGATCTTAGTTCACCACTATGGAAGTTTCAATAGTTGTGCTGATCAACACCACCCAATGCCAACAGCTGTCAGTGGACCACCTACCACCGGAGAAGGGGACCTCTTTGCCAGCTGGTCAGTGATAAATCAAGGTCAGATATTCCATTTTTAGCTCCTGCTTATTGGTATCACTTCTGTTTTTAACTACTGATAGTTGAATTACCTATGGAAACAGACTCTGACACAGAGATATTTACATGCAGAATACTGGGGAGAAATATTTTCAGGATTAACAGCTGTGGGGAATTAAGGAGGCAAGATTGGGCAGAGGAAGGAGTCAGCTGCTGATGTAGTCATAGAGGATAAAGTTGGTTGCTGATGCAGTAATGTATAAGCCTCAGCCAGTCTCACAGTGAGGTGTGAAGCTGGGACAACCATTAAGAATTGCCTACATTGAAACAAGGAAGCCAGGCCCTTTCAACCATTTTTCTGCCCATTGTATGTGTGCTGCCCACAAGGAAGAGAGTTTTCCTATATGGAAAATTCAGCTAATATTAATGTTTCAAGGGAGACTCAGCTGTGAAAAGGCAGTTTCTAACATTCTCAAAAACCAAAAGAAGGGATGTTTCATACTGAAAACAGAAAGTTGGGAATCTGAAGAACAAACCACTATGTTCGTTTCAGACTCATTACCACTGGATATATAAATTTTCCCCTCTTCACACTTTCTTTAACATTGCCGAATTTTACTTGATTTTCTTATCACTCCCATAAGTGATCTGATTTTTATTGATCTTACTCATTTATTTTCCCTTCCTACACTAGAGTATAATATCCATAAAAGCAAAGAAATCTTTTACTTGTTTAAAGCTGCTTCTCCAGCATTCAGAAAGTACTTCCTGCACAGGATATAACCAATAACTATTTGAACTGGTTGTGACTAATAGAAACATTTATCCTGGAGTATAGTAGGTTTTCTGGTAATGTTATGCAAGGGAGCAAGAGGAGTAACTGGGAGACACAATTGTTCAGATTGGGTTGTCTTCTGGCCAGGCTGCCATAACCAAATATCACTGACTGGGTGGCTTAATGGACAGATATTTATTTGTTGCCATTCTGCAGCCTGGGAAGTCCAAAAGTAAAGTGCTGACCAGTTAGGTTCCCAGCAAGACCTCACTTCTGGCTTATACACAGCCTCTTTTTTACTACGCCCTCACATGGTAGAGAGAGAAGGTTCTGTTGACTTCTTTTTTTTTTTTTTTTTTTTTAAATAGATGGAGAAAGGGAAAGGAAGAATGGTGGGAAAGGAAGAGAAAGAATCTCATGCAGGCTCTATGCCCAGTGTGCAGCCTGATGTGGGGCTCGATCCCACAACCCTGAGATCCTGACCTGGACCAAAATCAAGACTCAAAACCTATCTGACTGAACCACCCAGATGCCCCTCTTTTCTTATAAGGGCACCAACCCTACCAGATTAGGCCCTCCCTTATGATCTCATTTAACTTGCATCACCTCCTCACAGACCTTATCTCCAAAAAGTCATTTTGGAGGTTAGGACTTCAACACACAAATTTTGGGGTAACACATTCATTCAGTCAACAACAGATTGTCATGAAGAAATTCTTGAGAGAAGATTATAAAGAAAAACTTAAGTGGAAGCAACTTTTGTGCAGTAGTGTGCTGGTTAATGTTTAACGATAGACAGTCAAGGAACGTGTGGTTCTGCTGAGTATTGATTTATACTGTTTTTTCTGTTAACGAGAAAGATAAAAGTGAAACAATGAACATGTATGTGAATGTGAATGACTATTTACAGGGATGTGAATAACTATTTTGCAAAGCTGGATAATTTTTTTTGACTACTGGGAGAATATGTCTCCAACACTTTTGGTATATTTGTGTGTATTTGCATTGTAATAACTGAAGACTGTTAAGTTTAATGTACTCTATTAACGTTTTCTCCAACACTTCCCTAAGCCTAGAAAATACATTATAATTATCCCTGTTCTCTAGTATTTGTTTGATATCTGTGGTGTGAATATTATCACCATGACTAATTTCAAACTGCCAAACTGATGTCATTGAACTGGGAGTTGGGAAGAGATGAATAGTAATAGACCATATAATTATTTTCAACATACATGTAAAACAGACACAACCTGAAGATGTGGAAAATAGTAAAATTAGAACAAAAGGAGAGTTTTGAGTGTATATTTTATTTTTAATGCAATTTATTTAATTATACGTTATATAATTCTTAAGCTGTTTAAAAACTGGAGTACAAAGTTGCTGAAAATTTCACACTTGACTCTCATGGATCAATGTGGATTAGCTCTAGGACAGCACTGCTTTTGTGTGAATAAGGTGAGATAGTGAGACCACTAAGACCGTGAGGCAAGGAATGGTAAGAAATTCACTTCAGTAGAAGGATTCTGCGTGAATGTAAACATGCTTAGAGACATAAACATAGCATGATGGATGGACTTAAAGTAGTTCCGTGGATATGAAGAGTAATGTTCTTCTGACAGATTACAAGAAGTAGGAAATGTGTAAATTATTAAGGGATTCATATGCAGTATTAACAATTACAACCTTCTCCTGATAGAGACTGTATCATGTATGATTGTGGTTATCGAATGGAAGTTTGTGCTCCTCCCCCGTCTCCCCAATTCAGATGTTGAAATCCAAATCTCAGTGTGATGGGGGGTGGGGCTTTTGGAAGATGGTTAGGTCACGAGATAGGACCCTCATGAATGCAATTAGGACCTCTATAAGAAAAAGTCAGAGCTAACTAGCTCTTTTTCTGTCATTATGAGGATACAATGAAAAGTGGACCGTCCATAGTTCCAAAAAGGATTCTTACTCAATCACATTGGCACTCTGATATCAGACTTCCATCCTTCAGATCTGCGACAAGTGCATTTCTGTTGTTTGTAATCACCTAGTTTATGGTGGTTAGAGCAGTTCAATTAAGACAACTGGTTAATTTATACTGCAGTACAAAATGATCCTCCAAATCTCTGGGTCTTAATTCTCACTCTTTCTATATGTCTAATGCTGGTTAATGGAGGAAGGGCTCTGCTCATTGTAATCAGATGGTTAGTAAAGCTGATGTAGGGCTCACTGCCTCATACTATGTAGCCTTCCTGGTGAGGGACATCAATGTTCACCAGCTTTTAAATGGAGCCTGGCAGATATAATACACATCAATATCCTCATGATTAAATGGCCAAAGCCAGAGACATGATAGTCTCCAAAGGAGAGGCCAACTCTCTGCTTTAGTCAGTGGTAATAGTGTCTGCCACCTTGTTTAAGAATCACTAGAGAATCTTATCATGGTCTTGACATTTTGAATATTCAGTTTAAAACTATTTATGAAATAGCTATAGGAATAACTTGATGAACTTAACTACTCTATTAAAGTCCTATGTTTTAATTAACTTCATAAATGCTAAAAGACTAAATCATACCTAAATCATCTCTGGAAATTGGATTCTGCTGCAAATGTATAAGGGAAGGGGAAACAGCATCCCAATTTGTACAATACTATTAAAAAAGACTTTTGGAGTCTGGAAAATTACCCAGTCACTTTTACACAGGATTTATCCAAAGCTTGAAGAAATTACTTTCTATTTAAAAACATAGTGTTTGCTAAAGATCTGTTTGGGATATTTTGAGCATGTAGTCACTTAAGAAATGGTCAGTTTCCATTAGACCCAGGCCTACATATATTTCAAAGGTAACTCACATGGTTCAATTAAGTTAGGCCGAGTAATTTTCACTTGACAAACACAAAATGAATCAGAGCAGAATTCCGTTTTTATTATTTACTTAGAATAAAGTTACAAGTGGAAAAGATATATGTAGTTCCTTCTAATTTACTCCAGTTATTTTGACTCTTTGTCCAAAAAAAAAAAAAAAAAAAAAAAAAAAAAAAAAACCATTTTTTTTTTTTTTTTTTTTTTTTTTTTTTTTCCACCCCCCCCTTTTCCCTTTTGCTCTCCTTTTTTTTTTTTTACAAGCTTC